>NC_091314.1:30063669-30204256 GCF_038502225.1 Cherax quadricarinatus
TTTTGAAAAAAATATCATAGCTGGATTAATAAAAATGAGTATACAGTGGACCCCTGCCTTACGATATTAATCCGTTCCTAAGAGCTCATCATGAGCCGAAATTACCGTAAGACGAATTAATTTTCCCCATAAGAAATAATGGAAATCAAATTAATCCGTGCAAGACACCCAAAAGTCTGAAAAAAAAAAATTACCACATGAAATATTAATTTTAATACACACAAACTTAAGAAGACATGCACAATTAATACTCTACTAAGAATAGAATACATGACACTTACCTTTATTGAAGATCTGGTGATGATTGATGGGATGGGAGGAGGGGAGAGTGTGGAAGTTGTTATTATTTAGAAGGGGACTCCCGTTCCACTAGAACTTGAGGTATCAAGTCCTTTTCCGGGGTTACGTCCCTTCTCTTTTTTAATGCCACTAGGACCAACTTGAGAGTCACTTGACCTCTGTCGCACAACAAATCTGTCCATAGAGGTCTGTACCTCCTGTTCCTTTAAGATTTGCCTAAAATGGGCAACAACATTGTCATTGTAATAGTCACCAGCACGGCTTGCAATAGCTGTGTTAGGGTGATTTTCATCCATAAATGTTTGCACTTCAACCCACTTTGCACACATTTCCTTAATCTTTGAAGTAGGCACAATGGATTCCACAACTGGCATAGGCTTCTCAGGGTTAGCCCCAAACCCTTCAAAATCTTTCTTAATTTCCATACTAATTCTCACCCCTTTTTACCACAGGGTTGGCACTAGAAGCTTTCTTGGGGCCCATGGTGACTTATTTTGCAGTTACAAGCACAAAAAACACTGGGATAAGGTGAAATGTACTGAATGTATGTGTGGATGCGACTGCACTGGCTGGCTTGTAAACACTGGCGCTGAGGCCACACGTGGGACACGTCCCAGACGAATCACGTGAGGCGAGGCAAAATTTTTGCATTCAAATGTATCATATGGCGGACTTAACGTAAAGCAATGCCATCGTAAAGCGGGGGTCCACTGTATTAACGTAATATACAACATTTAATGAGACTCTGTGATTATTATCATTACTAATATGGCGTCACTCGTATAAGTCGTCTGGCTCCCACATCACATATTTATGTTTATTTATTCTACTGTGGGGTGTATTTATCATCTTGATATGTTATGTATCATGTTTATTACATAATTTTGAAAAAATATCATACATGGATTAATGAAAATGTGTATATTAACGTAATATATGACATTTAATGATACTCAATGATTATTATTGAGTATTATTATCATTACTAATACGGCATCTCGAGACATAAGACACACTGACTGATTTTAATGTGTACCTGCACGCCAGCACAGTGTGTAAGTTTATTTAGGTACAGGTACGTATATATAGGTATAATTATCAGAGTATATATAAAATATGAAATAACTTTTAAAAACACTTGAAATTTTGGAGTTTCCAGACACAATGGAGAGACATGGTGCTTACAGAGCTCATGAAAAATGTAAACAAACAGGGTGGGGTGCAGTGACCGTATTAGAAAGTCAGGTGGAGGGAGCCATATAGAGAGTTTATGTCATAATTTGGAATGACCATATTAGCAGAATGCCATAAAGCGAAAAGCCGTAACGGGGGGCCCTACTGTAATTCTACTGTCTTCAAATTATGTCCTAGAATCCGTACTGATAAAGCCACTGGATGGCAAAACGTCTACAGTAAAGATACTCAGATGTTGCGCATGTGTCTCAATTTTCATCTTGTAGGTATTGTATACAGAAGGGCCCCGCTTTACAGCGTTCCACTAATACGGCGATATCAAATTATGACCAAAATTTGCTATACGGCAAGCGGTCTTTCAAATACAGCATGCCCCACCAGGTTTGTTTACATTCTCGGTGACCACATCTATTATGTCAGGAAATTTTCCAAAATTTCAAGTGTTTTAAAGTTACTGCATATTTTATATGTACAGTAGGGCCCCACTTATATGGCAGGTTAGGTTCCAGGCTACCGCCGTAAAGCGGAAATCGCCGTAAAGTGGAACACCCTTTTTTCCACTTATAAATGCATAAAAATACTAGATAACAAGTTTACACTAACATATATTAAGTTAGCAATAGAACTAGGCATCAAAAAAACAATAAAAAATTACAATACACACATAGTGCACTCATTACTTACCTTAAAATATTTATAGTCTTAATCTAGGGTGAGACAAGTAGTATTTATTGTAAGAAATCAAGTGTGGTATGTATGGTAGTCAGCCGGGCTACCATACCAGGCCACATAATATTCTATTACATTTAAGCATCCCAGAGCGATAAAATGCATATACAGGTCTCCCTTAACATTTGCGTTTTCAACTTTCGCGGGCTTCACACATTCACGAATTCCTAACTGCCAATTTCCCAACCGCTAAATTCCTAAGCGTCAAATCATATTTAAGTTTCCCACCACCCGCGAGTCCCTACTACCCTCCCTCTGACCCCCGCAACTGGCAGCCAGCCCTCCCGCCCCTCAGTGTGGTGAGAGTTTGGTTTGTTCATTATTTGCTATTAAACTACAGTATAAATAATGTCAACCCATTCATGACTGCATATTGGAATGGCCATTCGGACAGGTATTGGACAGTGACATCATATGTTTACTCTTGAACACGGCAAAGAATCAACATTTCTGCTACTGCTAATAATAATATTAATAATAATAATACTATAGAATTGAAGAAGGAAATTGTACAAAAATACGAGGGTTGAAGCAGCGGTGGAAGTGGTTGAGGCATCGTCAGTGTGGTCTTGTTTATGCTGGAGTGAGAAATGGTCTCTCTGCTCTTCCAAACATTTCACAATAATTCATTGTTTGGCGCTTGTAGATTGAGTGCGACTGGAGTGGTAGAGGCAGTGGTTGAAGCAGTGGTAGAGGCAGTGGTTGAGGCAGTGGTAGAGGCAGTGATTGAGGCAGTAGTTGAGGCAGTGGTTGAGGCAGTGGTAGAGGCAGTGGCTGAGGCAGTGGTTGAAGCAGTGGTAGAGGCAGTGGTTGAAGCAGTGGTAGAGGCAGTGGTTGAGGCAGTGGTAGAGGCAGTGGTAGAGGCAGTGGCTGAGACAATGGTTGAGGCAGTGGTAGAGGCAGTGGCTGAGGCAGTGGTTGAAGCAGTGGTAGAGGCAGTGGTTGAGGCAGTGGTAGAGGCAGTGGTTGAGGCAGTGGTAGAGGCAGTGGTTGAAGCAGCAGTTGAAGCAGTGGTATTTAATAACATCTATGTTATTAATGATAATAATACATATTAATAACATTTATTATTATTATCATTATTGTTATTAACATGTTATTAAATACCACTGCCTCAATCGCTGCCTCAACCGCTGCCTCAACCACTGCCTCAACCTCTGCCTCAACCACTGCCTCAACCACTGCCTCAACCTCTGCCTCAACCGCTGCCTCTACCGCTGCCTTTACCACTGCCTCAACCACTGCCTCTACCACTGCCTCAACCACTGCCTCAACCTCTGCCTCAACCATTGCCTCAACCTCTGCCTCAACCTCTGCCGCAACCTCTGCCGCAACCTCTGCCTCAACCACTGCCTCAACCACTGCCTCAACCACTGCCTCAACCACTGCCTCAACCACTGCCTCAACCACTGCCTCAACCACTGCCTCAACCACTGTGTTTGGAAGAGCGTGTTGGTTAATGCTCACTCCAGCATAAACAAAGCCACACTGACTGACGATGCCTCAACCACTTCTTCCACCTCTGCTTCAACCCTCATACTTTTGTACAATTTCTTTCTTCAATTCTATCATAATAATAATAATAATAATAATAATAATAATAATAATAATAATAATAATAGGATAGCATTGAAGAAGGAAATTGTACAAAAATATGTGGGCTGAAGCAGTGGTGAAGGAAGTGGCTAAGGCATCATCAGTCAGTGTGCCTTTGTTTATGCTGGAGTGAGCATTAGTCTCCGTGCTCTTCCAAACATTTCACAATAATTCATTGTGTTTGGTGCTTGTAGATAGTGTGTGACTGCTACATAATTATCCATGGGCCCAAAGAAACTTGCTAGTCCCAGCCCTTTGGTAAAGAAATTGAGAAACACGATAGAATTGAAGAAAGAAATTGTACCAAAATATGATCAGTGTGCCGCAGTGGTTGATGCAGTGGTATTTAATGACATACATGTTATTAAACCATAACACGTATGTATTTAGCACAATATTTTATGACGTTTTCATGTATTTTATGACTGTTCATGGTTCAACAAGTTAAGGAAGCAGTATTGTATTATATTTCCCTACAATATATTGGGGCACCAATTATTCGCGATTTTTCAACATTCACGAGGCTCTTGATCCCCTAACCCTCGCAAATGTTGAGGGAGACCTGTACAGTTTACTCATTACTTACCTTAAAATATTTGTAGTCTTAATCTAGGGTGAGATGAGTAGTATTTATTGTAAGAAATCAAGTGTGGTATGTATGGTAGCCAGCCGGGCTACCATACCAGGCCAACCCACCCACACATATTCTATGATATTTAAGCATCCCAGAGTTATAAAATGTATATACAGTTCACTCATTACTTACCTTAAAATATTTGTAGTCTTAATGTAGGGTCAGGAGTAAGTAAATGAGATAAAACGAATAAATGAGAGAGAGAGAAAATGAGTGCATGAGGGAGAACAGGCGCAGAGTTATGTAAACAAACCAGGCGAAGGTAAGTTTTGTAAACAACAAAGTGTACACGTCTGGTTTGTGTACAAGTTACATTGTGTACAAGTTGTCTCTACATTAATACGGTAGAATAAATAAAGAAGAACACTCCCATTCTCATGTAACATCATTTTGAGAAGAAATGACGCTCTGAGTGAAGGCAGTGGAAATAAGTCACTCTGACTTTTTTGGGTTATCCTAGGTTCTCTACATATATGCTGTTATGTATGATAATCTATGTAACTGTATTTGTGTATACCTGAATAAACTTACATACATACGAAAGGAATAATTTTCTACAGTTACCCCCAGTAACACATTTTCTCTATGTTAGATTAGAGAAAATGTTATTCTTGCCATCACTTGTACAAGTTATCTGGCTACCACATCTCATATTTATGTTTATTTATTCTATTGTGGGGTGTATTTATAATCTTATGTTATGTATCATGTTTATTATATAATTTTGAAAAAAATATTATGGATGGATTAATGAAAATGTGTATATTAACGTAATATACGACACTTAATGAGACTCCGTGATTATTATTATTTCTAATATGGCGTCACTTGTGCAAGGCGTCTGGCTACCACATCTCATATTTATGTTTATTTATTCTACTGTGGGGTGTATTTATCATCTTTATATGTTATGCATCGTGTTTATTATATAATTTTGAAAAAATATCATAGATGGATTAATGAAAATGTGTATATTAACGTAATATACGACATTTAAATGACACGATGATTATTATTATCATTACTAATATGACGTCTGGAGACATAAGAGACTCTTACTGATTTTAATGTGTACCTGCACGCCAGCACAGTATGTAAGTTTATTTAGGTACAGGTATACATAAGTATAATTATATCAGAGTATATATAATATATGAAATAACTTTTAAAAATACTTGAAATTTTGGAGTTTCCAGACAAAATGGAGAGACTTAGTGCTTACGGATCTCACAGAGAATGTAAACAAACCGGGTGGGGCGCAGTGACCGTATTAGAAAGTCAGGTGGGGGGGAGCCATATAGCGAGTTTTGGTCATAATTTGAAATGACCATATTAGCGGAATGCCGTAAAGCGAAATGCCGTAAAGCAGGGCCCTACTGTACTCTGATAATTATATGTACTTATGTGTACCTGTACCTAAATATACTTACACACTGTGCTGGTGTGCAGGTACACATTAAAATCACTAAGTCTCTCTACTCATGAAGCCAATACTGTACTAAGTAATAATAATCACTCTTGGGCACATTAAATGCTTTATTTTACATTAATATAGGCATTTTCATTAATACATCTATGATATTTTCCTCAAAATTATATATGAAACTCGTTACATAGGATATCAACATGATACATACACTCACAGAATAAAAACTGACGAAAATATAATATTTGTTTAAAAAGCGGCTGTGTAGGTAGTGTCGGAAGAATTACGTTTTCTCTCGTCAAACTGGGGGATAACTGAAGAAAAATATTCTTTTCGTATGCCTTCACTCTATATACACTAAAGCCCCACTTATATGGCAGGTTAGGTTCCGCCGTAAAGCGGAAATTGCTGAAAAATGGAACACCCTTTTTTTCCCTTATCAATGCATACAAATACTAGATAACAAGTTTACACTAATATATATTAAGCTAGCAATAGAACTAGGCATCAAAAACAATAAAAAAGTACATTACACACATAGTGCACTCATTACTTACCTTAAAATAGTATAGTCTAAATCTAGGGTGAGACAAGTAGTATTTATTGTAAGAAATCAAGTGTGGTATGTATGATCAGCTATGGTACCATACCAGGCCACCCATCCTACACATAATATTCTATTACATTTAACCCTTTGAGGGTTTTGGTCGTACTAGTACGTTTTACGCGTAGGGGTTTTTGACGTACTAGTACTCATAAATTCTAGCGGCCTCAAATCTAGTGGGAGAAAGCTGGTAGGCCTTCATATGAAAGAATGGATCTATGTGGTCAGTGTGCACAGTCTAAAAAAAATCCTGCAGCACACAGTGCATAATGAGAAAAAAAAAAACTTTGACCATTTTTTTTTTAATAAATCAGCGACTTTGCAGTGTATTTTCGTATGGTATTTATTGTTGTATTCTAGTTTTCTTGGTCTCATTTTATAGAATGGAAGACATATTACAGAAATTGAGATGATTTTGACTGGTTTTACAATGAGAGGTGCCTTGAAATTGAGCTCAAATTAGCAGAAATGAGAGATTTTTACCAAACTTCAAAAGTAAACAAATCGTGCCAAGCGTGCAATACACGTCAACTGGTGAGTCTAATATTCTTTTACAAGTGCACCAATAATATTTATACCATTTTTTACACTAATGCAGTAGTCTGCATAACAGTAAATCTTATATTTTTTGTGAGAATAAAAATTCAAAGTGGAAAGCAAAAGAATATAAGAGGGGCCTTGAGACGTGACTAATGACTAGAGGAAATGTCATTTTAGTGCCAGGAATGTCTTTCTTGTTTATTCTGGACCCTATTTGGAAATTGGCATCTTTTGAAATTTGTGTGAAATTGGCAAAATTGCTAAATTCTGACCACTGTACTGGATAGTTGAATTTATAAATGGGTGGTTTCTTGCACCCATTCGATAGAAAAAATGGAGTTCTAGCGAAATATTCATGTTTTTTGTCGACTAGTACAGTGAAATTGGCCAAAAATGGGGCTCAAAGTGGGCAAAATCGCCGATGCGTAAACATCGCCGAGACCGCTAACTTTGCGAGAGCATAATTCCGTAAGTTTTCTATCAAATTTCAAACTTTTGGTGTCTTTATGATCGGGAAAAGATTCTCTATCTTTTCATAAGAGAAAATAATTTTTTTTTTTTTTAAATTTGGTCGACCCTGAGAATGAGTTTCGGAGAGGGCCTGTCGACCCTCAAAGGGTTAAGCATCCCAGAGTGATAAAATACATATACAGTTCACTCATTACTTTATTTTATTTATTATCACACTGGCCGATTCCCACCAAGGCAGGGTGGCCCGAAAATATTTGTAGTCTTAATCTATGGTGAGATGAGCAGTATTTATTGTAAGAAATCATGTGTGGTATGTATGGTAATCAGCCAGGCTACCATACCAGGCCACTCCACCTACACATACTATTCTATGATATTTAAGCATCCCAGAGCGATAAAAATGCATATACAGTTCACTCATTACTTACCTTAAAATATTTGTAGGTTTAATGTAGGGTCAGGGGTGAGTAAACGAGATAAAACGAATAAATGAGAGAGAGAGAATGAGTACATGAGAGAGGACAGGTGCAGAGTTGTATAAACAAACCAGGCAAACCTAGGTTTTGTAAACAAACAAAGTGTACACATCTGGTTTGTGTACAAGTTGTCTCTACATTAATACTATAGAATAAATAAAGAAGAACGCTCCCATTCTCATGCAACATCATTTTTAGAAGAAATGAAGCTCTGAGTGAAGGCAATAGAAAAGTCACAATGACCTTTTTGGGTTATCCTAGGTTCTCTACACATATGCTGTTATGTATGATAATAATCTATGTAACTGTATTTGTGTATACCTGAATAAACTTACATACGGAAGGAATAATTTTCTAGTTGCCCCCAGTAACACATTTTATCTGATGTTGGACTAGAGAATGTTATTCCTGCAGTCACTCGTAAAAGACTGGCTCCCACATCTCGTATTTATGTTTGTTTATTCTATTGTGGGGTGTATTTATCATCTTTATATGTTATGTATCGTGTTTATTATATAATTTTGAAAAAAAATTATATAATAAAATTATGAAAATGTGTATATTAACATATGACATTTAATGAGACTCGGTGATTATTATTATTACATGTATTTCTAATATGGCGTCACTTGTGCAAGTTGTTTGCTACCACATCTCATATTTATATTTATTCTACTGTGGGGTGTATTTATCATCTTTATATGTTATGCATCGTGTTTATTATATAATTTTGAAAAAATATCATAGATGGATTAATGAAAAATACGTATATTAACGTAATATACGACATTTAATGAGACTCTGTGATTATCATCATTACTAATATGGCATCTCGAGACGTAAGACACTCTTACTGATTTTAATGTGAACCTGCATGCCAGCACAGTATGTAATTTTATTTAAGAAACATGTATACATAAGTATAATTATCAAGAGTAGTATGTACATGTATATATAAAATATGCAATAGTAACTTTTAATCCTTAAACGATCTAAACGTATATATACGTTCACGTGCGTAGCGCCCCAAACGTATATATACGTTTTCTTTATCATTCATTCAACATTGCCACGATAAGCCTGAGTCACCTAGACATGAGAGAATGGGTGTGTGCACTCACTGTGCACCACATTAAAATAATTGGAAATGCCTGGGTACCATATGCTCTTTTTTTCCTATTAAAAAAAGAAAATTTTTTTCTCTCAAAAAATTTGGGGTGCTACGCGAGTGAACGTATATATACGTTTCGACAGTTTAAGGGTTAAAAACACTTGAAATTTTGAAGTTTCCAGACATAATGGAGAGACTTAGTGCTTACGATCTCATGGAGAATGTAAACAAACCAGGTGGGGCATTGTGACCATATTAGAGAGTCATGTGGGGGAGTCGTACAGCGAGTTTTGGTCATAATTTGAAATGACTGTATGAGTAGAACGCCATAAAGCGAAACGCTGTAAAGCGGGGCCTTACTGTATAGCAATTCACGACCCTTGGGTTTAGTGCATTTTATTATAATAATAATAATAATAATAATAATAATAATAATAATAATAATAATAATAATAATAATATCTTCATTCACTCTAAAAATGGTGTGTTGCACTTTGTTTATTCTGAACTAACTTGTACACAATGTAAGAGTATTTGTATTGTGAAGTAATTATTATAATAATAAAAAAATATTGAGGTAAATGTTTTACAAACTCTTACAAACGTACGTGAATGTACTAAAAGTAGACACACATTAATATGCATTTCTTTCGCCTGACCAAGTGATCGCCCACTACCTGTTCAGTTTGTGTTCTTACATTGTCTCAACTCTGTATCTCGTTCTCTCTCTCATTTACTCTTTCGTTAACTAGATGGCTCTCATTGACGATGGTGTCTAAGGTTAGCTGTAATAAAAAGAGAAGTCGTAAGCCTCTTGCTTTAAGTGCCAAGTTAGAGGATGATGGTGTGCCATTCTGATTTTATTCAATAAACACCCTGCCACTCACCTCTCACACATTAATATTAATATTTTAAGGTAAGTAATAAGTGTACTCTGTGTGTATCTTACCTTTTATTGTGTTTTTAATGCCTATTTCTATTGCTAACTTAATATAAGTTAGAGTAAACTTGTTGTCTGGCATTTATTGCATATTTTGTATGTGCTCTGATAATAATACTTGTCGACCTGTGTGGTAGCCGAGCGGAGGGACAACATTACGTTTTCTCTGCTCAGCCCCCAGAGAAAACATGTATGAATCTGCATTTGGCCCAGCCACTCCCCCACTCTGCTTTTGTTCACAATTTTCAGCACGAATTATTCATTACTTCTCCCTTCGTTTATGATGGCATCTAAAGGTAGTTGTTAGAAACGATTAAATTCAGTGAACAAGATATGTCAATGCTAATAATATGGCTCTGGGCCACAGTGAGCCGGTAGGTGTAGCCCAGGCGCTACACCTACCGGCTACCTACACTTACTTCCTACAAATAAATACTACTCACCTCTCTTCCTACATTAAGACTACACATATTTTAAGGTAAATAATGAGTGTACTGTATGTGTATTTTAACTCTCTGGGCTGTTTTAAATATCGTATTTTAAGTACAGGTCCTCCATCACAAATCCGGCATCATTGGGACCTGTAGTGTGCTGGATTACTGAGTTTGCCGAATTACTGAGTGGTTAGGTTAGAATACACTTAATAAAATTAACCAACTTGATTTACACAAAGTTTATTGAACATCAGCAAAAATTTAACATTTCCGCTACTTTGAGCTCAATTTCAAGGTACTTTTCATCATGAAAACAATCAAAATCATGTCTATTTCTGTAATATATCTTCTATTTTATCAAATGAGTCCAAAAAAATGAGAATACAACCATAAAAACGATATGAAAATATACTGCAAAGAGGCGGCTAATGGCTGAGAAGTAAACTCCCTTATTTATTGTCCATCTTTTTTATTTTTGTTGTATGTTAAGAAGCATCTTTCCATCATACATTGCCCAAGTTTCAATGAGATAACCCAACAAACAACCAATAAAAATTTTTTTTATTATTATTATTATTATCACACTGGCCGATTCCCACCAAGGCAGGGTGGCCCGAAAAAGAAAAACTTTCACCATCATTCACTCCATCACTGTCTTGCCAGAAGGGTGCTTTACACTACAGTTTTTAAACTGCAACATTAACACCCCTCCTTCAGAGTGCAGGCACTATACTTCCCATCTCCAGGACTCAAGTCCGGCCTGCCGGTTTCCCTGAACCCCTTCATAAATGTTACTTTGCTCACACTCCAACAGCACATCAAGTATTAAAAATCATTTGTCTCCATTCACTCCTATCAAACACGCTCACGCATGCCTGCTGGAAGTCCAAGCCCCTCGCACACAAAACCTCCTTTACCCCCTCCCTCCAACCTTTCCTAGGCCGACCCCTACCCCGCCTTCCTTCCACTACAGACTGATACACTCTTGAAGTCATTCTGTTTCGCTCCATTCTCTCTACATGTCCGAACCACCTCAACAACCCTTCCTCAGCCCTCTGGACAACAGTTTTGGTAATCCCGCACCTCCTCCTAACTTCCAAACTACGAATTCTCTGCATTATATTCACACCACACATTGCCCTCAGACATGACATCTCCACTGCCTCCAGCCTTCTCCTCGCTGCAACATTCATCACCCATGCTTCACACCCATATAAGAGCGTTGGTAAAACTATACTCTCATACATTCCCCTCTTTGCCTCCAAGGACAAAGTTCTTTGTCTCCACAGACTCCTAAGTGCACCACTCACTCTTTTCCCCTCATCAATTCTATGATTCACCTCATCTTTCATAGACCCATCCGCTGACACGTCCACTCCCAAATATCTGAATACATTCACCTCCTCCATACTCTCTCCCTCCAATCTGATATTCAATCTTTCATCACCTAATCTTTTTGTTATCCTCATAACCTTACTCTTTCCTGTATTCACCTTTAATTTTCTTCTTTTGCACACCCTACCAAATTCATCCACCAATCTCTGCAACTTCTCTTCAGAATCTCCCAAGAGCACAGTGTCATCAGCAAAGAGCAGCTGCGACAACTCCCACTTTGTGTGTGATTCTTTATCTTTTAACTCCACGCCTCTTGCCAAGACCCTCGCATTTACTTCTCTTACAACCCCATCTATAAATATATTAAACAACCACGGTGACATCACACATCCTTGTCTAAGGCCTACTTTTACTGGGAAATAATTTCCCTCTTTCCTATATACTCTAACTTGAGCCTCACTATCCTCGTAAAAACTCTTCACTGCTTTCAGTAACCTACCTCCTACACCATACACTTGCAACATCTGCCACATTGCCCCCCTATCCACCCTGTCATGCACCTTTTCCAAATCC
Source organism: Cherax quadricarinatus (assembly GCF_038502225.1). Taxonomy (NCBI): domain Eukaryota; kingdom Metazoa; phylum Arthropoda; class Malacostraca; order Decapoda; family Parastacidae; genus Cherax; species Cherax quadricarinatus. The sequence continues at coordinate 30,076,033 of NC_091314.1, forward strand.
ATAAATGCCACAAAGACCTCTTTAGCCTTATCTAAATACTGTTCACTTATATGTTTCACTGTAAACACCTGGTCCACACACCCCTACCTTTCCTAAAGCCTCCTTGTTCATCTGCTATCCTATTCTCCATCTTACTCTTAATTCTTTCAATAATAACTCTACCATACACTTTATCAGGTATACTCAGAAGACTTATCCCCCTATAATTTTTGCACTCTCTTTTATCCCCTTTGCCTTTATACAAAGGAACTATGCATGCTCTCTGCCAATCCCTAGGAACCTTACCCTCTTCCATACATTTATTAAATAATTGCACCAACCACTCCAAAACTATATCCCCACCTGCTTTTAACATTTCTGTCTTTATCCCATCAATCCCGGCTGCCTTACCCCCTTTCATTTTACCTACTGCCTCATGAACTTCCCCCACACTCACAACTGGCTCTTCCTCACTCCTACAAGATGTTATTCCTCCTTGTCCTATACACGAAATCACAGCTTCCCTATCTTCATCAACATTTAACAATTCCTCAAAATATTCCCTCCATCTTCCCAATACCTCTAACTCTCCATTTAATAACTCTCCTCTCCTATTTTTAACTGACAAATCCATTTGTTCTCTAGGCTTTCTTAACTTGTTAATCTCACTCCAAAACTTTTTCTTATTTTCAACAAAATTTGTTGATAACATCTCACCCACTCTCTCATTTGCTCTCTTTTTACATTGCTTCACCACTCTCTTAACCTCTCTCTTTTTCTCCATATACTCTTCCCTCCTTGCATCACTTCTACTTTGTAAAAACTTCTCATATGCTAACTTTTTCTCCCTTACTACTCTCTTTACATCATCATTCCACCAATCGCTCCTCTTCCCTCCCGCACCCACTTTCCTGTAACCACAAACTTCTGCTGAACACTCTAACACTACATTTTTAAACCTACCCCATACCTCTTCGACCCCATTGCCTATGCTCTCATTAGCCCATCTATCCTCCAATAGCTGTTTATATCTTACCCTAACTGCCTCCTCTTTTAGTTTATAAACCTTCACCTCTCTCTTCCCTGATGCTTCTATTCTCCTTGTATCCCATCTACCTTTTACTCTCAGTGTAGCTACAACTAGAAAGTGATCTGATATATCTGTGGCCCCTCTATAAACATGTACATCCTGAAGTCTACTCAACAGTCTTTTATCTACCAATACATAATCCAACAAACTACTGTCATTTTGCCCTACATCATATCTTGTATACTTATTTATCCTCTTTTTCTTAAAATATGTATTACCTATAACTAAACCCCTTTCTATACAAAGTTCAATCAAAGGGCTCCCATTATCATTTACACATGGCACCCCAAACTTACCTACCACACCCTCTCTAAAAGTTTCTCCTACTTTAGCATTCATGTCCCCTACCACAATTACTCTCTCATTTGGTTCAAAGGCTCCTATACATTCCCTTAACATCTCCCAAAATCTCTCTCTCTCCTCTGCATTCCTCTCTTCTCCAGGTGCATACACGCTTATTATGACCCACTTCTCGCATCCAACCTTTACTTTAATCCACATAATTCTTGAATTTACACATTCATATTCTCTTTTCTCCTTCCATAAATGATCATTCAACATTACTGCTACCCCTTCCTTTGCTCTAACTCTCTCAGATAATCCAGATTTAATCCCATTTATTTCCCCCCACTGAAACTCCCCTACCCCCTTCAGCTTTGTTTCGCTTAGGGCCAGGACATCCAACTTCTTTTCATTCATAACATCAGCAATCATCTGTTTCTTGTCATCCGCACTACATCCACGCACATTTAAGCATCCCAGTTTTATAAAGTTTTTCTTCTTCTCTTTTTTAGTAAATGTCTACAGAAGGGGTTACTAGCCCATTGCTCCCGGCATTTTAGTCGCCTCATACGACACGCATGGCTTACGGAGGAAAGATTCTTTTCCACTTCCCCATGGACAATAGAAGAAATACAGAAGAACAAGAGCTATTTAGAAAAGGGAGAAAAACCTAGATGTATGTGTATATATATGCATGTGCGTGTCTGTGAAGTGTGACCAAAGTGTAAGTAGGAGTAGCAAGATATCCCTGTTATCTAGTGTGTTTATGAGACAGAAAAAGAAACCAGCAATCCTACCATCATGCAAAACAGTTACAGGTTTCTGTTTCACAGTCATCTGGCAGGACGGTAGTACTTTCCTGGGTGGTTGCTGTCTACCAAGCAAAAATCATATATGGCAGGCCCAAGCCAGGTACTGGAAATAAGTCACTTTGTCTGACTTTGTTGGGTTATCCTAGGTTCTCTATACATACACTGCTATGTATGATAATCTTTGTTACTGTATTTGTGTATACCTGAATAAACTTATTTACTTCTAGTCTGTCAAATGAGTACAAGAAACTGCCCATTCGCTTATTTCAACTACCCAATAAGTGGTCAGAAATTGGCAATTTGGCCAATTTCACACAAATTTCAACAGATGCCAATTTCAAAATATGGTCCAGAATAAACAATGCAGGCATTCCTGGCACTAAAATAACATTTTCACTGTTAAATAACAAAAAGGCACAATACCGTGACTGGAACGATACACAAATAACCCGCACATAAAAGACAGAAGCTTACGACGACGTTTCGGTCCGACTTGGACCATTGACAAAGTCACACTGTGACTTTGTCAATGGTCCAAGTCGGACCGAAACGTCGTCGTAAGCTTCTGTCTTTTATGTGCGGGTTATTTGTGTATTTTCACTGTTCATTAGTCACGGCTACAGGCCCCTCTTATATTACTCTTGCTTACCATTTGGAATTTTTATTCACAAAAAAAATAGAAAATATACTGTTATGCAGACTGCTGCATTATTGTAATTGTATAAATAATGTCAACCCATTCTTGACTCCATACTGGAATTTGGACTGGCAGGCGGACAGGTATTGGACGGTGATGTAATTTGTTTACTCTTGAGCTTCGCTAAAGAATAGAACATTTTCGCTACTGTGAGCGCAATTTCAAGGTATTTTTCGCCATAAATGCAATCAAAATCATATCTATTTCAGTGATATATCCATCATTCTATAAAATGAGACCAAAAAAATGAGAATATAACCATAAAAACCATACAAAAATATACCACTAAGCGGCCGCTAATGGCTGAGAAGTGAACTCCGCCATTTATGGTCTGATTTCTTTCATTTTTGGTGTACGTTAAGAAGTATCTTTCCATCATACATTGCCCAAGTTTGAATAAGATAACCCAACAAACAACTGAGAAAATAATAATAATAATAATAATAATAATATCTTTAATTACTACACGTACATGTACAAGGTATACAGGCCTAGCTGACATACTACTATATAGAAAGCCGCTTGTTATGCAGAGTACAGTGGACCCCCGCATAACGATGGCATCACATAGCGATTTTTCCGCATACCGATTACTTTTATCGCAAAATTTTTGCCGCGCATACCGATTAAAAACCCGCTTACCGATTTTCGTCCGAGACGCGTCCAATGTGCCCTCAGCCAGCCTCACATGTGCCGGCCGTCCCATTGTTTACCAGCCAGCCTCCGCGGTAACATCCAAGCATACACTCGGAATATTTCGTATTATTACAGTATTTCTGGTGCTGTTTCTGGAAAATAAGTGACCATGGGCCCCAAGAAAGCTTCTAGTGCCAACCCTACACCTCAAAGGGTAAGAATTACTATAGAAATGAAGAAAGAGATAATTGATAAGTATGAAAGTGGAGTGCGTATAGCCGACCTAGTCAAGCTGTACAAGAAACCCCAATCAACCATCGCTACTATTGTGGGCACCAGAAAGACAATCAAGGAAGCTGTTCTTGCCAAAGGTTCAACTGTGTTTTCGAAACAAAGATCGCAAGTGATGGAAGATGTTGAGAGACTCTTATTGGTGTGGATAAATGAAAAACAGCTAGCAGGAGATAGCATCTCTCAAGCGATCATATGTGAAAAGGCTAGGAAGTTGCATGAGGATTTAATTAAAAAAATGCCTGCAACTAGTGATGATGTGAGTGAATTTAAGGCCAGCAAAGGTTGGTTTGAGAGATTTAAGAAGCGTAGTGGCATCCATAGTGTGATAAGGCATGGTGAGGCTGCCAGTTCGGACCACAAAGCGGCTGAAAAATATGTGCAGGAATTCAAGGAGTACATAGAAACTGAAGGACTGAAACCTGAACAAGTGTTTAATTGTGATGAAACAGGCCTGTTCTGGAAGAAAATGCCAAGCAGGACCTACATTACTCAGGAGGAAAAGGCACTCCCAGGACATAAGCCTATGAAAGACAGGCTTACTTTGTTGATGTGTGCCAATGCTACTGGTGATTGCAAAGTGAAGCCTTTATTAGTGTATCACTATGAAACTCCCAGAGCGTTCAGGCAAAAGAATGTCCTCAAGGATAATTTGTGTGTGCTGTGGAGGGCAAACAGTAAGGCATGGGTCACTAGGGAATTTTTCTATAACTGGTTACACCATGCATTTGCCCCCAATGTGAAAAATTACCTAACTGAAAAGAAATTAGAACTTAAGTGCCTCCTGGTGTTAGACAATGCCCCTGGTCATCCTACAGACGTGGCAGAGCGACTTTATGGGGACATGAGCTTCATTAAGGTGAAGTTTTTGCCTCCTAATACCACTCCTCTCCTGCAGCCCATGGACCAGCAGGTTATTGCAAACTTCAAGAAACTTTACACAAAAGCTCTGTTTGAAAGGTGCTTTGTAATGACCTCAGAAACTCAACTGACTCTAAGAGAGTTTTGGAGAGATCACTTTAATATCCTCAATTGTGTAAACCTTATAGGTAAGGCTTGGGAGGAAGTGACTAAGAGGACCTTGAACTCTGCTTGGAAGAAACTGTGGCCAGAATGTGTAGACAAAAGGGATTTTGAAGGGTTTGAGGCTAACCCTGAGAATCCTGTGCCAGTTGAGGAATCCATTGTGGCATTGGGAAAGTCCTTGGGGTTGGAGGTTAGTGGGGAGGATGTGGAAGAGTTGGTGGAGGAGGACAATGAAGAACTAACCACTGATGAGCTGATAGATCAACTTCAAGAGCAAGAGGCCAGACCTGAGGAAACTGGTTCAGAGGAGGGGAGAGAGAAATTGAAGAAGTTGCCTACTACAAAGATAAAGGAAATCTGTGCTAAGTGGCTTGAAGTGCAAACCTTCATGGATGAAAATCACCCTCACACAGCTATTGCAAGCCGTGCTGGTGATTATTACACTGACAATGTTGTGAAACACTTTAGGCAAGTCATAAAGGAACGAGAGGTACAGGCCACTATGGACAGATATCTTGTGCGAAAGAAGTCCAGTGACTCTGAAGCTGGCCCTAGTGGCATTAAAAAAAGAAGGGAAGTAACCCCAGAAAAGGACTTACTACCTCAAGTCCTAATGGAAGGGGATTCCCCTTCTAAACAGTAAGAAGATAATGCTCTCCCCTCCTCCCATCCCATCAATCATCACCAGATCTTCAATAAAAGTAAGTGTCATTTAATTGTGCATGCCTTTTTCAGTTTGTGTGTATTAAAATTAACATTTCATGTGGTAAAAAAAAATTTTTTTCATACTTTTGGGCGTCTTGCACGGATTAATTTTATTTCCATTATTTCTTATGGGGAAAATTCATTCGCATAACGATTATTTCGCATAACGATTAACCCTCTTGCACGGATTAAAATCGTTAACCGGGGGTCCACTGTATTTCAAGAAAATTAGGTCAGTGTCCCAGGATAACACCCACACTAGTCGGCTAACACCCATGTACCCATTTACTGATGGGTGAACATAGACAACAGGTGTAAAGAAACACGCCCAATGTTTCTATCCTGGCTGGGAATCGAATATTTACCAAAAATCATATATGGCTAACCCAAGCCAGGTACTAGAAATAAGCCACAGTGACTTTCTTGGGTTATCCTAGGTTCTCTACACATATGCTGCTGTGTGTAATAATCTATATAGAGAAAATAACTTTTTTGTTTCAGGTTTATGGTGCAGTACGAGTGTATATCACAGTTAGCCCTGTGCTATACTCCGTTTTCTCTAATATAAGCCCCCAAGACAGGGATAGGAGAATGGTATCTGTATACCATATCCTCTTCATACCTCCATCGAACTGCTCGGTGTTATGCCAAATATTATTTATTCTGGAGTAATTAACATGTTTTATGTTATTTATATTGTTTATTATGTCATATTAGATCAATTGTGATAGGCAAATAAGCTGTAGTGTTGATATTAGCATAATAATAAAGCATATTCTCCTGCATCATGAGACTGAGCTCATGGCAACCGACAGTGTCTTCAAAGCCACTTTATCTTTAATGGATAATGTACTGTGTAGGTGCTTTACATAATGAGAAGCATTTCTTTTATTCGTTGGAACCATGGCTAGGGCTAAAAGCAAGCAGGTTAAAACAATAAATGGAGAAAAAGAAATTGGAATGACTTATGTAGCAAGTAGTGCCACCAAACAGTAGCAGCAGGTTGGTGTGGCGACCCTGGAAATTTGAAATTATGCTAGCCAAAATTAGTGCCGACTAACTGATTGCCGGATTTGTGATGGCAGACCTGTATGAGATGGGGAGTCAGGGCTACCTACACCTGACTTTCTACAAATAAGTACTACTCACCTCTCGCCCTACATTAAGATTACAAATACTTTATGATAAGTAATGAGTGTACTGTGTATGTATTTTACTTTTTGTATTTTTTAATGCCTAGTTCTATTACTAACTTAATATAATTTAGTGTAAATTTGTTGTCTGGCATTTATATGCATTTATAAATGGAAAAAATGGCGTTCTGCTTTCCGGTGATGTCTGCTTTCCGGCGATGTCTGCTTTCCAGCGATGTCTGCTTTCCGGCGATAGCCTGGAACCTAACCTGCCGTGTAAGTGGGGCCCTACTGTACCATTCTTGTACAACGATTAAGATAAAGAAAAATTGGATATCACATTGGAGGGGGTATGGAAGAAGTGAATGTGTTCAGATATTTTGGAGTTGACTTGTAAGCAGATGGATTTATGAAGGATGAGGTTACCACAGAAGTGATGGAGAAAAAAAGTAAGGGGTGCATTGAGTTATCTGTGGAGACAAAAAATGTTATCCATGGAGGCAGAGAAGGGAATATACGAGAGTATAGTGGTACCAACACTCTTATATGGGTGTGAAGAATGGGTTGTATATACTGCAGAGGAGGAGGAGGCTGGAGGCAGTGAAGATGACGTGTCTTAGGGCAATGTGTGGTGTAAATATTATGCAGAGAATTCATAGTGTGGAAATTAGGAGGTGTGGACTTACTGAAAGTATTTGTCAGAGGGCTGAAGAGGGGGTGTTGAGGTGGTCTGGTCATTTAGAGAACAACGTAGTAAGACTTGAAGAGAGTATAAATCTGAAGGGAAAGGAAGGCAGGGTTCGGGTCATCCTCAAAAAGATTGGAGGGAGGGGGGTAAGAGAGATGTTGTGGGCGAGGGGCTTGGACTTCCAGCAAGCATGCTTGAACGTGTTATAGGAGTGAATGAAGATGAATGGTTTTGGGGACCTGACGAGCTGTTGGAGTGTCAGCAGGGGTATTATTTTGTGAAGGGATTCAGGGAAACCTATTAGATAGACTTGAATCCTGGAAGTGTGAAGTAAATGCCTGCACTTTACAGGAGGGGTTTGGGATATTAGGAGTTTGGAGGGACATTTAAACTGTCGTATCTAAGTGCCTCTGCAAAGACAGTGATTATGTATGAGTGATGGTTTAAGTGTTGAATGATTATTAAAGCTTTTTCTTTCTTTCTGGGTCACCCTGCCTCAGTGGGAACAGCCAACGTGTTTAAAAAAAAAAAAAAGATCACTACTGTAAACAAGCACTACCTTAACATCCAAATAATCTCTCAAACAAAGCAGGTAGATTAAATAGAGACTTCTTAAATCAACTTGTTCATATCCTCAACATGCAGAGAGCACAAGAATAAGAGATATTCTTCTACAATTCTAGTGTAATTCAGTATTCTCTGAGCTGCTCTACATTATGCCTAACATTTCACTCAGTCTTCTATACAAAAGTTGCCCCTGGCACTTCTAAAAACCTGTCAGACAAACAGTCTGCTAAAAGTATACCTATGCACGTGTATATTTATAATGGGTACTGTACATGCAGTAGACCGTCATTTAGCACAAGTTATTTGGAACAATTCGAGTATTGCATAACTGAAGAATTGCAGCACAATTTTATGTAACACGTCGTATAATTAATTTAACCCTTTCAGGGTCCAAGGCCAAAATCTGAAGTCACGCACCAGTGTCCAAGAATTTTCAAAAAAAAAATTTGTTGTTTTTTCTTATGAAATCGTAGAGAATCTTTTTGTGAAGGTAATAAAACAAAAAGTACGAAATTTGGTGGAAAATTGACGAAATTATGCTCTCGCGAATTTTGATGTGTCAGCGATATTTACGAATCGGCGATTTTGCCGACTTTGACTCCCATTTTAGGCCAATTACATTATTCCAATCAACCAAATTCTTACCTATTTCACTAGTATTACTTCTATTCTATCGATTGAGCACAAGAAATCGCCAAGTCAACTGTTTCAACTACAAAATAAAGTGATCGGAAATTGGTAATTTGGCCAATTTAACACAAAGTTCAAAATATTCCAATTTCAAAATAGGCTCCAGAATAAACAATGTAGGTATTCCTGGAACTAAACTAACATTTCCTCTGTTCATTAGTTACATTTTGAGGCTTTACAAATAAATTCCATTTTGATTTTTTATTCACATAATGAATTTTTATTCACACCAAAAAATAGAAGATTTACTGTTATGCAATACTGTAATAATTGTATAAATATCATCACCACATTTGTGAATGTATATTAGACCCACCAGCTGACGTGTATTAGATGTGTGAGGTCGTTTGTTTACTCTTGAATATCGGCAAAAATTTAACATTTCCGCTACTTTGAGCTCAGTTTCAAGCCATTTCCAGTGCTAAAACCAATCAAAATCATCTCTATTTCTGTAATATGTCTTCCATTCTATCAAATGAGACCAAGAAATCGTAAATACATCTATAAAAAACATACGAAAAAACACTGCAAAGTCGCTGTTTTAATCGAAAAATCATGATTTCAGTTTTTTCTCTCATTATACACAGTGTGCTGCAGGATCTGTTTTATGTGGTGCACACATACCACATAGATGTATTCTCTCATATCTAGGCCCAAATGTACCACTCACAGTTTATCAGAGTGAGCTGAGCTCATAGCATAGATCTACGGTTTGGACACTCACAGTAAAGTCGTAGATCTACGGGACGGACCCTGAAAGGGTTAACATGGTTCAGTGTTGTGGAGCAGCCGGGGAGCCCTCCCGCCATCCCCTACCACTCCCCAACACCACCCCCCACATCCCAACGTTCGTAATTCATGTGTCCAGTCCAGTCTTTCTCTGCTACAAGGCAGCTGTGTTTGTGAATTGTGTTATGATACTGTAATTACTGTATCTTGTATCTGCCAAACAATCACAACACTCAGTAGCCATACCAGTGTTGCTAAAGTGGCACGAAGAGGTATAAGCACGTAAGTCTTAGAATTAACAAAGAAACAAAAATATTAGGCAAGAGATAACCTGTAGCCATAATGAAGTGGTACTTTGTACACAGAAAAAGAGGTAAACATGAATTTGAGTGACTGACTTACTGAATGACTGACTGACTTGACTGACTTACTGAGTTACTTGACTGACTTACTGAGTGACTTGACTGACTTGCTGAGTTATTTGACTGACTTACTGACTGACTTACTGAGTTACTTGACTGACTTACTGAATGACTTGCTGAGTGACTTGACTGACTTGCTGAGTGATTTGACTGACTTACTGAGTGATTTGACTGACTTACTGAATGACTTGATTTACTGAGTGACTTGATTGACTTGTTGAGTGACTTTACTTACTGAATGACTTGACTGACTTACTGAGTGACTTGACTGACTTACTGAATGACTTGACTGACTTACTGAATGACTTGACTGACTTGCTGAGTGACTTGACTGACTTAGTGAGTTACTTGACTGACTTACTGAATGACTTGACTGACTTACTGAATGACTTGACTGACTTACTGAGTGACTTGACTGACTTACTGAGTGACTTGAATGACTTGCTGAGTTACTTGACTGATTTACTGAGTGACTTGACTGACTTACTGAGTGACTTGACTTACTGAATGACCAAGTTAGACACTCCAGTACAACCATCAACTCAGTACCAGAACCTCTACCATCCACCTCAGCCCAGTAGGACCACAACATAACTCTCCACTCTCTTCACAATCATCCACAAACACCAGCACCCATAATTTAAGGTAAGAAATACTATTATTTGTTACATTTGTAGTCTTAAGCAGTAAAAACAACATAATACATCACAACAATGAACTAAAACTACATATTCACTTTTATTTTTGTAGGATGTGGAGGCCTAAAAAAGTTGGGCTTTTTGGGGGCTCCCAGGAACATAACCCTATTTTTCCCATAAGTTCTCCAGTTCATCTAACACGATTTTTACCTAACACGGCATTTTCAGGAACGTAACTACCGTGCTAAATGACGGTCTACTGTATATAGTACATTTTAATTTTAATTACCTATCACTATTACTCCAAAATAAGACATCAACATGTTGCACATGTGACTAGTTCATAAACTTGTCAACATTGTATGCCACTGACATAATATATTACCTGTAAGACATCAATATCACGGAGTCTTGGTACAGAGGACAGCTCTACAACCTACATGCTAACCTCTGGCCTAATTCTTGGGCATGACTTACTTTCACTGGTGGGGCTCTCCAACTTGTGATAATGCCTTCATCTCTTGCACTTCATCTGACTCCAGCATATAAGCAGTCATCTCCATGCTGTGCCTCAGATTCACCAAGACTAAAGTTCTTAACACTTGCTCCAGTGTATAATGATTACCTCAACATATTCTGTCTTTTGTAAATAGTTGTGTGAGCCTGAGAGACCAACTGCCTCCTCTTTTATGGTCTTTCTTTTATGTCCCAGAACTGTGTTGATAAAATCACTGGATGGCAAAACATCTACAAAATATAGATATCCAGATGTTGCACATGTGTAAGTCATTTAATTATCAAGGTAAATCAATGGTTTGTCATACTATAAATCTCTGTCTGTCTGTCTATCTCTTGTGCATGCGTGCGTGTGTACTCACCTAATTGTGGATGCAGGGGTCGATTCATAGCTGTGCATGTGCAAGCAGGCATGTATAGGAAGGAAAACCTGAAAATAAGTGCTAAGTGCACATTTAGTTCTGGACGGTTTAAACACTTCAGAATGCACAGTGGACTGCATAATATAGAATCCAGTGGGGGAACATCTCTGTTAACCTTGTTGCAACAAAAAAGGTCTCAGCTCAGATAGTACACATTAAATGTAAGCCCATGCTTGTTTATCACTCCAAAAACCATTGTGATTGAAAAGGTAAACACAAAAACATGTTGCCTGTTATTTGATGTCCAGCTCCCACAGAATGTGAGACTGAGGCCTTTATTCCTGAAGTGAGGATGTACCTGTCCCTGAATAATCTCATATTCCTAGTTCTCCCCATCCTTGATAATTGTTGTAGTCATGCTCAACTTCTGGAGCTTGTGGGACCAGGAATTAACCCCCTTTCATTGTCCAGACCCCTGAAATTAATACAGTGGATATTAATCCGTTCCTGAAAGCTCATCGTAAGCCGAAATTATCGTAAGGCGAATTAATTTTCCCCATAAGAAATAATGGAAATCAAATTAATCCGTGCAAGAACACCCCAATGTATGAAAAAAAAAATTTTACCACGTGAAATATTAATTTTAATACACACAAACTGAAGAAGGCATGCACAATTACTACTCTACGAACAGAATACATGACACTTACCTTTATTGAAGATCTGGTGATGATTGATGGGATGGGAGGAGGGGAGTGTGTGGAAGTTGTTATTGTTTAGAAGGGGAATCCCCTTCCATTAGGACTTGGGGTAGCAAATCCTTTTCCGGGGTTATTTCCCTTCTTCTTTTAATGCCACTAGGACCAGCTTGAGAGTCACTGGACCTCTGTCGCACAACAAATCTGTCCATAGAGCTCTGTACCTCCCGTTCCTTTAAGACTTTCCTAAAATGGGCCATATCATTGTCATTGTACAGGTTGCCAACACGGCTTGCAGTAGCTGTGTCAGGGTGATTTTCATCTGCAAAGGTTTGCAGTTCTACCCACTTTGCACACATTTCCTTAATCTTTGAAGTAGGCAACTTCCTCAGTTCTCTCTCCCCTCCTCTGAAGCAGTTTCCTCAGGTCTGGCCTCTTGCTGTTGAAGATGATCTTGCAGCTCATCAGTGGTTAGTTCTTCATTGTCCTCCTCCATCAACTCTTCCACATCCTCCCCACTAACCTCCAACCCCAAGGACTTCCCCAATGCCACAATGGATTCCACAACTGGCATATGCTTCTCAGGGTTAGCCCCAAACCCTTCAAAATCCCTTTCTTCTACACATTGTGGCCACAGTTTCTTCCAAGCAGAGTTCAAGGTCCTCTTAGTCACTCCCTCCCAAGCCTTACCTATAAGGTTTACACAACTGAGGATACTAAAGTGATCTTTCCAAAACTCTCTTAGAGTCAATCGAGTGTCTGAGGTCACTTCAAAGCACTTTTGAAACATAGCTTTTGTGAAGAGTTTTTTGAAATTTGAAATGACCTGCTGGTCCAAGGGCTGCAGGAGAAGAGTGGGATTAGGAGGCAAAAACTTGGCCTTAATGAAGCTCATGTCCCCAGAAAGTCACTCTGCCAAGTCTGAAGGATGACCAGGAGCATTGTCTAATACCAGGAGGCACTTAAGGTCCAATTTCTTTTCCATTAAGTAATTTTTCACATTGGGGCAAATGCATGGTGTAACCAGTCATAGAAAAAGTCCCTAGTGACCCATGCCTTACTGTTTGCCCTCCACAGCACACAAATTAGCATTGAGGACATTTTTTGCCTTGAACGCTCTGAGAGTTTCAGAGTGAAACACCAATAAAGGCTTCACTTTGCAATCACCACTAGCATTAGCACACATCAAAAGAGTAAGCCTGTCTTTCATAGGCTTATGTCCTGGGAGTGCCTTTTCCTCCTGAGTAATGTAGGTCCTGCTTGGCAATTTCTTCCAAAACAGGCCTGTTTCGTAGCAATTAAACACTTTTTCAGGTTTCAATTCTTCACTGTCTATGTACTCCTTGAATTCCTTCACATATTTTTCAGCCGCTTTTTGGTCCGAACTGGCAGCCTCACCATGCCTTATCACACTATGTATGCCACTACGATTCTTAAATCTCTCAAACCAACCTTTGCTGGCCTTAAATTCACTCACATCACTAGTTGCAGGCATTTTTCTAATTAAATCGTCGTGCAACTTCCTAGCCTTTTCACATATGATCGCTTGAGAGATGCTATCTCCTGCTATCTGTTTTTCGTTTATCCACACCAATAACAGTCTCTCAGCATCTTCTATCACTTGTGATCTCTGTTTCGAAAACAAACTTGCACCTTTTGCAAGAACAGCTTCCTTGATTACCGTTTTGTTGGCCAAGATAGTAGCGATGGTTGATTGGGGTTTGATATACAACCTGGCCAGCTCCGAGACATGCACTCCACTTTCGTACTTAGTAATTATCTCTTTCTTCATTTCCATAGTAATTTTCACCCTTTTTACCACAGGGTTGGCACTAGGAGGTTTCTTGGGGCCATGTTGACTTATTCTGCAGCGACAAGCACTAAAAACACTGTGAGAATATGAAATGTACCGAATGTATGCTTAGATGCGGCCACACTGGATGGCTTGTAAACATTGGCACCCACGGGGCAGCTGAGGCCACGCGTGGGATGCATCCCGGATGAATCACGTAAGGAGAGTTTTTTATCATGAGGCGAGGCAAAATTTTTGCTTTCAAATGCTTCGTATGGCAGATTTAACGTAAGGCGATGCGTTCGTAAGGCGGGGGTCCACTGTATTACCACCAGTGTCCACTTTTTTAAAAAATATTAATTATTTTTTCTTCCGAAATGGTAGAGAACCTTTTTCCGACGGTAATGATACCAAAAGTACAAAATTTAATGGAAAACTTGCGAAATTATGCCGGTGAAAAATAAGCAGTTGGAGTGCAATTTACGCATTGGCGATTTTGCCCAATTTTAGTCCTATTTTAAGTAAATTCCATTGCTCCATTTGACCAAATTCTTAGCTACAGTATTTCACTAGTATGCCTTCTGTTCTACTGAGTGAACACAGAAACCACCTATGTAACTACTACAACTCTCCTATAAAGTGCACAGATTTTGGTAATTTGGTTAATATTACAAAACTAAAAAATGCCAATTTTAAAATAAGAATGCAAAATAAACAATGTACACATTTCTGGCACTAAAACAATATTTCCTCTGCTCATTAACCCTTTGAGGGTCGACAGGCCCTCTCCGAAACTCGTTCTCAGGGTCGGCCAAATTTAAAAAAAAAAAAATTATTTTCTCTTATGAAAAGATAGAGAATCTTTTCCCGATCATAAAGACACCAAAAGTTTGAAATTTGATAGAAAACTTACGGAATTATGCTCTTGCAAAGTTAGCGGTCTCGGCGATGTTTACGCATCGGCGATTTTGCCCAATTTGAGCCCCATTTTCGGCCAATTTCACTGTACTAGTCGACAAAAAACATGAATAATTCGCTAGAACTCCATTTTTTCTATCGAATGGGTGCAAGAAACCACTCATTTATGAAATTCAACTATCCAGTACAGTGGTCAGAATTTAGCAATTTTGCCAATTTCACACAAATTTCAAAAGATGCCAATTTCTGAATAGGGTCCAGAATAAACAAGAAAGACATTCCTGGCACTAAAATGACATTTCCTCTAGTCATTAGTCCCGTCTCAAGGCCCCTCTTATATTCTTTTGCTTTCCAGTTTGAATTTTTATTTTCACAAAAAATATAAGATTTACTGTTATGCAGACTACTGCATTAGTGTAAAAAATGGTATAAATATTATTGGTGCACTTGTGAAAGAATATTAGATCACCAGTTGACGTGTATTGCACGCTTGGCACGATTTGTTTACTTTTGAAGTGTGGTAAAAATCGAACATTTCTGCTACTTTGAGCTCAATTTCAAGGCACCTTTCTTTGTAAAACCAGTCAAAATCATCTCAATTTCTGTAATATGTCTTCCATTCTATAAAATGAGACCAAGAAAACTAGAATACAACAATAAATACCATACGAAAATACACTGCAAAGTCGCTGATTTATTAAAAAAAATGGTCAAAAAAAACTTATTAAAAAAAAATGGTCAAAGTTTTTTTTTTCTCATAATGCACTGTGTGCTGCAGGATTTTTTTTAGACTGTGCACACTGACCACGTAGACCCATTCTTTCATATGAAGGCCTACCAGCTTTCTCCCACTAGATTTGAGGCCGCTAGAATTTATGAGTACTAGTACGTCAAAAACCCCTACGCGTAAGACGTACTAGTATGACGAAAACCCTCAAAGGGTTAATTATGTCCCCAAGCCTCTCCTATATTACACTTGCCTTCAATTTTGAATTCATAATCACATTCCTGGATAATAAAATATAACCAGGAATGATTGGTCATGGTTTATGGCATCCTAATAACTGATTCAGACCTATTAAATGCCCATAAAACAGACTGACTGGGGGTGTAGGGGGGCTTTACCTGTCCTCAGGAAAATTCGCAAAAATCAAATATTTTTGCTAATTCAAGTCCAATTTCTAGTTACTGTAGTGAAACCATCCTAAATCATCTCTACTTCCGTAGTCTATCTTCCATTCAATCAATTGATACCAAGAAACAGATAAATAAAACCATAAAAATCATCCTAGAAGAGACCTCAAATATGCAGTTATAAATCAAACACAGTAAGAGCATAATGCACTGCATAGAGCAGGATTTTCTTTATATTGTGCACAAACAATGTACAGATCCATTCTTTCATATCTAGGACAAAATTTACCACTCACAACTAATCTGATTGAGATGAGCTCATGACGTAGAACTATGAGAGGGACCCTGGCTTCAATGATGTAGTGCTTATGCGCTGGCCACTACCCCATGCAGTGTGGTGCAGACACTCATGGCAGTAATTAGTGAGACTGACAGTGTAGTACAAGTTTTGGAGCAAATTTCACATTGCACTACTCTATCAAAAAAGCACAGTATCATGTCCCAAAATCAACAATAAATGTGGGTTGGAGAAAAATATGAGTTGTTATGAATGACTTTACAAGTTTTCCATCAGTAGAAAACCAAGTTCAAGAAATTGTTGATCTGGCAAGGAATGTGCCAAGTGAAGGATTTGAAGATATGCAGCCAGATAACATCAATGAACTCCTAGATGAGGAGCCAACTTCAGAGGAATTGTTGCAAGAATTCATTTTCTAGATGCAGAAAACAGATGAGGATGAAAAATCTGATCAATCAATGTTGATACTGCACGAGACAATACAAGTCTAGGTAACTGATATAAACAAAGTGGTTAAAAATGAATGAGCAAACACTAGGACATATTAGAAAATGAGATCAAGGCCCCAAGGTTAAAACATTTTCTAATGAAATATGTCCTAGTGTTTTTCACATGTTATTTTAACTACAGCAAGAGATATGTGCATCACTGTGTAGCCTGGTAAAGAGTTAAGGAAATTCTGGACTTGTTTATTGAAAAGGACAGCAACTCGTCTAGAAGCATTGCTGTAAAGTGTGCTAGGGAGTGAGCACTAGGGCTTTATCATCTGATATATAAAGAACTGTAGGATAAAACAAAACATTGGTGTTGAACAGAATACAGTAGAACCTTGATTTACGAGTGTCCCAACATATGGAGTTTTTTGAGATACGAGCCATCCCTGGGACGATTTTCTGCTCTGAGTTATGAGCCAACATTTGAAGTCAACATTTGAGTTATGAGCTGGCTCCCCACCCCCTTACGCTTCCCCCTCAACCCAAAACCCAAAACTTGCTTGTTTATCTATGATTTCATGCTTTAATTCCATGGAAATCATTCTCTTTCTTCTCAGCACTGTCCTTTACACTTACTTTCTTATGACCCATGCTTAGAAAAACGAAATTTGGCCAAATGACTGCCAAAAATGTAAGCAAGCATGAGAGAACTACTCCCACAGCGAGGTAAACTGTGAACTGAGTTGGCGGCATTTGTTATTATTATAATAATAATAATAATGATGATAATTTTATTTATTTATTATTAATTTAGACATGATACACAGATGTACAAAGAAATACAATGGTTAAGTGTACATGCCCAAAGCCCCTTGTATGCAGAGCATTATGGGCAGGCTTAAAATTAACTTAAGATTAACTAAGCAATGATATATTCAGTGGTAAAAATTACAGTAAACAAATAACAATTAAGCACAAACGAGTATTTCAAAGACAGATCATATGGTCATTTGATGAGTTACTGTGCATTCAAGAGAATGGAGTATTCTATTAGGTAATGTAATTAAAAAAACAAAGTTTGATTGGGTCACAGGTTATAATTTATGAGATACAGTTATGCCGTATTCATTTAGTTGTGGGTGAGTAAGTGGTTTTTAAGAGACTTGAATTTATAAACAGTGTTCCTTTATGTTCACAGGTAATGAATTCCAGATTTTTGGACCTTTTATGTGCATTGAGTTTTTACATAGTGTGAGATGGACACGAGGAACATCAAAGAGTGATCTGTGCCTTGTGTTATGGTCATGTGTTCTGTTGAGGGTGGTAAGGAGACGTTTGAGGGGAGGGTTTATATCCGAGTTAAGTGTTCTATGTACAGTGGTCCCTCGTTTTTCGTAATTAATCCGTTCCTAGAGCCGTTACTATAAACAAAATTTACGTTTTACGAATCAATTTTCCCCATAAGAAATAATCTAAATACAATTAATCCGTTCCTGACACCCAGAAGTATTAAAACAAAAAAAAATTTTTACATGAAATATACATGTAATACATAAACAATACAATGGGAAATGATGAATGAAACATTAACAGCATAACACTTACCTTTATCAGAGATTCTGCTTAGTGTATGGGAGACTGGAAGAGGAGAGAGAGTGGACTGTTTATAGTTTGGAAGGGGAATCCCCTTCCAGCAACACCTCAGGTACCAATTGCTTTTCTGGGGTTGCTTGTCTTCTCTGTTTCTTAAAGCCACTAGGACCACCTTGAGAGTCACTGGAGTCCTCACCTCACTACAGTATATAAGCCACGTCTACGGCCCTAAACTGAACATTCTACAAGATTGATGGACTGAACACATCGACTCCAGGCTGAGGGACTGATTACCTCATACTCCTCCTCTCCTTACGCCTTCCTCTTTGTATTGGACTGATGAAGCCACTGTGTGGCGAAACGTTCCCTGAATAAAGATTCCCATATGCTGCATAAGTGTCTCAATCTTCAACTTGTCGGATTTTCAAACCATTCATCAAAATAATTATTATTATTATAATAATAATAATAATGATAGAGCTTCAGTTTCCTAAATTAATAATAATAATACATTAATGATAATATATTACAGTGGAACCCCGACTTACAATGTCCTCAACCTAGATTAAAACAAACTTACGATGCTTGTCAGCCTAAGAATTTGACCCCAACATACGTTGAAAAACTCGACTTACATAATTCTTCCCGTACGCATTCACGCGTCTGTCTGGCCTAAGCGCCTCAGCTGAGCTAGTGTGACATTGTTTGCAAGCCGGGGCGGACGGTTGCACTCATACATTCAATAAATTTTGTATTATTCCAGTGTTTTTAGTGCTTGTAACTGCTAAATAAGCCACCATGCGCCCAAAGAAAGCTTCTAGTGCCAACCCTGTGGTAAAAAGGGTGAGAAATACTATCAAAATACTATACCACGGTCAGCTGCTGCTGCACCATGGTCAGCTGCTGCTGCACCATGGTCAGCTGCTGCTGCTGCTGTACCATGGTCAGCTGCTGCTGCTGCTGTACCATGGTCAGCTGCTGCTGCTGTACCATGGTCAGCTGCTGCTGCTGTAGCATTGTCAGCTGCTGCTGCTGTAGCATTGTCAGCTGCTGCTGCACCACGGTCAGCTGCTGCTGCACCATGGTCAGCTGCTGCTGCACCATGGTCAGCTGCTGCTGCTGCTGCTGCTGTACCATGGTCAGCTGCTGCTGCTGCTGTGCCATGGTCAGCTGCTGCTGCTGTAGCATTGTCAGCTGCTGCTGCACCATGGTCAGCTGCTGCTGCTGCTGTACCATGGTCAGCTGCTGCTGCTGCTGTACCATGGTCAGTTGCTGCTGCTGCTGTACCATGGTCAGCTGCTGCTGCTGCTGCTGCTGTGCCATGGTCAGCTGCTGCTGCACCATGGTCAGCCGCTGCTGCACCATGGTCAGCCGCTGCTGCACCGTGGTCAGCTGCTGCTGCTGTAGCACATTCAGCTGTTGCTGCACCACCGTCAGTTGTACTACTAGGAGATGTGGAGAGACTGTTATTGGTGTGGCTTATCGAGAATACTAAGAAACAATTAACCCCAGAGGGTTAGCCACCCAGGATAACCCAAGAAAGTCAGTGTGCCATCGAGGACTGTCTACCTTATTTCCATTGGGGTCCTTAATCTTGTCCCTCAGGATGCGACCCACACCAGTCAACTAACACCCAGGTGAACAGGAAAAAATGCCTGGAACTAGTGCTCATACTGGTGAATTTAAGGCCAGCAAAGGTTCGTTTGAGAGATTTAAGAATCGTAGTGGCATACACATTATGATAAGGCCTGTTCTGGAAGAAAATGCCAAACAGGACCTACATTACTCAGGAGGAAAAGACACCCCCAGGACACAGTGTCTCATCACTCATCACTACATCTTCAATAAAGGTAAGTGTCATTTATTCTTCATTTAGTATACTAGTACATGCACAATATATATTGTGCATGTATCTTTCTTTTTATGTGTAGGAAAATGTATATTTCAATTTTTTTTTCATATTTTTGGTCATATTGGATTGATTAATTTGATTTCCATTATTTCTTATCGGGAAAATTAATTTGACTTATGATAATTTCGTCTTACGACGTGCTCTCAGGAACGGATTAATATCGTAAGCCGGGGCCCTCTTCTCTTTCTCATTTACATAAATGACCTACCAAATGCATCGCAACTACTCAAACCCACACTATTTGCAGATGACACTACGTACGTCTACTCTCTCCCGAGCCCAGTCATGCTAGCCAATACTGTAAATACCGAATTACAGAAAATATCAACCTGGATGAGGACCAACAAACTTACTCTTAACATTGCCAATACCTACTACATTCAGTTTGGTAACAGAGCTGCAGATGTGTCTCATAACATAATGATAAATGGATCACCTATCACAAAACTCACAGAGGGAAAATTCCTAGGAATCCACCTTGATAATAGACTCAAATTTTGAACACATATACAACAAATTTCCAAAAAAAATTCCAAGACCGTAGGCATACTATCAAAGTTACAGTACTATGTTCCACAGTCAGCCCTCCTGGCCCTATATCACTCACTCATTTACCCCTATCTCACCTATGGAATTTGTGCATGGGGCTCAACAACAATAAACCATCTCAGACCACTAATCACCCAACAAAAGGCTGCAGCCAGAATAACAAATTCCCACTACAGACAGCACACTCCACCAATATTCAAAACTCTAAACCTACTCACAACACAAAACATCCATACTTATTACTGCACCTACTACATACATAGAACACTTAACTCTGACATAAACCCTCCCCTCAAACATCTCCTTACCAACCTCAACAGAACACATGACCATAACACAAGACACAGATCACTCTTTGATGTTCCTCGTGTCCATCGCACGTTATGCAAAAACTCAATGCACATAAAAGGCCCTAAAATCTGGAATTCATTACCTGTGAATATAAAAGAAACACTGTCTGTTTATAAATTCAAGTCTCTTCTCAAAAATCACTTACTCACCCACAACTAAATAAATACTGAATAATTGTATCTCATATATGTCTCATTATTGTATCTCATAAATGTCAACCTGTGACCCAATCAAACTTTGTTACTATTTAACTTTGTTACCTAACAGAATACTCTATTCTACTGTTTACACAGCAACACAGTAAATGACCATTTGACCTGTCTTTGTAATACTCATTTGTACTAAATTGTTATCTGTTTACAATAATGTTTTACTACTGAATACTTCATTGCTTAGTTAATTTAAAGTTAATTTTAAGCCTGCCCATAATGCTATGCATTCAAGTGGCTTTGGCATGCTGCATTTAACTATTCTTTTGTACTTCTCTGTATCATGTTCAAATTAATAAATAAATAAATAAATAAATAAATAAATTATTATTATAACGTAGTGCCCCAAACGTATATATATGTTTTAATTTTCCTGCCTCCAAATTTGGCACGATTGGCCTGAGATGCCTGGTCAGCATAGAATGGGTCTTAACACTCTGTGTGTGCAGTATTAAAAAAATCTGGGACCACTTAGTACCTTGTGGGAGCACCAGTTAAACTGAGTGCCAGCTAGAGCAAACAGTGCAGCAAACACCAAGGATTCACTGATGTAATGTCATATTAACACTCCTCTTTTAAGAGGAAAGTGATGTTAACCCCAAGTTTAGGGTCTGTTGATCTCTGTCTGTAACTCTGTCTCTGTCTGTCTCTATCTGTCTATCTGTCTCTGTCTATCTGTCTCTGTCTATCTGTCTCTGTCTATCTCTGTTTCACAGGTACACATAAATACAAGTATATGAAGTATAAATTACTTAGGATAACCCAAAAAAAATCCGGACAAAGTGCTATACCCCGCTTGAAGATGTGAGTAAACGTGATGACTCAGTCTTGTGGCTCTCTGAGACAGAGAGCTAGACGGATAGACAGGGAGCTTGACAGACAGTCAGATAAATAGACAGAAATGTTTGTGTTCCAGCGAAAACAAAGGGAGGGCGATGCTCATCAAATGTCACCTCTAATCTTTTCTTATCAGCTGCACCCTCCCCCACCCTCGTGTATGCTCATCAAATGTCAGCTCTTACCAGATGTTATCTCATCTTATCATGTCACTGTCAGGGGTGGACTTTATTTTTCATGCTTCAAAGGAACACACCACCACTACCACCACCACCCCCTCCTCCTCCTCCTCCTTCTTCTTCTTCTTCTTCTTCTTCTCTTCCTCCTTCTCCTCCTCCTCCTCCATCTCCTCCTTCTCCTTCTCCTCCTCCTACTCCTTCTCCTCCTCCTCCTTCTCCTCCTCCTTCTTCTCCTTCTCCTCCTTCTCTTCCTTCTCCTTCCTTTCCTTCTCCTTCTACTCCTCCTCCTTTTCCTCCTCCTCCTCCTCCTTTTCCTTCTCCTTCTCTTCCTTCTCCTTCTCTTTCTTCTCCTTCTCCTTCTACTCTTCCTCCTTCTCCTCCTCCTCCTCCTTCTCTTTCTCTTCCTTCTTCCTCCTTCCCTTCCTCTCCTCCTCCTCCTTTTTCTCCTTCTCCTCCTCCTCCTCTTCCTTATCCTCCTCCTCCTTCTCTTCCTTCTCCTTCTTCTCCTCCTCCTCCTTCTCTTCCTTCTCCTCCTCCTCCTTCTCCTCCTCCTCCTCCTCCTCTTCCTTCTCCTTCTCCTCCTTCTCCTCCTCCTCTTCCTTCCCCTTCCCCTTCTTCTCCTTCTCCTCCTCCTCCTTCTCTTTCTCCTTCTTCTCCTCCTCTTTCTCTTCCTTCTCCTTCTTCTCTTCCTTCTTCTTCTCCTTCTCTTCCTTCTTCTCATTCTCTTCCTTCTTCTTCTTCTCTTCCTTCTTCTTCTTCTCCTTCTCTTCCTTCTTCTTCTTCTCCTTCTCTTCCTTCTTCTTCTTCTCTTCCTTCTTCTTCTTCTCCTTCTCTTCCTTCTTCTTCTCCTTCTCTTCCTTCTTCTTCTCCTTCTCTTCCTTCTTCTCTTTCTCTTCCTTCTTCTTCTTCTCCTCTTCCTTCTTCTCCTTCTCTTCCTTCTTCTTATCCTTCTCTTCCTTCTTCTTCTCCTTCTCTTCATTCTTCTTCTTCTCCTTCTCTTCCTTCTTCTCGTTCTCTTCCTTTTTTTTTTTTTTACACAGGGTTTGACAAGGTTAAGGGTCCCTAGCTTTATTGGCAAGCTAAGAGCTGTTACCTACATCAGCTCATTTGAAAGCATTTTTATTGTTATGAGACATACAAGTAGGGAACAGGATGAAGTTGGAGCCATCTGTAGGCCAGCATTTTCATCTGATCAACTGACGTTATCTCGTTGACATTATGCTGTACGAATGTGTTCCATACTCGAGTCATCCTGGGTATATATGATCTCAGATGGAGTGATGTTCTGGAGAAGGGTACAGCCAGAGTGAAGTTGCTGCTTTCTGCCCGTCTTGTGGCATAAAAGCTTGCTTCACGCTGTCCTCGAAGTGGATCCAAGTGTGGTACTTTGACAATATTGGCCTTGTACATAACAGTAAGGCCACCCACATCCCTCCTGTGTTGAAGGCTCTGCTTCTCCTTCCCTTCCTTCTCCTTCTCCTCCTCCTCCTCCTTCTCTTCCTTCTCCTTCTCTTTCTCCTTCTCCTCCTCCTCTTCCTTCTCCTTCTTCTTCTCCTCCTCCTTCTTATTCTCCTCCTTCCCTTCCTTCTCCTTCTTCTCCTCCTCATTCTCTTCCTTCTCCTTCTCTTCCTTCTCCTTCTCTTCCTTCTCCTTCTCCTCCTCTTCCTTCACCTCCTTCTCCTTCTTCTTCTCCTCCTCCTTCTCTTCCTTCTCCTTCTCTTCCTTCTCCTTCTCCTCCTCTTCCTTCTCCTTCTCTTCCTTTTCCTTCTTCTCCTCCTCCCTCTCCTACTACTTCTCCTCCTCCTTCTCATCCTCCTCCTCCTCCTTCTTTTCCTCCTCCTCCTCATCCTCCTTCTCCTCCTCCTCCTCCTCCTCCTTCTCCTCCTCCTCCTTCTCCTCCTTCTCCTCCTCCTGCTTCTCCTCCTGCTTTTCCTCCTCCTTCTCCTTCTCCTCCTTCTTCTTCTCCTCCTCCTCCTCCTCCTTCTCCTCCTTATTATCATATACTTCCACATATCCAAAACATTGCTGGGACCTATAAATACTTTGTATATATTCCAAGACAATAGTAAATGATCAAGTCAGGTGTAAATGTCCACCAATCACTGTGTTTGTGACAATTTGAATACAATTTCAGTACCTAATACTAGTGTCAGAACAAAGATTGGTTATGAAATGACAAGAACTACTATAAATTGTAATTATCAGAACATAAAAGTTATACAAAATATGAAAAATAGAAAAAAAGGTATATCAGCAACACTTCTGCAAGTGGCAAGACTCCATGTTGCCTTCACATGAGCATCCAGTACCAACTTCTCTGCCTCATATCTCTAAGTACTGACCTAATTTTTTTTTATTCTAAAACACAAATATTCGGGGCGCTGCGCGAGTGAACGTATATATACGTTTGGACCGTTTAAGAGTTAATAATAATATAATAATGATAATATAATAATAATAATAATATACACCTACCATCCGACTTACGACCTGCTCGACATACGTCCACTCGACTTACGACCGTGCATCTGGCAGCTGGGCTGGGCCGGCTGATGCACACCACTGTACTATATTTGACAATACTCGCAGGGGCAAAGCGTCATGCAGGCAGCATCAGTTTGAGTAACCCTGCCCTATCAGCAGCATCATACTGTATTAACTGTACTAACTGGACAGTAAATTTCACCATGGCCCCTAAGATGAAGTCTGAATCTTGCACTGGAGATTGTGGCAAGAAAGACTCTTACTCTCGAACTCTCTATTTGTTTTCACTGTTGCACATAAACCTGTCTGTATCTGTCTGCCTGTATATCTGTGTATCTCTGTGTGTCTGTTTATCTGTCTGTCTACCTGTGTGTCTGTCTTTCTGTCTACCTGTGTGTGTCTGTCTTTATGTCTACCTGTGTGTCTGTCTTTATGTCTACCTGTGTGTCTGTCTTTATGTCTACCTGTGTGTGTCTGTCTACCTGTGTGTCTGTCTGTCCACCTGTGTCTCTGTCTTTCTGTCTGCTTGTCTGTCTCAGAGCCATTCAGAGTGTAATTGGTCTTGAAGACGCCATATTAATAATGATGATAATAATAATCACTGAGGTGCATTAAATGTGTATAAAACGTTAATATAGACATTTTGCTTAATCCATCTATGATTTTTTTCAAAATTATATAATAAACATGCTACATAACATATAAACATATAAATTAACAAATATGAGATGTTTTTCTGGTCAGCTTGACAGAGTGAACAGAAACCATTCGTGTCCAGGCTGGTAACAACAACAACAACGTTTGTTTACATAACTCGTGAACATTCTACACTCATTCTCTCTCTCGTTTATTCACTTAATCTTGTTTACTCACCTCTCACTCTACATTAAGACTACATATATTTTAAGGTAAGAAATGAGTGGACACAATTATTATATTATAATTTAATAATACTATTATTAATATTAGTACATATGTATTATTGTAATAATACAGTGGAACCTCAAAAATCGAATGTATCACATATCAAACGTTTCAAAAATAGGACCATTTTTCGGACAAACTGTGTCCCTATTATCAAACGCGCCCCTATTTACGGACCGCTGGGTATGGGACCTGTCTGCCGGCCTGCTTTGTCAGCGTCCCCGCGCAGGCGCCGTGAGCAGTCTAGCTTTGTTTATGCTCGAGTGAACACTAGCCTGTGCTCTCCTTCACGCATTTTACTATTATTTCATTGTGTTTAGTGCTTGTGGGACTGTGAAATAAGCTGCCATGGGCCCAAAGAAACTTGCTAGTGGTACCCTGTGGTAAAGAAAGTGAAAAACACCATAGATGTGAAGAAGGAAATAATACAGAAGTATGAGAGTGGTGTGAGACTTGTTGAACTTGCCAGGATGTATGGGAAAAACAAGGAGTCCATCGGTTCTATCCTGTCAAAGAAAGAAATCAAGGAAGCTGATGTTGCGAAAGGTGTTAATATAGGGAGTGGATGAGGTGCCTTCTTCAAAGATTAAGGAGATTTGTGCCAAGTGGAATGATGTCCAAATGTTTGTGCAGAAGTACCACCCTGAGCAAGCTGAAACAAGCCATCTTTGCAACAAGTTCAGTGACAGACCATGTCCCATTTTAGGGAAATGTTAAAGAGGCACCAGAAACAGAGGACTGTGGACAGTTATTTTGTGAGACAGGGGTCCAGTGACTCTCAAGCTGGTCCTAGTGGCATTAAAAGACAGAGAAGGGAAGTAACCCCAGAGAGGGCTTTACCTGAAGTCCTCATGGAGGGGGATTCTCCTTCCAAACACTAACCCCAACTCCCTCTCTCCTCCTCCCTATCTTCCAGATGCCATCACCAATCTTCATTAAAGGTAAGTAAAAATGTTATTTTATATGTATTACTATACATAATTAAAAACTATAGTACAGTGGACCCCCGCATAGCGAACGCCTTGCATAGCGAACAATCCTCATAGCAGACGCTTTGTTCGCTAAAATTTTGCCCCGCATAGTGGACAAAAACCCGCTCAGCGGCCTTCGTCCGAGACGCGTCCAATGTGCGCCCTCAGCCAGCCTCACATGTGCCGCCCATCCCATTGTTTACCAGCCAGCCTCCGCGGTAACATTCAAGCATACACTCGGAATATTTCGTATTATTACAGTGTTTTCGGTGCTGTTTGTGGAAAATAAGTGACCATGGGCCCCAAGAAAGCTTCTAGTGCCAACCCTACACCTCAAAGGGTAAGAATACCCATTGAAATGAAGAAAGAGATCATTGATAAGTATGAAAGTGGAGTACGTGTCACCGACCTGGTCAGGTTGTACAAGAAACCAAAATCAACCATCTCTTCTATTGTGGGCAAGAAAACGGCAATCAAGGAAGCTGTTGTTGCCAAAGGTTTAACTGTGTTTTCGAAACAAAGATCGCAAGTGATGGAAGATGTTGAGAGACTCTTATTGGTGTGGATAAATGAAAAACAGCTAGCAGGAGATAGCGTCTCTCAAGCGATCATATGTGAAAAGGCTAGGAAGTTGCATGACGATTTAATTAAAAAAATGCCTGCAACTAGTGATGATGTGAGTGAATTTAAGGCCAGCAAAGGTTGGTTTGAGAGATTTAAGAAGCGTAGTGGCATCCATAGTGTGATACGGCATGGTGAGGCTGCCAGTTCGGACCACAAAGCGGCTGAAAAATATGTGCATGAATTCAAGGAGTACATAGAAACTGAAGGACTGGAACCTGAACAAGTGTTTAATTGTGATGAAACAGGCCTGTTCTGGAAGAAAATGCCAAGCAGGACCTACATTACTCAGGAGGAAAAGGCACTCCCAGGACATAAGCCTATGAAAGACAGGCTTACTTTGTTGATGTGTGCCAATGCTAGTGGTGATTGCAAAGTTAAGCCTTTATTAGTGTATCACTCTGAAACTCCCAGAGCGTTCAGGCAAAAGAATGTCCTCAAGGATAATTTGTGTGTGCTGTGGAGGGCAAACAGTAAGGCATGGGTCACTAGGGAATTTTTCTATAACTGGTTACACCATGCATTTGCCCCCAATGTGAAAGATTACCTAACTGAAAAGAAATTAGACCTTAAGTGCCTCCTGGTGTTAGACAATGCCCCTGGTCATCCTACAGACGTGGCAGAGCGACTTTATGGGGACATGAGCTTCATTAAGGTGAAGTTTTTGCCTCCTAATACCACTCCTCTCCTGCAGCCCATGGACCAGCAAGTCATTTCCAACTTCAAGAAACTGTACACAAAAGCTCTGTTTCAAAAGTGCTTTGAAGTGACCACAGACACTCGATTGACTCTAAAAGAGTTTTGGAAGGATCACTTTAATATCCTCAATTGTGTAAACCTTATAGGTAAGGCTTGGGAGGGAGTGACTAAGAGAACCTTGAACTCTGCTTGGAAGAAACTGTGGCCAGAATGTGTAGACAAAAGGGATTTTGAAGGGTTTGAGGCTAACCCTGAGAGGAGTAGTATACCAGTTGAGGAATCAATTGTGGAATTGGGGAAGTCCTTGGGGTTGGAGGTTAGTGGGGAGGATGTGGAAGAGTTGGTGGAGGAGGACAATGAAGAACTAACCACTGATGAGCTGATAGATCAACTTCAAGAGCAAGAGGCCAGACCTGGGGAAACTGGTTCAAAGGAGGGGAGAGAGAAATTGAAGGAATTGCCTACTTCAAAGATTAAGGAAATGTGTGCAAAATGGCTTGAAGTGCAAACCTTTTTTGATGAAAATCACCCTCACACAGCTATTGCAAGCCGTGCTGGTGACTGTTACAATGACACTGTTGTGAACCACTTTAGACAAATCATAAAGGAACGAGAGGTACAGGCCACTATGGACAGATATGTTGTGCGAAAGAAGTCCAGTGACTCTGAAGCTGGTCCTAGTGGCATTAAAAGAAGAAGGGAAGTAACCCCAGAAAAGGACTTGCTACCTCAAGTCCTAATGGAAGGGGATTCCCCTTCTAAACACTAACACTCTCTCTCCCCTCCTCCCATCCCATCAATCATCACCAGATCTTCAATAAAAGTAAGTGTCATGTAATTGTGCATGCCTTTTTCAGTTTGTGTGTACTAAAATTAACATTTTTTTGTGGTAAAAAAAATTTTTTTTCATACTTTTGGGTGTCTTGCACGGATTAATTTTATTTCCATTATTTCTTATGGGGAAAATTAATTCGCATAGCGAACATTTCGCATAACGACCAGCCCTCTTGCACGGATTAAGTTCGCTATGCGGGGGTCCACTGTATTTGTTGTATGTAAAACTCTAATTAATCTCTATAAAATGTATTTTTTGTGTGAATATTTTTGGGTTTCTGGAACGGATTAATTGTATTTCCATTATTTCTTATGGGAAATATTGCTTCGAATTTCAGACTTTTCGAATTTAGAACTAGCTCCTAGAACAGATTAAGTTCGATTTTTGAGGTTCCACTGTAATAATAATGATTATTAATATTATTATTAATTTAGGGTACTGGAGCACAGAGCCACTGTATAGCACTTTGTCTGGATTTTTTGGGTTACCCTAGGTAATTTATACTATGTATGATTACTTACGTGTACCTGTGAGAGAGACTTACAGAGAGAGAGACAGCCACATTCAGTCAGCCAACCACCCGACCACCCACCCACCCAGCCAGCCAGCCGGATACTTATTACATATCTTCCAGAGTTGTTTCTCTTTACTTAGGGTATAGGTTACACAACATTCTGGCAGGATGACACTACCAGTGGTATTCTCCCTTTCCAATGTGTTGACAATACATAAAGATAACAGTAACATATGATACTGTATGCAATGTAAAATTTACAATACAGATCACTACCATGTATACATTATATACAGTACATAAATAATTAAAATACAACAATATTAGTAAATTATGGTAAAAAGAATGAAATAATGATTGTACATTACATTACAGTATTATGTAGGAAGTTTATATAGGAAAGTTTTGACATTATGCCCTACCCAATACTTTGGCAATTTTCAAAGGTTCGACTTACGTCCATTTCGACTTACGACCGGTTGGTCGGAACCAAGCTTGGTCGTAAGTCAGATGGTAGGTGTACTATTATTATAATAACAATAGAGCTTCAGTTCCCTAAATTAATAATAATACTACATAATACATACATAATAACAATTCAGAATCCTGCCGCTAGATGCCAAAACATTGTACACGTTTACATCACTATGGGAGCAGTTCTCTCGTGCTTGTTTGCATTTTTTTTTACAGTCATTTGGCCAAATTTCTTTTTTCTAACGATGGGTCCTAAGAAAATAAGTGCAAAGAACAGTGCTGAGAAGAAAAAGAATGATTTCCATGGACTTAACCAGGTAATACATCATACGCTGCACCCTCAACATCCCCCACCCTCAGCATCCCTCACCCTCAACATCCCCCACCCTCAGCATCCCTCACCCTCAACATCCCCCACCCTCAGTATCCCTCACCCTCAACATCCCCCACCCTCAGCATCCCTCACCCTCAACATCCCCCACCCTCAACCTCCCCACCATCTCTGCTCCAACTAAGTACGTGTTTACCTGGAGAGAGTTCCGGGGGTCAACGCCCCCCCGGCCCGGTCTGTGACCAGGCCTCCTGGTGGATCAGAGACTGATCAACCAGGCTGTTACTGCTGGCTGCACGCAAACCAACGTACAAGCCACAGCCCGGCTGGTCAGGAACCAACTTTAGGTGCTTGTCCAGTGCCAGCTTGAAGACTGCCAGGGGTATGTTGGTAATCCCCCTTATGTATGCTGGGAGGCAGCTGAACAGTCTCGGGCCCCAGACACTTATTGTGTGGTCTCTTAACGTGCTAGTGACACCCCTGCTTTTCATTGGGGGGATGGTGCATCGTCTGCCAAGTCTTTTGCTTTCGTAGTGAGTGATTTTCGTGTGCAAGTTCGGTACTAGTCCCTCTAGGATTTTCCAGGTGTATATTTATTTATTTATTTATTTATTTATTTATTTATTTATTTACAATTTCAGCACACATACAGAGGTACAAAAAAATACAGATAAGAGCAGCATGCCAAAGCCACTTATACCATGCATAACATTACGGGCTGGCTTAAAATTAACTTAAGATTAACTAAGCAATGACGAAATCAGTGATAAAACATTAATGTAAACAGATAACTATAAAGCACAAGTGAGTATTACAAAGACAGGTCATATGGTTGCATGCATTGTTGTACATTCAGTCGTATGGAGTATTCTGTTAGGTAGTGTATTTAAAAAATAATAAAGTTAGATTGGGTTTTAGGTTTAACATTTATGTGATATAATTGTGAGAAACATTTAAGATATACAATTTATAAGGTTCAGTTCTTCAGTATTTATTTGGTTTTGGGTGAGTAGGTGATCTTTGAGAAGAGACTTGAATTTATAAACAGGTAGTGTTTCTTTTATATTTACAGGTAATGAATTCCAGATTTTAGGGCCTTTTATGTGCATTGAGTTTTTGCATAGTGTGAGATGGACACGAGGAACATCAAAGAGTGATCAATGCCTTGTGTTATGGTCATGTGTTCTGTTGAGGTTGGCAAGGAGATGTTTGAGGGGAGGGTTAATATCAGAGTTAAGTGTTTTATGTATGTAATAGGTGCAGTAATAAGTATGGATGTTTTGTATGGTGAGTAGGTTTAGTGTATTGAATATTGGTGGAGTGTGCTGCCTGTAGTGAGAATTTGTTATCATTCTAACTGCAGCCTTTTGTTGGGTAATTAGTGGTCTGAGATGGTTAATTGTTGTTGAGCCCCATGCACAAATTCCATAGGTGAGATAGGGGTAAATAAGAGAGTGATATAGGGCCAGGAGGGCTGACTGTGGAGCATAGTACCGTATCTTCGATAGTATGCCTACAGTCTTGGAAATTTTCTTAGAAATTTGTTGTATATGTGTATGAAATTTGAGTCTATTATCAAGGTGGATTCCTAGGAATTTTCCCTCTGTTAGCTTTGTGATAGGTGATCCGTTTATCATTATGTTAAGAGGGACATCTGTAGCTCTGTTACCAAACTGAATGAAGTAGGTTTTGTCAATGTTTAGTGTAAGTTTGTTAGTCCTCATCCAGGTAGATATTTTCTGTAATTCGGTATTTACAGTATTGGCTAGCGTGACTGGGCTTGGGTGGGAGAAGACGTATGTAGTGTCATCTGCAAATAGTGTGGGTTTGAGCAATTGCGAAGCATTTGGTAGGTCATTTATGTATAGGAGAAAGAGAGGAGGGCCAAGGACACTTCCCTGTGGGACACCAACTGTAATTGGTTGTGCAGAAGAGTTTGCCCCATTTGCATACACATATTGGCTTCTGTTGCTGAGGTATGACTTGAGGTAGTTGAGGGAGTGCCCTCTTATACCATAGTGCAACAATTTTACGTGGAGCAAGTCATGGTCAACTGTATCAAAAGCTTTACGTAAGTCAATGAAGATCCCCAGTGGGACTTCTTTTTTCTCCATTGCAGTGTATATATGTTCTAGCATGTGTATAATAGCATCATTAGTATTTTTATTTGGCCTGAATCCAAATTGGCAGGGGTTGAGTATATTTTGGGAGATAAGGTAGGAGTAGATTCGTTTATGAATTAATTTTTCGAAGATTTTTGAGAGAGGGTGTAAGTTGGATATTGGCCTATAGTTATTCAACTCTGTTTGGTCTCCTCCTTTGTGGATCGGGGTGACCCTTGCTATTTTGAGTACTGTAGGGAAGGTGGAGGATTCAATGGATTTGTTAAAGAGTGTTGCAATGATTGGTGATAGCACTTGTGACACTTTTTTGTATATAAAGGGTGGTAAGGTATTTAAGTCTCCTGCCTTGTTTTTTAGTGCGTTGATAATAAGGGAGACTTCGTATGGGTTAGTCGGAGCTAGGAACAGTGTGTTCGGGTAGTTGCCGGTGAGGTAGTCATTTGGTGGGGTATCTGAGCTTGGGATTTTATTGGCAAGGTTTTGTCCTATAGTGGAGAAGAAATCATTGAGTCTGTTTGCTGTTTCTGTTGGTGGGAGTTGGGGTTCATCTGATTTTGCTAATTTTATTGCGCTATTTCGTGATATCTTTTTTGTTCCCAGAATTTCTGATAGGGTTTTCCAGGTCTTTTTTATATCACCTCGTAAGTTGGATAATCTGTTCTCATAATACAATTTTTTTGCCTTTCTTATCAGGCTGGTTAGGATTGACGAGTAACGTTTTGTTTGGTCTCTGGTTATGTGACCCATTCTGTACTGTTTTTCATATTGGTGTTTTGTATTTATGGATTTGAGAATGCTGGGTGTTAGCCAGGGACTGTTCAGTCTCTTAGCTGTCATCTGTTTAGTTTTTTTAGGGCAGTGCTTGTTATAGAGGTATTGGGTCTTTAGAAAATTATTAATACATTCGTCAATATCTGTATAGATTTCTAGCTCAGTGTGCCAGTCAATGTTTGCTACTGCTGTTATGAAGTTATTAATGGCTGCCTCATTGTGAAGTCTGAAGGTGACTTTAGTAGTGTCTTGGGGTAGTTTACCAAGAGTTGTTATGAGGAAAGTAGGGTAGTGGTCTGTGGTATTATCTGTAATTATGCCTGATTTTAAAGGGGATATGGTGTTGGTCCAGATGTGGTCAAGTAGGGAAACACTAGTCTCTGTAACTCTTGTAGGTTTTGTTACTGTTGGTAGCAACATACAGTTACTCATTGTGTTTGTGAATTCAGTAACGTGTGGGTCCTGGTCTTGCAGGAGATTTATATTGAAGTCACCTGAGAGTAGTAAGTGATCTTTGTTCATGCGTGCATCAGTTATCATACTTCCTAGGTTTTGACTAAATTGGCTAATGTTTGACTGTGGAACTCTGTAGATGTTTATCAATGTGAGAGGTTTTTGTAGGTATTTGGATTTGAATTTGGCTATTATATATTCCCCATGTTCATCCCTTGTGCAAGTATTAGTGATACATTCTAGTTGGTCTGAGTAGTATATGGCTGTGCCACCTCCTTGTTGGTCTGGCCTACAGTTGTGTATGGCTGTGTAACCAGGAATGGCATAGACATCTGTACTATCAGGCTTTAGCCAGGTTTCAGTTAGTGTAATGATGGACATATTGGCATGTAAGGAATTTAGTAATGCTATGAGGTCATCGTAATGCTTGCTTAAAGATCTGATATTGTAGTTAAAGATAGTTATGTTGTTGTTGGCACTGAGAAGTGCCTTTGATTGTTCTGCAGTGTAGTAATTACAGTAACTGTTTGATTCATTTAAGTCATTAAATAAGAGGTTGGTATCAGGATCAATGCTTGTAATCATAAGATTTGTAGTGAATCTATAGTTAGAATTATGTATAAAACAAAGTAAATAGTCTTTAGCTAAAAAATAGCACCTGAATTATTTAACCCTTTCAGGGTCCGTCCCGTAGATCTACGGCTTTACGTTCAGGGTCCAAACCGTAGATCTACGCCATGAGCTCAGCTCACTCTGATAAACTGTGAGTGGTACATTTGGGACTAGATATGAGAGAATACATCTATGTGGTATGTGTGCACCACATAAAACAGATCCTGCAGCACACTGTGTATAATGAGAGAGAAAAAATGAAATCATGATTTTTCGATTAAAACAGCAACTTTGCAGTGTTTTTTCGTATGTTTTTTATAGTTGTATTTGCGATTTCTTGGTCTCATTTGATAGAATGGAAGACATATTACAGAAATAGAGATGATTTTGATTGGTTTTAGCACTGGAAATGGCTTGAAACTGAGCTCAAAGTAGCAGAAATGTTAAATTTTTGCCGATATTCAAGAGTAAACAAACAACATCACACGTCTAATACACGTCAGCTGGTGGGTCTAATATACATTCACAAATATGGTGATGATATTTATACAATTATTACAGTATTGCATAACAGTAAATCTTCTATTTTTTGGTGTGAATAAAAATTCATATGTGAATAAAAAATCAAAATGGAATTTATTTGTAAAGCCTCAAAACATAACTAATGAACAGAGGAAATGTTACTTTAGTTCCAGGAATGCCTACATTGTTCATTCTGGACCCTATTTTGAAATTGGAATATTTTGAACTTTGTGTTAAATTGACCAAATTAGCAATTTCCGATCACTTTAATTTGTAGTTGAAACAGTTCCCCTTTTCACCCCTAATAGATGCTGCATAAGTGTCTCAATCTTCTACTGTTCCTGCCTACTTTCTGTATTCGACTGAAGAAGCCTACTGTGTAGGCGATACGAACCACCTCAACAACCCTTCCTCAGCCCTCTGGACAACAGTTTTGGTAATCCCGCACCTCCTCCTAACTTCCAAACTACGAATTCTCTGCATTATATTCACACCACACATTGCCCTCAAACATGACATCTCCACTGCCTCCAGCCTTCTCCTCGCTGCAACATTCATCACCCATGCTTCACACCCATATAAGAGCGTTGGTAAAACTATACTCTCATACATTCCCCTCTTTGCCTCCAAGGACAAAGTTCTTTGTCTCCACAGACTCCTAAGTGCACCACTCACTCTTTTCCCCTCATCAATTCTATGATTCACCTCATCTTTCATAGACCCATCCGCTGAAACGTCCACTCACAAATATCTGAATACATTCACCTCCTCCATACTCTCTCCCTCCAATCTGATATTCAATCTTTCATCACCTAATCTTTTTGTTATTCTCATAACCTTACTCTTTCCTGTATTCACCTTTAATTTTCTTCTTTTGCACACCCTTCCAAATTCATCCACCAATCTCTGCAACTTCTCTTCAGAATCTCCCAAGAGCACAGTGTCATCAGCAAAGAGCAGCTGTGACAACTCCCACTTTGTGTGTGATTTTTTATCTTTTAACTCCACACCTCTTGCCAAGACCCTCGCATTTACTTTTCTTACAACCCCATCTATAAATATATTAAACAACCACGGTGACATCACACATCCTTGTCTAAGGCCTACTTTTACTGGGAAATAATTTCCCTCTTTCCTACATACTCTAACTTGAGCCTCACTATCCTCGTAAAAACTCTTCACTGCTTTCAGTAACCTACCTCCTACACCATACACTTGCAACATCTGCCACATTGCCCCCCTATCCACCCTGTCATACGCCTTTTCCAAATCCATAAATGCCACAAAGACCTCTTTAGCCTTATCTAAATACTGTTCACTTATATGTTTCACTGTAAACACCTGGTCCACACACCCCCTACCTTTCCTAAAGCCTCCTTGTTCATCTGCTATCCTATTCTCCGTCTTACTCTTAATTCTTTCAATAATAACTCTACCATACACTTTACCAGGTATACTCAGAAGACTTATCCCCCTATAATTTTTGCACTCTCTTTTATCCCCTTTGCCTTTATACAAAGGAACTATGCATGCTCTCTGCCAATCCCTAGGTACCTTACCCTCTTCCATACATTTATTAAATAATTGCACCAACCACTCCAAAACTATTTCCCCACCTGCTTTTAACATTTCTATCTTTATCCCATCAATCCCGGCTGCCTTACCCCCTTTCATTCTACCCACTGCCTCATGAACTTCCCCCACACTCACAACTGGCTCTTCCTCACTCCTACAAGATGTTATTCCTCCTTGTTCTATAGACGAAATCACAGCTTCCCTATCTTCATCAACATTTAACAATTCCTCAAAATATTCCCTCCATCTTCCCAATACCTCTAACTCTCCATTTAATAACTCTCCTCTCCTATTTTTAACTGACAAATCCATTTGTTCTCTAGGCTTTCTTAACTTGTTAATCTCACTCCAAAACTTTTTCTTATTTTCAACAAAATTTGTTGATAACATCTCACCCACTCTCTCATTTGCTCTCTTTTTACATTGCTTCACCACTCTCTTAACCTCTCTCTTTTTCTCCATATACTCTTCCCTCCTTGCATCACTTCTACTTTGTAAAAACTTCTCATATGCTAACTTTTTCTCCCTTACTACTCTCTTTACATCATCATTCCACCAATCGCTCCTCTTCCCTCCCGCACCCACTTTCCTGTAACCACAAACTTCTGCTGAACACTCTAACACTACATTTTTAAACCTACCCCATACCTCTTCGATCCCATTGCCTATGCTCTCATTAGCCCATCTATCCTCCAATAGCTGTTTGTATCTTACCCTAACTGCCTCCTCTTTTAGTTTATAAACCTTCACCTCTCTCTTCCCTGATGCTTCTATTCTCCTTGTATCCCATCTACCTTTTACTCTCAGTGTAGCTACAACTAGAAAGTGATCTGATATATCTGTGGCCCCTCTATAAACATGTACATCCTGAAGTCTACTCAACAGTCTTTTATCTACCAATACATAATCCAACAAACTACTGTCATTTTGCCCTACATCATATCTTGTATACTTATTTATCCTCTTTTTCTTAAAATATGTATTACCTATAACTAAACCCCTTTCTATACAAAGTTCAATCAAAGGGCTCCCATTATCATTTACACATGGCACCCCAAACTTACCTACCACACCCTCTCTAAAAGTTTCTCCTACTTTAGCATTCAGGTCCCCTACCACAATTACTCTCTGACTTGGTTCAAAGGCTCCTATACATTCACGTAACATCTCCCAAAATCTCTCTCTCTCCTCTACAATCCTCTCTTCTCCAGGTGCATACACGCTTATTATGACCCACTTTTCGCATCCAACCTTTACTTTAATCCACATAATTCTTGAATTTACACATTCATATTCTCTTTTCTCCTTCCATAACTGATCATTTAACATTACTGCTACCCCTTCCTTTGCTCTAACTCTCTCAGATACTCCAGATTTAATCCCATTTATTTCCCCCCACTGAAACTCCCCTACCCCCTTCAGCTTTGTTTCGCTTAGGGCCAGGACATCCAACTTCTTTTCATTCATAACATCAGCAATCATCTGTTTCTTGTCATCCGCACTACATCCACGCACATTTAAGCATCCCAGTTTTATAAAGTTTTTCTTCTTCTCTTTTTTAGTAAATGTCTACAGGAGAAGGGGTTACTAGCCCATTGCTCCCAGCATTTTAGTCGCCTCATACGACACGCATGGCTTACGGAGGAAAGATTCTTTTCCACTTCCCCATGGACAATAGAAGAAATAAAGAAGAACAAGAGCTATTTAGAAAAAGGGGAAAAACCTAGATGTATGTATATATATATATGCATGTGCGTGTCTGTGAAGTGTGACCAAAGTGTAAGTAGGAGTAGCAAGATATCCCTGTTATCTAGCGTGTTTATGAGACAGAAAAAGAAACCAGCAATCCTACCATCATGCAAAACAGTTACAGGTTTCTGTTTCACAGTCATCTGGCAGGACGGTAGTACTTCCCTGGGTGGTTGCTGTCTACCAACCTACTACCTATCCACACCAATAACAGTCTCTCGACATCTTTGAGTACTTGCTATCTCTGTTTCGAAAACAAACTTGCACCTTTTGCAAGAACAGCTTCCTTGATTGCCGTTTTGTTGGCCACAATAGTAGCGATAACCTGGCCAGCTCCGAGACGCTCCACTTTTGTACTTAGCAATTATCTCTTTCTTCATTTCCATAGTAATTTTCACCTTTTTTACCACACGGTTGGCACTAGAAGCTTTCTTGGGGCCGATGGTGGCTTATTTTGCAGGTACTATCACTAAAAACGCTGTTATAATATGAAATGTTCCGATTGTATGCGTGGATGTGACCGCACTGGCTGGCTTGTAAACACTCGCGTGTCTTGAACGAATCGCATTGGGCGAGTTTTTTACCGTTAGCCGAGGCAAAATTTTTGCGTTAAAATGTATCGTTAGCTGGATTTAATGTTAGCTGATGCCATCGTTAGCTAAGGGTCCACTGTCCTCTGTTTTCCCTTACAGTAAGAACATGGGAAGATACTATAGTCAAATTGGGACAGAAATGGCGGACGCTTCCGCCACTGCCTCTGCCACCATATTATGGCCTACATTATTCATTATAGAGTATACAGTGGACCCCAGACCAAAGGCAGCATCGACTAACAGCAAATTCGTCTAACGGCGCTCTTTGGCGTAATAAAATGGCTCAACCAATGGCAAAAAAACTCATTAACGACTTTCGTCCAGAACGTGTCCATGCGGCTGGAGCACGGCCTGAGCGGGCCCAGCCACTCCAAGACTCAGTGTGGAAATGTTTACAAACTGTTGTGGTCGATTCCAAGTATACCTGTGATACGTACTTTGTATTATTCCAGTGTTTTTAGTGCTTGTAACCGCTAAATAAACCACCATGGGCTCCAAGAAAGCTTCTAGTGCCAAGCCTGTGGTAAAAAGGGTGAGAATTACTATGGAAATGAAGAAAGAGATCACTGAAAAACATGAAAGTGGAGTGCGTATGTCCGAGTTGGAAAGGCTATATAACAAACCCCATTCAACCATCACTACTATCTTGGTGAACAGAAAGGTGATCATGGAAGCTGTTGTTGCGAAAGGTGCAAATATGTTTTCAAAATGGAGAATGCAAATAACTGAAGAGGTGGAGAGACTGTTGTTGGTGTGAATAATATGTAAAAAGGCAAGGCAGTTGCATGATGATCTCATTAAGAAAATGCCTCAAAACAGTGATAATATTGATGAATTTAAGGCCAGCAAAGGCTGGTTTGAGAGATTTAAGAATCGTAGTGGTATACACAGTGTGGTAAGGCATGGTGAGGCTGCCGGTTCAAACAAAAAAGCGGCTGAAAAATATGTGCAGGACTTTAAGGAGTACACAGACACTGAAAACTTAAAACCTGAGCAAGTGTTTAATTGTGACAAAACAGGCCTGTTTTGGTAGAAAATGCCCAACAGGACCTACGTTACTCAGGAGGAAAAAGCACTCCCAGGACACAAGCCTATGAAAGACAGGCTGACATTAATGTTGCATAGTAATGCTAGTGGTGATTGCAAAGTAAAGCCTTTATTGGTGTATCACTCCAAAACTCCCAAAGTGTTCGGGAAAAACAATATCATCAAGGGTAATCTGTGTGTGCTGTGGAGATCAAACAATAAGGCATGGGTCACTAGGGAAATGTTCATGGACTAGTTTTATGGTGTGTTTGGCCCCACCGTGAAAAATTACCTCCTGGAAAAGAAATTGTCACTCAAGCGCCTCCTGGTAATGGACAATGCTCCTGCTCATCCTCACGACTTGCAAGAGCAAATTGCAGGGGAGTTTGGCTTCGTTAAAGTGAAGTTTTTCCTCCTAATACAACTCCTCTCCTCCAGCCCATGGACCAGCAGGTCATTTCAAACTTCTAAAAACTCTACACAAAAGCAGTGTTTCAAAAGTGCTTTGAAGTGACCTCAGACACTGAATTGACCCTAAGAGAGTTCTGGAAAGATCACTTCAATACCCTCACTTGCATAAACCTTATAGGTAAGGCTTGGGAGGGAGTGACTTGCAGGACTTTGAACTCTGCTTGGAGGAAACTGTGGCCACAATGTGTACAAGAGAGGGATTTTGAAGGGTTTGGGGTTAACCCTGAGGAGCCTATGCCAGTTGTGGAATCAACTGTGTCATTGGGGAAGTCCACGGGGTTGGAGGTTTGTGGCGAGGATGTGGAAGAGTTGGTGCAGAACGATGATGAAGAACTAATCACTGCAGAGCTGCAAGAGCTTGATGTGCAACAGCAACAGATCATAGCTCAGGAATGTGCTTCAGAGCAGGAGGAAGAGAGACGGAGAAAGTTGCCTTCGTCAAGGATTAAGGAAATGTTTACAAAGGTGCAAGAATTTATGGATGAATTTTATCCTGTCACAACTGTTGCAAGCCATATTGGCAACATGTACAATGACACTCTTGTGTCCCATTTTAGGGAAATCCTAAGGGCATGTGAGAAACAGAGCTCTCTGGACAGATATTTTGTGTGACAGGGGTCCAGTGACTCAAGCTGGTCCTAGTGGCATTAAAAAACCAAGAAGGGAGGTAACCCCACCAAAGGACTGGGTACCTGAAGTCTTTATGGAAGGGGATTCCCCTTCTAAACAATAGAAAACTTGACTATTCCCTGCTGCTGGCACATCACTCATCAACAACTCCACAATAAAGGTAAGTGGCATTTAATTATTGTTTATTTTGCATGTAGCATTCATTTCTGAATGCTACATGCATTCAGAAAATGCATATTTCATGTAAAAAAAAATATTTTGTTTAATACTTTTGGGTGTCTGGAACGGATTAATTCTATTTCCATTATTTCTTATGGGGAAAATTAATTCGACTATCGGCTAATTCGACTAAATGTTTCTGCTAGCATAAATTCTCTCTGGAACAGATGTGAGAAAGTCTCCATGGTCGCACCATATTCGGGGAGCCAGTGGTGCATTGTGGGAATGCCATTTCAGTTGTCGATGCTCTAACACAGATGGAAGTGTCAGTGAAGATCAATTTCATGATTTGGAGGGTCTACTGTATATCATGTTTCTGTGTTAATTATATTATTTATTATATCATATTAGATGAATTGTGATAGATAAATAAGCCGTACAGTTGATAATAGCGTCATATACAAGTATTCTTTCTCGTCTCGCACACAGAAGGAGAAGAAGAAGGAGAAGAAGAAGGAGAAGAAGGAGAAGAAGGAGAAGAAGAAGAAGAAGAAGAAGGAGAAGAAGAAGAAGGAGAAGAAGAAGAAGGAGAAGAAGAAGAAGGAGAAGAAGAAGGAGAAGAAGGAGAAGAAGAAGAAGGAGAAGAAGGAGAAGAAGAAGAAGGAGAAGAAGAAGAAGGAGAAGAAGAAGAAGGAGAAGAAGAAGAAGAAGAAGAAGAAGAAGAAGAAGAAGAAGAAGAATTGTTTGTTTGTTTGTTTGTTTGTGTAAACAAGTTTTGTAAACAATATATTGATAATTATGTTTGTGTGCTTATTGTGTTGTATACAACGAGTGTATATATGTACATTGCACCTTACTTTGGTCTCATAGGCCACATAAGTTATGTGAAAAAATAAAATAGTGAAAAAAACAACAAACCTTCAAATACAAGTAAACTAAAGTTTACCGGGTGAGCGGCAGTCGCCGCTGTTGCCATACGCGGCTCATTTTCTGCAAACTTCACGGCTCTATATCTCGGTAAGTACCAATGGCAAAAATTTTTTTTTTGGACTAAAACACTCAGAAAAATAATCTTAACATTTTCATAAGAAAAAATAATTTTTTTTTTTTTTGAATATTTGGCGACATAGAATGACAGTTTCAGAGAGGGGCCTGAAACAGTCAAAGGGTTAATTTGATATACAGTGGACCCTTGGTTTCGTGTTTAATCCATTCCAGAGCCATTGGCCAAAACTGAAATCGGCCAAAACCGAAACCATTTTCCCCATAAGAAATAATGTAAATGGAATTAATCTGTTCCAGACACCCAGAAGCATCAACAAAAAATTTTTTTTTTTACCTTAAAGATAGATTTACATGCACAAAAGAATGAACATTACACATGACACTTACCTTTATTGAAGGCTGTTGTTGATGGATGGAAGACAGGGAGGAGGGAAAAGGGAAAAAGAGGTTATTGTTTGGAAGGGGAATCCCTCTCCATAAGGACTCTAGGTACCAAGTCCTTATCAGGGGTCACTTCCCTAGCCACTTCCCTAGCTTAAATATAGATTCACATGAAGAAAAGAATGGCAAATAAATAGAAAGCACTAATAAAATGTATAAATGAACATTTAACATCACACTTACCTTTTCACAATTCAACTAATATGACATAATAAACAATATTAATAACATAGAAACATGACATATACTCAAGAATTAATAAAATAAGTCATTACGTACGTCACGACAGGTGCACTGTTGTTGTTGCTGGGTTATACATAAGGGCCATTGTGAGTATAAGCCATACATAAAGTTGGTGAAGGCTGCAGTGTTTTCTGTAGCCCTATATAACTCCAACAATATTGGAGGAGTTAGTAAAATCGATGAATCACTGAAGAAGGCACCCTCTACCACCACCCCAACCACTACCACCCTCTACCAACATCACAACCACTACTACCCTCTACCACCATCACTACCACCCTCTACCACCATCACTACCACCTTCTACCACCATCACTACCACCCTCTATCACCATCACTACCACCTTCTACCACCATCATTACCACCTTCTACCACCATCACTACCACCAACACTACCACCCTCTACCACCAATACTACCACTCTCTACCACCAACACTACCACCCTCTACCACTACAACTTTCGTATTTTTCTACAAACTTTTTCTTGAATTATATCATGTTTCTCACATTCTTTACCAAAGGGCTGGCACTAG
Organism: Cherax quadricarinatus; assembly: GCF_038502225.1. Taxonomy (NCBI): domain Eukaryota; kingdom Metazoa; phylum Arthropoda; class Malacostraca; order Decapoda; family Parastacidae; genus Cherax; species Cherax quadricarinatus. The sequence goes on from NC_091314.1 coordinate 30,118,961, forward strand.
AAGCTTTCTTGGGCCCATGGTGGCTTATTTAGCAGTCACACGCAATAAACAAGTGGCAAAAACAATGGATTATTACAAAATGTTTTGTATGACCTGGCAGGATATGTTCACTCACTGAGAAATAATGCTACACTGGCTGAGAATGGTGTGGGAGGTGGCTTTGTCTGCGTGCTAGGCACTAGAGAGGTTCCATACGATCGACAAAATCGGAGGTAATTGATGAAAAAAGTCGGTCAAAACCGAAATCAGCGATAACGGAGATCGACGAAAACGAAGGGTTCACTGTACAAGTAAAATGAGTTATGAGCTAGCTCCTGGAACGGATTAAACTCGTAAGTCAAGGTTACACTGTACTTGAGAACTCCACTGTAACCAACTGATGAAGATGCATTGATATATAAGGATCCTCAACCTTCATCATCAAATAACCAACCTTAACCATTATGTTAGTGGCAGCGGCAGCGGCAGCAGCGACTTCCAAGCTCCGTACTTTTCTCCAACTATCAGAGCTACCAATGCTCCTATGATGACCTAGTTACAAGCAAAACTGCACTACCCAACGTAGCACCCAGAATGACCAAAGATTACCAACAGTGAAACCTACAAATCGAAAATAATAGATCAAAGGAAGACTGCCCACAAACCGAAAGCAACACCCCGCTGCCAGCCAAACAACGTAACCCTAAGCTTTGTATAACTACAACTTCTTCTTAACTACAACAATTCCTGTAGTATTATGAGGCGCAATCTAAGAGGAAACAGCACCAAGGCCAGCAAGAAAACACCGAAAAATCAACTATTCAACAAGTGTAGCCAGGAGGACGCCGGCCCAGCAACCACCTCACTCACCACCGCTCAAGGCGACACCACAACAATAACAACAAACATGGCTGCCACCAGCCCATCCTCCCCTCTCTTCCCCAGATTCAACCTACCAAGTAGTCTCTCAGGTATGACCAACGATCCAGATACCCTAAAGACATGCATCTCCACCTTAGTTATTGAAAATATGAATCTTCAAGAGACGCTAACAAAACAAGACACCAGGATGACACAACTCGAGAACAAAATCCTCAGTCTTGAACAAAAGTTATCAACACCAGGAATGACTAACTGTGACAAGACCATCCAGTCATAGATAGCCATACCCAACAAATAATATCTCTTAATACAAAGGTTGAAGAAGCAGTAAAAGAATGGAAGAACAACTTAGATAACCAGTTCAGTGACTACTTTGCTCTCCAAGAAGATAAAACTGAACAAGATAAACTATCGGACGCAGTAATAGTTAACAGTCCACTTTTTCCCAGTGATATGGACCAAACAAACAGTAAAGAAATTACTCTGCAGATCATAAAGGACCAAACAAGTGTTATTGTACCAGAGTCAGAAATAAAAGAAGCCAGGTTACTAGGATCCCATGGTAGAAAGTGTTATGCTTAGATTCCACTCACATGACAGGAAAAAAGACTTAATTATTGCATCTATTAAAGTAAAGAAAGAGGTATACATAAACGAGTGTCTTACCAAAAAACGTCAGAACCTCCTGTATAGAGTCAGAAAACTTAAGCGGGAGAATAACGACACAATACACCAATGCTTCACACGGGATGGGAAAATTCTTGTTAGGAAAACAAATGTAGGTCAACTGTACACAATCACGAACGAGAATGATCTATCACGATTTCTCAGGGATACATCTTACAGAGAATAACTAAACAATGTCCAACCTAAAAGCCTACGTAGTGTAGTGTATGTTTTGCTCCATTATTGTTCAAATTTCCTTGTACAATCTCTTAGTAATTAAATAATCAACTACCTCATTTTGTGATTTTACTAGTAAGCATAAGTCACCTTATGTAATTTTCTTATTTACTATTGTTTGCTTAAACATTAGCTGAATTGATACTTTCTGTGTCCATATTACTACCTCATATTTTTTTAAATACTATCAATTGATATTACTTACTAAAATTAATAATTATCATTTTTACTATAATTTCAATTTACTCTTAACATTTTTGACATTTAATAACCATTACTTGTCTAATTACCTTTACCTGTTTTAATACCACATTTACTATCTTAGAGTACTCTTAATTACCTTGTACTGCCATATAACCTCTAGTATAACTACCAGTGCAATATTGAATGAAATAAACATTACTTTTTCACTTTTTTTTTGTAATCATTATTACTTACTAAAATTTTATTAAACACCATATTTACTACCAGTCAATTTTACTTTTGTACATTAAACATTATTTTATACTTCCCATAACATTTTGTTGCCAAATTTTCAAGTTTGTATATTCAACTCCAACCTTTATATTATCCTTTGTACCTGTGTACCTGTGCACTTGTGTACCTGTGTACCTGTGTACCTGTCTACCATCTTACTATCATATTATAACCAAGACATTACCATTGTTATTTTTTACTATTATTCTTTTGGTACTTTAATTGTGAATTTTATTTTGTCAATTTAAATCTAGTTATACTCCTGATCTTGTCAACAACCTATACCAGACTCTAGTGCAATTGCAAGTACCATTTCAATTTGTATTTTTATATTATAAGTTTATATTATAATTCCTACTCTAAGATTGTTTTCATATCTTAGTGACTATATTGTGTGTGCAATTAGTGTATATTTCAATTATATTATTGTTCAAGGCCCTTAACTATCTTTTGCTAACTAGTACCAACTACCTCATATATGTTTTTTTTTTTCTACTTTTTTTATTCTTTTGCTACCTTAACTTGTATATTTTATCTTGTCAATTTAAATCTAGTTATACTCTAATTCTTGTAAACAACTTATATAACACCTTAGTGCAATTACAATTGAGAGTCTTGTGCCTTTTTTATATTATTAGATTAAACTCAGTTGTACTATAGTCAATACCAAATTCATTATATTAGACCATATTGCAATTACTAGTGAGAGACTGGTGCTATTTTTAATTTGTATTTTTATATTATTAGATTAAATCTAGTTGTACTATAGCTCATTCTAGCTCAAAACATAGACTCCACAAAAGTCATTATATTAGACCTTAGTGCAATTACAAGTGAGAGTCTTGTTCTATTTTAAATTTGTATTTTTATATTACTAGTTTATACCTAGTTGTACTTTAGTTCATTCCAGCACAACACATAGACAACATCAACTCCATTATGTGTAGTAGTGACTATACTCTATATGACCAAAATACTCTAGCTATATACTTATCCAAGCTTCCCACCACTACAGATATCAGTACTAGAACTCAACACATAACTCAGGATATAAATAACCATAATTTAAACCTAGAAGATGATTGATCACGTTGACCCTGATCTAAACCTCCATAATCTGACACCCAATCAAAACCTATTGGAAAGTAACTGCCTTTATTACACAGCATCACAAGCCAGCACTATCCTAAACAATGCTAAAAGTCTATCAGTACTTAACTACAACATCAGGTCCTTAAGCAAACACTATGATGACCTCCTGGCACTCCTTGAATCACTAAAGACACCCTTCTCCTGCATTATTCTTACTGAGACCTGGCTTAAGCAGGACACAATAGATATCTACCCTCTACCAGGATACACAGCAATTCACAACTGCAGACCAAACCAAGTTGGGGGTGGTATTGCAATCTATTACTCTAACCAATTATCTTGTATTAGCACCACTTGCTTTAGTGATGAATATGGGGAATACATTTTTGCTAATTTTACTGTAAAAAACCTTAAGACACCTATAACAATCGGTGCCATTTACCGGATACCTCACACAAACATCCCAAATTTCAGTGAGAAATTAAAGTCACTAATAACAAACAGACAAATGAATAAGCACCACCTTCTCTTAGCTGGAGACTTCAACATCAACCTTGGCTTACTAGATGATCAGCCTGTAACTGATTTCATCAACAATATGAACAACACACTTCTCATACCAACAATAACTAAACCAACCAGGCTCACTGAGACAAGTGCAACCATAATAGACCACATATGGACCAATATACTAGCCCCCCTTAAATCAGGGATAATCACAGATAGCACTACAGACCACTACCCTACCTTCCTCCTGACAAACATTAATAAACCACCACTTGAATACAACAAAGTCTCATTTAGACTCCATGACGAGGCCTCAATAAGGAAGTTCACAGCTGACCTAGAGATTGTTGACTGGCCTACAGAATTCTCCAAGGCCAATGGTATTGATGACTGGACAGACATTTTTCTTAACAAATTACTTAGACTATACAACAAACATTGTCCTATAAAAACGAAACAGATCACAAACAAACGGCTTGGTTGCCCATGGCTAACCAGCACCATTCTGAAATCCATTGACAAGAAACACCAATATGAAAAGCAATATAGACAGGGCTTAATACACAAAGATATTCTTAAACACTATTCATCAGTTCTCACCAAAGTAATAAAGAAAGCCAAACAACTATACTACTCCAGTAGATTCACAGACACTAGAGGAGATATAAAAAAGACCTGGAAAACACTCTCTCAGATTCTAGGGACCCACAAACTGAAAAAAAACAAGAATATTGTCCTAACTAAACCTAATGAAACACCACTACATCCCACTGACACAGCTAACAAGATAAACGACTTCTTCTCAACCATAGGATCTAATCTCGCCAATAAAATCCCACATACTAATGCCCATGCCGGGGACTACCTAGATGGGAATTTCCCAAATTCCTTCTATCTTGCACCAACTGAGCCCTCGGAAGTCACCGAGATTATAAAGTCACTTAAAAACAACTCAGGGAATCTGTCTAATGTCCCACCATTACTGTACAAGCGAGCGGCCCATATCCTTTCGCATGCTATTTCATTACTTTTTAACAAGTCACTAGAAACTAGCACCTTCCCGAAACTACTCAAGATGGCAAGGGTTACACCAATACATAAAGGTGGTGACCCTACAGACTTAAACAACTATAGGCCAATATCAAACTTACCATTGCTATCCAAAATCTTTGAGAAACTCGTGCACAGGAGACTATATTCATTTATAACAGCACAAAACATACTCAACCCCTGCCAATTTGGATTTAGGAAAAATAAAAGCACTAATGATGCAATCATAAAAATGCTAGATCTGCTTTACACAGCATTGGAAAATAAGGAATATCCACTAGGAATTTTTATTGACCTAAGAAAAGCTTTTGACACAGTAGACCACGACATCCTACTCCACAAACTTGACCATTACGGTATAAGAGGCCATGCGCTTGCTTATTTCAAATCTTACCTTACTAATAGGTATCAGTATGTTACCATTAAAGACACAGCATCAACAACACGGCCACTTGATACTGGAGTTCCGCAGGGAAGTGTCCTTGGTCCCCTGCTCTTCCTCATATACATCAATGATCTTCCAAACGTATCCCAACACCTGAAACCCATTCTCTTTGCTGACGACACGACTTATGTCATCTCTCACCCTAATCTTGCCACCCTCAACACCATTGTTAACGAGGAGCTGATCAAAATATCGACTTGGATGACAGCCAATAAACTTACGCTTAACACTGACAAAACCTACTATATTATGTTTGGTAGCAGAGCAGGAGATGCACAAATTAACATTAAGATCGACAACACTCTAATTACCAGACATAATGAGGGCAAATTCCTAGGCCTATACCTTGACAACAACCTGAATTTCAGCACCCATATCCAACACATAACCAAAAAAGTATCCAAAACAGTTGGGATCCTCTCCAAGATACGATACTATGTGCCGCAAAATGCCCTTCTCACACTATACCACTCACTTATTTATCCATACCTCACCTATGCTATTTGTGCTTGGGGATCAACTGCAGCAACACACCTAAAGCCAATAATAACCCAACAAAAAGCTGCAGTAAGAATAATCACTAAATCCCATCCCTGGCAACACCCCCCCCCCCCCCCCACTCTTCATAGATCTAAACTTACTCCCTGTTCAGTACATCCACACTTACTACTGTGCAATCTACATCTACAGGACCTTAAACTCCAATATCAACCTTGACCTAAAACGCTTTCTTGATAGTTGTGACAGAACCCACAGGCATAACACCAGACACAAACATCTCTACGACATTCCCCATGTCCGACTAAACCTTTACAAAAATTCAATGTATGTCAAAGGCCCTAAAATCTGGAACACCCTACCTGAGAACTCTAGAACTGCAGACACATTCATCACCTTCAAAACTACCATTAGAAAACATCTTATCTCCCTGATAAACCCCATCAACTAACTACACGAATACCACCTGGTGGTTCACACTTACACTCACTCACCCATTTGACCATAAACAGAAATATTAATCTCAATCTTAAAATAATGAATCCTATGATACTCCAATACTGAAACTATGTACTGTGCCAAAACAAAAGCATTCACATTGCTAAACTCACAAACTAGTATTTAGTCACTTAGCCATAATACCAACTTACCTCATAATTTGTAATATTTTAAAATAAAGAATTAAACTAAGTCTGCCCGAAATGCCTAGCCATGCTAGGCGTTCTAGTGGTACACTCTGTAATCATTATTTAACTACATGTAAACCACACAACAACCAAATTCTGTAAATTCAACATTGTAATCTTTATAGAGAATAAACTTTGAATTTGAATTTGAATTGAACCATCACTCTACTATCAGTATTTCCTTTTCTATTTTGTTACTTTCCAGTAACATTTGTGGCCTGTGAGACCAATATAATGCATAATGTATATATGTACACTTGCTGTATTTGGCACAATAGTGGCACTAATATTTTCAAAATTATTTTTTTATAATAACTGTTTACAACAAAAAACATGCAAAAATGTTGTATACTATTAGTAATGTTTTATTATAAATTTACATATGTACAGTCACTGGACATGTTCCTAGAACTGCTACAGTCTTTGAGTCTTTGAAACAAGGTGCCATGCACAGTGGTGTCTTACTCATCTGTGGACTAGTATGACATGACATGAGGTACAAGCATTATTGTTGCCAAAAACAAATACATTTCAGCCACAGTCTTTTACTTCCACTGGTGGGTGACGATGCACTTTGTCCTGGAACTGCTGAGTCAGCGGCTTGGGTCCCAGACTCACTTCCAGTCTGGGCTGGTGCTGCATGCTGCACACACGCATTCTGGTGGAACCACCACCACTACCAACTACTGATGCATGCGGTCTATCCATCCTAACTGTAGCCACATTGTCACTTTCACTGTCTATTCCAAGTGTAGGGCCACAGGATGTACTCAATCCCCTTGGAATTGCATATGGTACAGAGTACCATATGCAAGTACCATATACAGAGTACCATATGGTACAAATACAGGGACCTCAGTGGAAATAAGTCACTGGCTTTTTTGGGTTATCCTAGGATCTTTACACATATGCTGCTATGTATGATGATCCATGTAACTGTATCTGTGTATACCTGAATAAACTTACTCAAGCGCATGTGGTGTCCTAAGTTTATTCAGGTAGTATACACAAATACAGTTACACAGATTATCATACATAGCAGCATGTGTAGAGAACCTAGGATAACCCAAAAAAGTCAGACAAAGTGACTTATTTACATTAGGGTCCCTGTACCCCATACCATATGGTACAATGTACCATATGGTACAATATACCATATGATACACAGTACCATATGGTACACTGTACCATATGGTACCATTGTACAATATGTTACCATTGCACCATATGGTTCAAAACCATAGAATTCCTCTTCAGATCCACTTCCATCAGTGTTAGAGCTATAACTTGGGAAGAGGAGAGTCAGAAATCACTGGGGAGTGAGAGCCTCCTTGCCACCAGGCATGATGAACAAAGCATATTGAGATGGCGTTCCCACAGTGCAATGCGGGTGCCCTGGTATTTTGTTTACCGCACACAGTGATCATGCAGACCCATTCTCTTAGATGTAGGCCTACCAGCCTTATCACTCTAAATTTGAAGCAGCTAGAATTTTGGAGTAGATCTACAGCTTCGACCCTGGCTTCAAAGCCACAGATCTACAGGACAGACCCTGAAAGGGTTAAGACATATTTTTTGATACTGCATTCCATACTTTATTGTGTACACTAACTATATGAAGTAATTGTAAAATACAATATAACTAATATTTCTTTCTCATGATGTAACAATGCCCAGTGGCATCTGACCTCAGTAATCTTGATTTTTGTGCTACTACTCACAGGATGAGCATGGGTTGCACAACTAAACTAGCCTAACTTGAAAGCAAGCAACAAATACTGTACGGTATTAACCTAACTTTCCTAGCTACATGTACCCTTCCTTTTGAGTCTGAACCTCACTAGACTTGAGTTATTTCCCATAACATGTCCATAAACAATATTAGGTAAAATAAAAAAAAAAGTATTATTTTTGAAGAATTATGATACTATACAGCATTTGTTAGGGTTTTTGAAGGCTTGACAAATGCAACCTTGTTTTTCCCATATGTTTTTCATTCCACAAGTCTCAAAAATCATTGTTAATGCAGGTTTCAGGAACATACATCATACCACAGGCAGGGATTGCAATCACGTCATTACGATTTTGTGAGTTTAGGAACATAACTTGCATGAATTATGAATGTCCACTGTACTACAGTACCCTAAAGCTAACAGCTTTAATTTATCTCCCAACAGTTATGATCAAGATTGTTATTACTATACAGCAAGATAAAAATGGCATTACTTTAACTTCTGCCTGAAACACTGTGCATCCTACAGGTTTTACAGCCAGCATCATTGCCAATAAACAATTATTAGTATTATCATCATGAACTGTATTAATTGAAATTCAACTGTAATGCACTGGATGGAAATTCATTTAAACTGTTGTTTAAGCATGTCCTATTCAACTGTCCTTGCTCAACTATCTGCTAATTAAAACCACTGCCATGCTTTTAGTAAAATGGACAAAGTGATGAAAGCTGTTTTAGGTTCAATATCTTTAGAAGTACAAGAATGTACAATGAAGTACTGTACAGTAGAAAAAAAAAAAAGAAAAAACTCACCACCATCATCATGCAATTGAAGAGCACAGGCATTGAGAAAACAACACTGATGAACAATCCCTGGGAGTCAAAGTACTGCTGCCGACTGAACGACTGCCAGTTCTTAGCTGCATATTGATTTATGGTCTCTGAGGAGCGAACTGTCAGGAGCAGTAGGAAGAAAAGGACAGCTTGTGTGGTATGATGATTACGAGTCATTACTGTGAATGTAGTGAGAAAAATGTGGAATACAACAAGCCCAACCAACCATCCTTCACTCCAGTCAATCTGTTAAAAAGAAAATGGAACACTGAATAATTAAAAATCATACATCAATACAAATTATACCGCATTAGTAACAAAATATAGCACTGTACAATTCAACAAATTAAAATATACATGTACAACCAATTTGTGAAGACTAGTTATAGAAACAAAAATATTGTGTACTGCGGGAAGTTAAATTTGTAGTGCCCACTATAGGTGGCCAGTCACCAAACACTAACTACATCAGCAGTGACGCAAAAATGAAAACACACATTATCAATCAGTGTCTTGCCAGAAGTGGGCGAGTATCAGAGTTCAACGACCTTAATTGCAATATTCCAACCCTTTCTTAGAGTACAGGAGGGCCCCACTTTATGGTGCTTTGCTTTACAGTGATTCACTAACACAGACATTTCAAATTATACCCAAAAATTAGTTTATAAGGCTCATGATTCACTAGTTTGGCATCTGCATGCCACCTGTTCACTCTCAGTTTGTTTACATCCTTCGTGAACTCCACATCTCGATTATGTCTCTAAACTTTCCAAACTTTCAAGTATTTTAAAGTTATTGCATATTTTATATATACTCTGTGTTACAATGACATCTAAGGATATTTGTGATAAAAAGGAGTTGTCAGGCACTTACCTTAAGTGCAAAGTTAGAAATTATTAAACTCAGTGAGCAAGGCACAGTGGAACCTCGGTTTTCATTATTAATCAGTTCTAAAATGTCTGACGAAAACCGAATCGTACGAAAACTGAAGCAATATTTCCCATAAGAAGTAATGTAAATACAATTAATCCGTTCCAGACCCCCAAAAGTATTAACAAAAAATACATTTTAAAGAGAATAACTATAGTTTTACATACAAAAAACAATGAGAAATGAATATAAATGGCTAATGAAATGGATAAATGAATATTTAACATCAGTTTTACCTCTACTGAAGACTCTTGTTGGCATATGGAACACAGTGAGGAGGGGAGAGGGAGGAGGAGAGGTTACTGTTTGGAAGGGGAATTCCCTTCCATAAGGACTACAGGTATCATGGCCCAATCCAGGGTTACTTCCCTTCTTTGTCTTTTACTGGCACTAGAACCAGCTTGAGAGTCACTGTATCCCTGTCGCACAAAAATTCTGTCCAGAGAGGTCTGTTTCTGGTGTCTCTAAGATTTGCCTCTGAAACACTATCTCCCGCTAACTCTTTTTCTTTGATCCACACCAATAACAACTTTTCAACATCTCTGATTGTTTGTAATCTCTGTTTTCGCAACATCAGCTTCCTTGATTTCTTTATTCTTCGCCAGGAAGGAACTGATCATTGATGTGGACTTCCCGTACATCCTGGCAAGATTGGCCACGCATACGCCACTTTCGTACTTTGCTACAGGTTCTTTCTTGAATTCTATCGTGTTTCTCGCCTTCTTCACCAAAGGGCTGGCACTCAGAAATTTCTTTGGCCCCATGGTGGCTTATTCAGCAGTTGCACTCAATAAACAAGCACAAAAAACAGTGGATCATTACGAAATGTTTCGGAGGAACGTGTGGGGTGATGCTCAATCAACGAGAAAGAAAGGTAGACTGAGTCACGAACGCATGGGATGCCTTGTGTGGGTGCTTGAGTGGTTGAGTCACGTGGATGAGTTTGGTACGGACCATTTTCAACTCTATGCAAACTAAGAGGATGTATGAAAACTGGGACAAAATTTTGACGAAAAAAGTTGTCGAAAACCGAATCCTACGAAAACTGGGGCATACAAAAACTGAGGTTCCACTGTATGTTGATGGCTGAGATATAATTGAGATACTATAGATAATTTTATATACATGTATGTGTAACTGTACCTATATATACTTACTATGCTGGCATGCAGGTACAATAAAATCATTTGGAATTGTTGCAAAGTAGGAGTAGCCATGCTAGGCGAGGGAGTAGCTAAGAGTGTCTCACTAGTGTTGAAGATACAATAAGCCTAATAATAATAATAATAATAATAATAATAATAATAATAATAATAATAATAATAATAATAATAATAATAATAATAATAAAAAGAGAAGAAGAAAAACTTTATAAAACTGGAATGCTTGAATGTGCGTGGATGTAGTGCGGATGACAAGAAACAGATGATTGCCAATGTTATGAATGAAAAGAAGTTGGATGTCCTGGCTCTAAGCGAAACAAAGCTGAAAGGGGTAGGGGAGTTTTTTCGGTGGGGGGAAATAAATGGGATTAAATCTGGAGTATCTGAGAGAGTTAGAGCTAAGGAAGGGGTAGAAGTAATGTTGAAGGATTTGTTATAAAAGGAGAAAAGAGAATATGAATGTGTAAATTCAAGAATTATGTGGATTAAAGTAAAGGTTGGATGCAAAAAGTGGGTCATAATAAGCATGTATGCACCTGGAGAAGAGAGGAATGTAGAGGAGAGAGAGAGATTTTGGGAGATGTTAAGTGAATGTATAGGAACCTTTGAACCAAGTGAGTAATTGTGGTAGGGGACCTGAATGCTAAAGTAGGAGAAACTTTTAGAGAGGGTGTGGTAGGTAAATTTGGGGTGCCAGGTGTAAATGATAATGGGAGCCCTTTGATTGAACTTTGTATAGAAAGGGGTTTAGTTATAGGTAATACATATTTTAAGAAAAAGAGAATAAATAAGTATAGACTTCAGGATGAATACGTTTATAGAGGGGCTACAGATATATCAGATCACTTCTTAGTTGTAGCTACACCGAGAGTAAAAGGTAGATGGGATACAAGGAGAATAGAAGCATCAGGGAAGAGAGAGGTGAAGGTTTATAAACTAAAAGAGGAGGCAGTTAGGGTAAGATATAAACAGCTATTGGAGGATAGATGGGCTAATGAGAGCATAGGCAATGGGGTCGAAGAGGTATGGGGTAGGTTTAAAAATGTAGTGTTAGTGTGTTCAGCAGAAGTTTGTGGTTACAGGAAAATGGGTGCGGGAGGGAAGAGGAGCGATTGGTGGAATGATGATGTAAAGAGAGTAGTAAGGGAGAAAAAGTTAGCATATGAGAAGTTTTTACAAAGTAGAAGTGATGCAAGGAGGGAAGAGTATATGGAGAAAAAGAGAGAGGTTAAGAGAGTGGTGAAGCAATGTAAAAAGAGAGCAAATGAGAGAGTGGGTGAGATGTTATCAACAAATTTTGTTGAAAATAAGAAAAAGTTTTGGAGTGAGATTAACAAGTTAAGGAAGCCTAGAGAACAAATGGATTTGTCAGTTAAAAATAGGAGAGGAGAGTTATTAAATGGAGAGTTAGAGGTATTGGGAAGATGGAAGGAATATTTTGAGGAATAGTTAAACGTTGATGAAGATAGGGAAGCTGTGATTTCGTGAATAGGGCAAGGAGGAATAACATCTTGTAGGAGTGAGGAAGAGCCAGTTGTGAGTGTGGGGGAAGTTCATGAGGCAGTGGGTAGAATGAAAGGGGGTAAGGCAGCCGGGATTGATGGGATAAAGACAGAAACGTTAAAAGCAAGTGGGGATATACTTTTGGAGTGGTTGGTGCAATTATTTAATAAATGTATGGAAGAGGGTAAGGTACCTAGGGATTGGCAGAGAGCAGGCATAGTTCCTTTGTATAAAGGCAAAGGAGACAAAAGAGAGTGCAAAAATTATAGGGGGATAAGTCTGTTGAGTATACCTGGTAAAGTGTATGGTAGAGATATTATTGAAAGAATTAAGAGTAAGAGGGAGAATAGGATAGAAGATGAACAAGGAGGCTTTAGGAAAGGTAGGGGGTGTGTGGACCAGGTGTTTACAGTGAAACATATATGTGAACAGTATTTAGATAAGGGTAAAGAGGTTTTTGTGGCATTTATGGATTTGGAAAAGGCATATGACAGGGTGGATAGGGGGGCAATGTGGCAGATGTTGCAGGTGTATGGTGTAGGAGGTAGGTTACTGAAAGCAGTGAAGAGTTTTTACGAGGACAGTGAGGCTCAAGTTAGAGTAAGTAGGAAAGAGGTTGATTATTTCCCAGTAAAAGTAGGCCTTAGACAAGGATGTCACGGTGGTTGTTTAATACAGTATATTTATAGATGGGGTTGTAAGAGAAGTAAATGCGAGGGTCTTGGCAAGAGGCGTGGAGTTAAAAGATAAAGAATCACACAAAGTGGGAGGTGTCACAGTTGCTCTTTGCTGATGACACTGTGCTCTTGGGAGATTCTGAAGAGAAGTTGCAGAGGTTGGTGGATGAATTCGGTAGGGTATGCAAAAGAAGAAAATTAAAAGTGAATACAGGAAAGAGTAAGGTTATGAGGATAAGAAAAAGATTAGGTGATGAAAAGATTGGATATCAGATTGGAGGGAGAGAGTATGGAAGAGGTGAATGTATTCAGATATTTGGGAGTGGACGTGTCAACGGATGGGTCTATGAAAGATGAGGTGAATCACAGAATTGATGAGGGGAAAAGGGCGAGCGGTGCACTTACGAGTCTGTGGAGACAAAGAACTTTGTCCTTGGAGGCAAAGAGGGGAATGTATGAGAGTATATAGTTTTACCAACACTCTTATATGGGTGTGAAGCATGGGTGATGAATGTTGCAGCGAGGAGAAGGCTGGAGGCAGTGGAGATGTCATGTCTGAGGGCAACGTGTGGTGTGAATATAATGCAGAGAATTTGTAGTTTGAAAGTTAGGAGGAGGTGCGGGATTACAAAAACTGTTGTCCAGAGGGCTGAAGAAGGGTTGTTGAGGTGGATCGGACATGTAGAATGGAGAATGGAGTGAAACAGAATGACTTCAAGAGTGTATCAGTCTGTAGTGGAAGGAAGGCGGGGTAGGGGTTGGCCTAGGAAAGGTTGGAGGGAGGGGGTAAAGGAGGTTTTGTGTGCGAGGGGCTTGGACTTCCAGCAGGCATGCGTGAGCGTGTTTGATAGGAGTGAATGGAGACAAATGGTTTTTAATACTTGACGTGCTGTTGGAGTGTGAGCAACGTAACATTTATGAAGGGATTCAGGGAAACAGGCAGGCCGGACTTGAGTTCTGGAGATGAGAAGTATAGTGCCTACACTCTGAAGGAGGGGTGTTAATGTTGCAGTTTAAAAACTGTAGTGTAAAAGCACCCTTCTGGCAAGACAGTGATGGAGTGAATGATGGTGAAAGTTTTTCTTTTTAGGGCCACCCTGCCTTGATGGGAATCGGCCAGTGTGTTAATAAAAAAAAAAATAATAATAATAATAATAATAATAATAATAATAATAATAATAATAATAATAATAATAGCTCTGAGGCACTTTAAATGTTGTATATTACATTATTATACACATTTTCATTAGTCCATCAATGACATTTTTTCAAAATTATATAAGAAACACGCTACTTATCATATAAGCAAAATACACACAATCACAGTAAAACAAATTAACATAATTGTCAGGTGTGGTAGCCAGGCATGCATAAACGAGCGTACAACATTAATTACTATAACACATTTTCTCTAGTACACCATGCCTGGAGTATACCTGGAGAGGGTTTCAGGAGTCAACACACTCATGGCCTCGCTGTGAATCAGGGCCTGATCAACCAGGCTGTTACTGCTGGCCACACACAAACTGACGTATGAACCACAGCCCGGCTGATCAGATACTGACTTTAGGTGCCTGTCCAGTGCCTTCTTGAAGACATCCAGTGGTCTATTGGTAATCCCTCTTATGTATGCTGGGAGCCAGTTAAACAGTCTTGGGCCCCAGACATTTATTGTGTCCTCTCTTAGCATACTTGTGGCACCCCTGCTTTTTATTAGGGGGATGTTGCATCTCCTGCTGAGTCTTTTGCTTTCATAGGAAGTGATTTTTGTGTGCAAATTTGGTACTGATCACCCTGGGATTTTCCAAAAGTATATTATCAAGTATCTTTCTCACCTGTGTTCCAGGGACTACAACTCAGAGAACTTCAACTATTCCCAGTAATTTAGGTGCTTTATTATATTTGTGCATGCCATGAAGGTTCTCTGTACATTCTCCAGGTCAGCAATTTCACCTGCTTTAAAAGGGACTGTTAGTATGCAGCAATTTTCCAGCCGAGAGAGAACAAGTGATTTGAAGAGAATCATCATGGGCCTGGCATCCCTATTTTTGAAGGTTCTCACTGTCCATCCTATCATTCTTCTAGCAGATGAGGTAAATATGTTGTTGTGGTCTTTGAAAATAAGATCCTCTGATATTATCACTCGCAGGCCCTTCACATTGGCTTTTTTCTTTACTGTGTGGTTGGAATTTGTTTTATACTCCAATACAGTTTTAATTTCCTCAAGTTTTCCATATCGGATATGAGGATGAGGAACAGGATGGGAAAAAACTTTTCACTGTAGCTGCCTCTGTTTACTATCACTCTGCATTCTATTTGTTAGGAAGTTATAAATCCTTCCTTTATCATGCATTCTGTACTCTATTACACCATGGTCACACTTGCCAAAGGCTTTTACGAAGTCTGTGTATACTACATCTGCATTTTGTTTGACCACTTGAGCATCCAAGAACTTGTCATAGTGGTCCAGTAGCTGGAACCGGCAGGAGTGGCCTGCTCTAAACCCATGTTGCCCTGGGTTGTGTAACAGATGGGTATCTAGGTAGGTGGCAATCTTCCTTCTTAGAACCCTTTCGAAGATTTTTATGACATGGGATGTTAGCACTATCAGTCTGTAGTTCTCTGCAACTGCTTTACTGCCACCTTTGTGGAGTGGGGCTATGTTTGTTGCTTTTAGTGATTGTGGAATGACCCGTGCGTCCTTGTGAAAGGCATGTGAAAGGGGCTTCCTGCAGTTCTTGATGAATGCGGAGTTCCACGAGTCTGGACCTGGGGCAGAGTGCATAGGCATGTTATTTATTGCCTTTTCAAAGTCTTGTGGTGCTAGGATAATATCAGAGATTTTTTAATTGACTAAATTTCAAGTCTTGGTCAGAATTGGAGGATAACTAGTAGAAAAACATTCCTTTCATATGCCTTCACTCATAAATAGCATCACTCGCTCTTAAAAAGGTGTGTTGCATGAGAATGTGAATGTTGCAGTTATGTATTCTACTGCAGCAACATGAAGACAATTGAACACTATGTAAGGTGTTTGTAATGTGGGGAAAATGCTTCACAATCATATGCATAATGCCAGCTGAACATGTATCAACGGCCAGTGGACAGGTATGAATATGTATCCATCCAACCACCCACCCAAAACACCGACACCATAATACACATTTATGGAGCACACCCAAGAGTGTTTTATAATAATACTAATACCACTACTACTACTAATAATTATAATCTTTATTTTTACAAGTGAAATCAGGTGTTGCTGTGAGCTCTGCATCTCTCTTGGTTCCATCTGAAAAACTTTCCAAAGTTACGAGTGTTTTAATGTTATGTCAAAAGACTTACTTTAAATGAACTCTAAGTAGAAAGTGTTCCAGGAAACAAAGTGATACATCAGTGAATACCTGGAGTATACCTAGAGGGGGTTTCAGGAGTATTGCCCCCAGGGCCTAGTCCATGACCAGGCCTTGTGATGGATCATCAACCAGGCTGTTACTGCTGGCCGCACATAAACTGACCTATGAACGGTAGCCCAGCTGGTCAGGTACTGACTTTAGGTGCCTGTCCAGCATGATACCATGCCTTCAAGCTGAGCAATTATCCAGTCCAAGGCCTTAAGTTAACTCTTCAACTTTATGTAGGCTGAGAAAGGCGAAGTTGCTGAAGATAAATTTGAAGCTAGCAGAGGCTGGTTTCATCTCCTGACATCCTACAATAAATATTACTCACCTCTCACCCTACATTAAGGCCAAAAATATTTTAAGTAATGAGTGTACTGTATATGCATTTTACTTTTTGTTGTTGTTTTTTAGGCCTAGTTTTATTGCTAACTTAATATATGATAGTGTAAACATGTTATCAGGCATTTATATGCATTTAAAAGTGAAAAAATGGTGATTCACTTTATGGCAGTAGCCTGGAACCTAACCTGCCATATAAGTGAGGCCCTCCTGTACAGGCACTGTACTTGCCACTTCCATGACCATTAGCTAAGTAGCAAGCCAGTTTCTTTATAACCCTTCATTAATGTTACGTGCCCACATTAAAAGTAGGTTTTCTTTTTGTCTCTCAACTGAAAAAGTCTTACACTTTGGCTCACACTTAAAATTCACTGATGCATTACCACAAAGTAGCAAGCTGAAGCAATACTTTGCTGCCATGAATCCTGATACAACTTTTTCTTGCCGGCTGATGCAAGTTCTCACTGGCATCATCTTCCAATAAAGACTTGTTTCGTCAGCAAATAAACACTTGCTGTGGCTCACATATACCCTCAGAAATAATTTCCTGTAATTCAGCAAGGAAATTCCCTGCAGCTGTGTAGTCAATAGAAGCACTGTCACTAAAAAAATTAATATTATGTAACCAACTGCACAATCTGACTTGTGGAACTGGCCTGTACTAAACAAACATTCTGTTCAGGTCTTCCCCATCTCACAACATTTTATAGTACTTTAAGGCCTTTTTTCTTATCTAGATTTAAGTGGTTTTTCTGCTCAATCTACTCACTCAATAATTTTTCTATCATATTTAGCTGTTGTGACCTATTTGTTATTCTTTTCAGGTCACAACCTGGATTACTCATTTCACAAGCTTGTATCTTCACCTCGTAGACTCACATGGTGTCCTCCACACCTACACCACTTTCAAGCTTATCTAGGATTTCAATGTTTCTTCATAACACCAAAACTTTCAAGCTTATGCTTCTTTGCACTTCTAGGATCACTTGCATTCCTCTTGGGTACCATGGTTACTATCCCGAGACAAGAAAGGGTGATGAGAAAATCAAAGATTGATTCACTAACACAGGCCAAGCATAGTATTGGATGTGTAAGGATGGAGCACTGAGATGGGGGAGGCTGTATGCATCATGCAGGCCTCTCCATAAGACAAATGACTTGCCTATAGGCCTACTGTAGGACAGGGGAAAGAACCCAGTGAGTGCCACATTTTCCCATATATGTACTCTGCCATATAAACTAATTAATAGTGTGTTCACTGAAAATATGCTTCGATTTTGCAAGTGACAGTGTGGGAAAGTCTACTAAACATCTGAAACCTATCTCATGCTTAACATAAATTATTTTGCTAATTTTATCTCAACCACTTATGATCAGAATAACTTACTCATGCTATGCTGTACAATGCCTAAAATTATATGCTAGGACTAGAATTAAATGATGCAGTAAAACCTGTTATTAACGGACTTCTCGTTAATGGATTTTGTCAATTTCAGACAAAAAACAAAACTGACCAAATATTATTGGACAAAATGGACAAAAGTCTACAATTCTACATTTTGCCCATAGCAATATTGTCCGGTAGTCTTCTGATGCATCAGGCCAAGTCTGCTAATTGACATTTATCTGGTATGAGCCAAAGCGGCTACATCCAGGACCTGTCCATATTTACTGTTTTCCAAGCTGTAAATCACCCACACCAGCTTCTAGTTTGTGCTCACTCATCTATACACCCATTAGTCAATCTCTAATTTTCCATGGATTTAAAACATTTTATGTGACATTATTGTACACTTGACCATTACAGTGGAACCTCAAATATCAAACTGCTCCCTACTCAACCAATTATGTAAGTGTATTTTTGTAAGTGCTTTTATAAGTGTATTTTTCAGGGTCTGAAATGAACTAATCTAACTTACATTATTCCTGATGGTAATAAATTTGTTTGGTAACGGCACACGAACAGCTGTCTGGAACAAAGAAAGTTCGATATTTGAGGTTCTACTATATATTACACCATTTTACTTGGCATATTTTGGTTATTGCACTATTGAAAAATTGTGGCACAACTTTATACAACACTTCGTAAAATTAACCCCTTCAGGGTCAAGGCCAAAATCTGAAGTGGTGCTCCAGTGTCCAAGAAATTTTGAAAAAAAAAAAAAATATATATATATATATACAGTGGACCCCCGCATAACGATTACCTCCGAATGCGACCAATTATGTAAGTGTATTTATGTAAGTGCGTTTGTACGTGTATGTTTGGGGGTCTGAAATGGACTAATCTACTTCACAATATTTCTTATGGGAACAAATTCGGTCAGTACTGGCACCTGAACATACTTCTGGAGTGAAAAAAAATCGTTAACCGGGAGTCCACTGTATATATATTTTCTTACAAAGACAAAAAAAAAAATTCTGATCAGTAGTTGCCGAGATACAGTACCGAGAAGTTTGTCCAAAATGACCTGGTGGTGGCAACATCGACGATTTCCACATACGTGCATTACTTTATTTAGCAGTTTTTGTAGTTTTTCTTTTCTTTTCCAATTTTTTTCTTTTCCTACTAACATTTGGGGCCTGAGAGACCAATACTGTATATAATGTATATATATATAAACTCACTGTATCGAACACAATAACTGCACTAAAGTTATTATCATATTATTGTTTACCACTGTTGTTTATTACAATAAACATGCACAAATCTTGTATAATACTAATGTTCTATCATATATTTACATATTTACAATCACTGGACATGGTTTTAGAACTGCTGGAGCTTGTGGAACTCCTTGAAACAAGGCACCATGCACAGAGGTGCCTTACATTCCTCACACATAAACCGAGTGTCTTTGCGTCTTTGTTGCCGTCGTTTTGTTTGTGCACAGATGATGCATCTCTTCTGAGCAAATTTCTTCTGAGTTGAAGGAAGCTGTATTATGAAATGATCACCTTCCCTCCTCAAACGCTTGGGTATATCCTGAGGAGTTCAAGGACCTTGTTGTATAGCAGGTGTTGTTACCTGGTACTGTACTTCATTATGAGTTGTCTGACAACAGACAAACAAAATTCACCATATGGTGGTCTGTTGCCAGTCTTCATTTGGTACATATTATATTCATTGAGCATTGAAATGTCCATGAGATGGAAGAAAAGTTTCATGTACCACTTGTAACTTTTACGAACACAATCAACAAAGCAAATCTGCATGTCACATTTGTCAACCAAGCGCATGTTTTGTGTATAATCAATCATTGTCACTGGTTTTCGAATACGTTCCTTAGTCACTTGATAAACTTTGCCACTGTCTTGCATTTCATTACGGTGAATGGATGTCAACAATGTGACATCTCGTTTGTCATGCCACCGTAATGCCATGATGTCATTGACAGTAAACACCTGCACGTCATCACCACGAGCACCTGCATTGAGCCTGGGCATATGTTTACGATTAGAACGCATTGTGCCACACACATCTGTCTTGTTCACTCGCAAGAAATCACTGAGTAATGGGCTTGTGTACCAGTTATCGGTATATAATGTATGCCCCTTACCAAGATAAGGTGCCATCATGCTTCTCACTACGTCACCTGAGATACCCAATAACATCTTGGTATCTTTCAATGTTTTACTTCACGTGTATACAACAATATCCAATACCAGGCCACTGTCACAGTCACAGAGTACAAACAGTTTTATACCAAAGCTTTTCCTCTTGCTCGGTATATACTGCTTGAATGACAGCCTACCTTTGAACAAAATCAAAGACTCGTCAATTACAAGATTCTTGAATGGATAAAAGTATATGCTGAACTTTTGTTTGAGATACATAAAAACATTTCTAATCTTGTATAACCTGTCACTTCTGTCAGGCCTGGTTTTGTCAGAGAAGTGCAACATACATAACAGTAAGATAAACCTGTTCACTGGGATGATTTCACTGAAGACCGGGGTAGAAATTAGCCGATCTGTGGACCAGTATGCTTTTATATTATGCTTATAGACATGAGGCATAAGCATTATTGTTGCAAAAAGCAAATACATTTCTGTAACAGTCGTCTCTTTCCACCGGTGTAGTCTTGACTGTGGTGATAAGATCGTATTTGCCATGGTGTACTCAAAATACTTATTACTTTCCCTGACAATAGTTTCCATCAATGGCTGGTCAAAGAATAATTCAAAGAATTCCAGTTCATTGGCCGTGGTTCCAAGGGGACAAGTAGGTAGAATTCCTTTGAGAGTCATCAAAGTGGTGGGGCTTGGGAACAAAATTGGGATTTTGCTGCCAATCCCAGATACGGTTTGCTGGTGGATACTGGACATCATAGGCTGGTTGTGCGGGTAGTTGTGGTTGTGGTGGGCTGGTGGCTGACGCAACGCTTTGTCCTTGAACTGACGAGTCAGCAGCGTGGGTCCCAGCCTGGGCTGGTGAGTCACGCATGGCTGTGCCACTACCATCACCACTACCACCATCTGCTGATGCCTGTGGTCTATCCATGCCAAGTGTAGCCACATCATCCTCACTATCACTATCTACACCTGGTGTAGGACCACGGGATGTACTCCGGGATGTACTCCGTCCCCTGGGCACAGCATAGGGTACACTACCCGAGCGCATGCGGCGGCGTACATACCGACGCTTCACTGGTGAATATGATTCCTCACTATCACTACTCGAATGATCGTCAAGAGCAATAAAATCACAATCCACGTCACTATCATCATCATTACTGAAGTCAGAGGCCTGGCCACGCGAAAATAATAGTTTTCTCTTGCATTGAGGTACAACTGACCGTGACTGAGGAGTGTCCACACCAGAGGTAGAAGGCTGAGGATCGTCAGGGTTTTCTGCACTATTATCGATATCCTGGTCATTCCTTTTGGTCACTAACTGATCAAAGCCAAAGAATTCGTCTTCATTTCCACTTCCATCAGTGTCAGAACTATCAGATAGGAAGAGGAGAGTCTCAATTTTCCGTGGAGTGAGAGCTGCCTTGCGACGAGGCATGGTAAACAAGGGTAACTGAGCCGGCGTTCCCACAATGCTATGCGGGTGCCTAGATTTTTTGTTTATGGCGCACACCCACCACACAGACCCATTCTCTCACATGTAGGCCTATGAGCGCTTTTGCACTAAATTTGACGGCGCTAGAATTTTGGCATAGATCTACGGTTTGGACACACAACGTGAAGCCGTAGATCTATGGGACGGACCCTGAAAGGGTTAACTTAACACAGTTCGGTTTGCAGGAGGGGAAAACATTTGGAGTGTCACTCTAAGAATCCTTGTGCTTTGAAAGATGTAGATAAAACACCTTACCAGTAATTTGGAGGTCAAACCAGTCAGCATGGATGACAGAGGAAATATTTATTAACTTTTTTAAGCATCATTTTATTCCTGAAGTCAAGTTTTACCTGCACAGCAAGAACCTTGCATTCAAGGCTATCTTCATTCTTGATAATTCCCATACTCATCCACAAGCTTTGCTGGATGTGACCCCACATGTAAAAGTTGTATTTTTACCTCCAAATACAACATCTTTAATACAACCAATAGATTGGAGAGTTATTAAGTCATTCAAGTGTAACTACACAGAAAAAGTTGTGAAAAACTAGTTGCATCAATGGACTCTGATTCCAACTTGGCAGTACCAAGCTTCTTTAATAAATTTAACATTGCAGATGCTATCAGCTATGCTAGAAGTGCATGGAATGAAGTTCCCCAATCAACATTAAATGTAATAATGTTGGTAGAATTACCGACAATATTTAAAGTAAAAGGACACAAGTGCAACTAATGTGACATTTTTATTGTGGCAACGTTTCGCTCTCCAGGAGTGTAACGGCTTGACAAAGCTCCTGGAAAGCGAAACGTTGCCACAATAAAAATGTCACATTAGTTGCACTTGTGTCCTTTTACTTTACATACAACATTAAATGCAGGCTGGGGAAAGCTATGGCCTTCTGTAGTTAGGTCTTTTCCCTTGCTTGAGAGTCAGGTTCTGGAAATTGTTCAGCTGGCAAGAAGAGTACCAGGTGATGGTTTTGAAGATGTGAATGAAGATGTGAATGAGCTTTTAGATGATGATGATGAAGACAGGAGTCCAGCGGAAATGTTGGCAGAGCTTGATGCACAGATACAAGGGAGCCACATGACACAAGATGAAGAACCTGAAGAAAAACAGTTAACACTGCAGCGGTTATGTGAGCAGTTCCATGTTGCTGCTAAACTAGCAGACTTTTTTGCACTGAAGAGGACCTGACAAATCTAGAAGCAGTGCTTTGAAATGGGGTCTAGACCAGCTGATGATGCCTTACCATCAGCTGTGTAATGTTGTGTAGGGTAAAAGAGCCCAGAGATCCATTACAGAACTTATGCACACACTAGTACAACCATCAACTTTAATACCAGAACCACGACCATCCACATCTGCCGACAACCAACAACCATCCACCTCAGCCCAAGAGGGCCAAACCATGCCTCTGTTGCCTTCACAATCACTGACATACACCAGCAACCACAATTTAAGGTAAGAAATATTATTATTGTATTTCTGTCGAGACCCCTGCTCACAAACTTGCTCTCAGTGTCAAAGAATTAAAAAAAAAAATGATTTTTTATGAAATGATAGAGAATTTTTTCCCGATGGTAATGACACCAAAAGTATGAAATTTGATTGAAAACTTACAGAATTATGCTCTCTCAAAGTTAGCAACCTCTGCAATATTTACGCATTGGCGATTTCACCCACTTTGAGCCATATTTTCAGCCAATTCCATTGTTCCAGTCAACCAAACTCATAGCTATTCTTTAGAACTCCATTTGTTCTATTGATTGAGTACAAGAAACCGTCCAGATATTACATAAAATATCTGGGAATAAACCAAATATTGATTGATACCTTTATTATACCTCATACCCATCCTGCGGGCAGTACTCAAAACATTACAAGTTAGGTACAGGTCCGCCATCACAAATCCGGCAATCAGTTATTTGGTTCCTTCAGTTATTCGGCACTAATTTTGGCTAGCATAATTTCAAATTTCCAGGGTTGCCACACCAACCTGCTGGTACTGTTTGGTGGCGCTACTTGCTGCATAAGTCATTCCAATTTCTTTTTTTCTTTTGAGACTCTCAGATCGCGGGTTCTATCCCCGCCCATGGTATGGTTTAACATAAAACATGCTAAATACTCCAGAATAAATAATATTTGGCATAATACCAAGCAGTTCGATGGAGGTATGAAGAGGATATATGGTATACAAATACCATTCTCCTATCCCTGTCTTGGTGGCTTATATTAGAGAAAACGGAGTATAGCACAGGACTAACTGTGATATACACTCGTACTGCACCATAAACCTGAAACAAAATAGTTATTTTCTCTATATAGATTATCACACATAGCAGCAGATGTGTAGAGAACCTAGGATAACCCAAAAAAGTCAACATGGCTTATTTTTAGTACCTGGCTTGGGTTAGCCATATATGATTTTTGGTAAATATTCGATTCCCAGCCAGGGTAGAAACATTAGGCGTGCTTCTTTACACCTGTTGTCTATGTTTATCCATCAGTAAATGGGTACCTGGGTGTTAGTCGACTAGTGTGGGTGTTATCCTGGGACACTTACCTAATTTTCTTGAAATACTCTGCATAACAAGCGGCTGCCAGTCCAAATTCCAATACGTAGTCTGGGTTGACATTATTTATACAATTATTACAATAATGCAGTAGTCTGCATAACAGTAAATCTTCTATTTTTTTGAGTGAATAAAAATTCCAAATGGTAAGCAAGAGTAATATAAGAGGGGCCTGTAGCCGTGACTAATAAACAGAGAAAATGTTATTTTAGTGCCAGGAATGTCTGCATTGTTTATTCTGGACCCTATTTTGAAATTGGCATCTGTTGAAATTTGTGTGAAATTGGCCAAACTGATAATTTCTGACCACTTTATTGGGTAGTTGAAATAAGTGAATGGGCGGTTTCTTGTACTCAGTTGACAGACTAGAAGTAAATAAGTTTATTCAGGTATACACAAATACAGTTACGTAGATTATCATACATAGCAGTGTATGTACAGAGAACCTAGGATAACCCAAAAAAGTCAGACAAAGTGACTTATTTCCAATACCTGGCTTGGGCTTGCCATATATGATTTTTGGTAAATATTTTTTTTCTCGGTTGTTTGTTGGGCTATCTCATTGAAACTTGGGCAATGTATGATGGAAAGATGCTTCTTAATGTACAACAAAAATAAAAAAGAAGGATGATAAATAAGGGAGTTCACTTTTCAGCCATTAGCCGCCTCTTTGCAGTATATTTTCGTATGGTTTTTATGGTTGTATTCTCATTTTTTTGTACTCATTTGATAGAATGGAAGATATATTACAGAAATAGACATGATTTTGATTGCTTTCATGATGAAAAGTACCTTGAAATTGAGCTCAAAGTACCGGAAATGTTCGATTTTTGCGTCAGTCAAGTTGATTAATTTTATTAAGTGTATTCTAACCTAACTACTCTGTAATCCGGCAAACTCAGTAATCTGGCACACTACAGGTCCCAATGATGCCAGATTTGTGATGGAGGACCTGTACCATATTTCACGGCTTATAATGCGCTCCAGTGCATTAGACGCATCCCACTTTAGAAGGTAATAATCAGAAAAAAAGTTAAGAATGCCTGATACCAAGTAATGTTTACTCCAATGAAACCTATGGTAATTTTACATGCAGAAATAAGGTTATGTTTGATTTACGGATAGGTCAGAACATACGATAGGCCTAGTGCTCACCTGAACACCTTATTTCACCTTGAAATCCTAAACAATCTTGACAAATTTATCACAAGCATTAAATTTACATGAAGCAAAATTTACCAGTACCTGGTATGTTAATTCTAACACAAAATTAATTTGATTTATGGGTTGGTTAACCCTTTCAGGGTTTCTGACGTACTAGTACAGCTTACGCGCCAGGGTCTTTAACGTACTAGTATGCATAAATTCTAGCACCTTCAAATCAAGCGGGAAAAGACTGGTAGGCCTAGATGTGAGAGAATGGGTGTGTGTGGTGGGTGTGTGTGGTCGGTGTGCGCGGCAGAAAAAAATTTGCGACCCAGTGGTGCATTGTGGGAACGCCATTTTAGTACACCTTGTTCACCATGCCTCGCGGTAAGAAACTCCTCACTCCTCGGCTAATTGGGACACTTTTGTTCCCCAGTAACAGTTCTAATTCAGACGAAAGTGCCAGTGAAGATGAGTTTCAAGGTTCTGATGAGGTTGTGACCAAAGCTAATAACCATAATATCGGTAATAGTGAGGAAAACCCAGACAACCCTCAACTTTCCACCTCTGCTACTAGGCCATCTTGTTCACGTTCTGTTGTACCAGAACGAAAGAGGAAACTCCTATTTTCCCATATCCCGGACTCAGATGTGAGCATTGGTGATGATAGTAATAGTGAATATGAACTACAAGCTCTTGAAAACACTTCCAGTAGTGATAGTGAAGTGGAATATTCTCCAGTGAAGCGTCAGTATATACGACGATATATGCGCTCTGATAGTGTGCCATATGCTATTCCAAGGGGAAGGAGTACATCTCAGAGTACATCCCGTGGCTGTACAACAGGAACAGATAGTGAAAATGATGATGATAGTGTTGTAATTGGGATGGAAAATGTGCATGGTGGTGGTAGTGGCGGTGTCAGCCATGAGGCACCAGCAATGGGCCATGCTACCACCTATGCCGCTGCCTCAGCTGATCTACAACAAAGGCCACCATCCCCCACCCACCCACCACACCAGCCTCCACAACCACAACCTCCTAAACCACAAACTCCACAACCACAACCACCTGTCAATGTCCAGTACCCACCAGCAGACCACACCTGGGATTGGCAGGAAGCTGCCAATTTTGTTCCAAATCCCTACAAGTTTGATGAAAGTCAAAGTGGAATACAGCCATCTTGTACACTGGGGAACAATGCCACTGAACTGGAATGTTTCGAGTTATTCTTTGACAAACCCGTGATGGAAATTATTGTCAGGGAAAGCAACAGATACTTCAATTACACCATGGCAAATGCAATACTTTCACCAACATCATGACTACACCAGTGGAAGGAGACAACTGTGGCTGAGATGTATCTTTTCTTTGCCACAATAATGCTTATGCCACGTGTGTATAAGCACACTGTGAAATCATACTGATCAACAGACCGCCTGATTGCAACCCCAGGTTTCAGTGATATAATGCGAGTGAATTGATTTGTGCTATTATTACGTATGCTTCACTTCTCAGACAAAACCAGGATTGACAGAAACGACAGGTTATATAAGATTAGGAATGTGTTTGTGTATCCAAAAGAGAAATTCAGTATGTATTTTTATCCCTTCAGGAAGCTTGTTATTGACGAGTCTTTGATGCTGTTTAAAGACTCTCTTTCAAGTAGTACATACCAAGCAAGAGAAAATGCTTTGGTATAAAGTTGTTTGTGCTTTGTGATTGCTACAGTGGTCTTGTATTGGTTATTATTGTGTACACTGGAAGTTATACATTGCAAAATACGAGGAAGTTATTGGGCAACTCTGGTGATGTGGTTAGAACAATGATAGAACCATATCTTGGTAAGGGGCATATATTATATATTGATAACTGGTACACAAGCCCCTCACTCAGTGATTTTTTGTGAGTGAGCATGAGATACGTGTGGCACAGTGTGTGCAAATCGTAAACATATGTCCAGGTTTGACGCTGGCACTCAAAGAGGTGAGGTGCAGGCGTTTGCTACCAATGACATCATCACATTTCGATGGCATGACAAACGAGATATAACAATGTTGTCATCAGTTCACCCTAACGAAATGACAAACATTGGCAGGCAGCATAGAGACAGCAATGAACCCATACTAAAACCTGCAGCTGTGATTGATTACACCCTCAATATGTGCTCAGTGGACAAATGTGACATGCAGATTGGGTTTGCTGATTGTGTTTGCAAGAGTTAGAAGTGGTACATAAAACTCTTTCAATCTTCTGGACATTTCCATGCTCAGTGCTTATAATATGTATAAGATGAGGACCAGAAACAAACCACCATATGGCAAATTTTGTTTGTCTGTCATCAGACAAATAGTATTCAAGTACCAAGGAACAGCACCTGCAATAGAAAACCGCTCACTAAATTACCAACAACTACCTTCTTGTCTGAAACATTGTGATCACTTCCTAATAAAACTGCCTGCTACTGCTTTCAAGAAAAGGCTCAGAAAAGGTGTTACGTCTGTGCACATACAAAGAAATGCCCACAACAACGCAGAGACACTCGTTTTTTGTGTGAGGAGTGTAAAACACCACTGTGCATGACACCATGTTTTGAAGACTTCCACAGGCTGCACAACTTCTAGAAACATTCCCTGTGACAGTATATGTGTATATAAAATATAGAAAAATAGTAATAAACAACATTTTATATCGTTTGTGTGTGTAAACAATTATAAACAATATAATGACAACAGTGTTTGTGCAGTTATTGTGTAGTAAATAAAGAGAAAAAACTTACAAAACAGTGCTCATATTGGTCTCACAGGCCATAAAAGTTACTTGAAAAAGAAAAATAGAAAATAATACCAAAAAATTAAATAAACTAAAACCGGGTGACCGGCAGTTGGTGATGTTACCATATGCTGGTCATTTTCTGTCAACTTCACACCTCCATATCTCGGTAAGTATTGACGGTAAAAAAATTTTGTTTAGCCTTTAAGATTTAAAAAAAAAAACTATCTTTTCATAAGAAAAAATAATTTTTTTTTTTTTTGAAAATTTTTCGACCCTGAGAAGAAGTCTGGGAGAGGGCCTGTCAACCATGAAAAAGTTAAAACAGAAAAATCCTCATATCTTCTTACAACCTTGCATTTGCCATTCATTGCACTTGTGGACTCCTAAGCCTGCACTGAAGTGCCACATTATTTAGAAGAGTTAGACAGAAATATTTGTTCATATCTGAGCAATAGTCTTAAATACCTAATTGAATACAGTGGACCCCCGCATAGCGACCTTAATCCGTGCAAGAGGGCTGGTTGTTATGCAAAATGTTCGGTATGCGAATGAATTTTCCCCATAAGAAATAATGGAAATCAAATTAATCCGTGCAAGACACCCAAAAGTATGAAAAAAAAAATTTTACCACATGAAATATACATTTTCCTACACACAAAGAGAAGGATACATGCACAATAGTAGAGTAGTACATGCACAATATATATTGTGCATGTACTACTCTACTAAATGAAGAATAAATGACACTTACCTTTATTGAAGATGCAGCAATGACTGATGAGACACTGTGTCCTGGGAGTGCCTTTTCCTCCTGAGTACTGTAGGTCCTGTTTGGCATTTTCTTCCAGAACATGCCTTATCACACTGTGTATGTCACTACGATTCTTAAATCTCTCAAACCAACCTTTGCTGGCTTTAAATTCACCAATATGAGCACTAGTTCCAGGCATTTTTCCCTGTTCACCTAGGTGTTAGTCGACTGGTGTGGGTTGCATCCTGGGAGACAAGATTAAGGACCCCAATGGAAATAAGTTAGACAGTCTTCGATGACACTGACTTTTTTGGGTTATCCTGGGTGGCAAATCCTCTGGGGTTAATTGTTTCTTGGTATATTCTCAATAAGCCACACCAACAACAGTGCTACAGCAGCAGCAGATGATGCTACAGCAGCAGCAGACGATGCTACAGCAGCAGCAGACGATGCTACAGCAGCAGCAGACGATGCTACAGCAGCAGCAGACGATGCTACAGCAGCAGCAGACGATGCTACAGCAGCAGCAGACGATGCTACAGCAGCAGCAGACGATGCTACAGCAGCAGCAGACGATGCTACAGCAGCAGCAGACGATGCTACAGCAGCAGCAGACGATGCTACAGCAGCAGCAGATGATGCTACAGCAGCAGCAGATGATGCTACAGCAGCAGCAGATGATGCTACAGCAGCAGCAGCAGCTGTACCACCAATAGTAGCGATGGTTGATTGGGGTTTATTATACAACCTGGCCAGCTCGGAGACACGCACTCCACTTTCATACTTATCAATGATCTTTTTCTTCATCTCTATAGTAATTCTCACCCTTATTGCTGTAGGGTTGGCACTAGAAGCTTTCTTGGGGCCCATGGTCACTTATTTTCCAGATAAAATCACCAAAAACATTGTAATAATACGAAATGTTACGATTGTATGCTTGGATGCTACCGCGGAGGCTGGCTGGTAAACAATGCCACCGGCGGAACATGTGAGGCTGGCTAAGGTGCACATTGGACGCGTCTTGGACGAACAGCGGTGAGCGGGTTTTTAAGCAGTATGCGAGGCAAAATTTTAGCGATAAAATGTATCGGTATGCGGATTAATCGTTATGTGATGCCAACGGTATGCGGGGGTCCACTGTATAAGATTAGGAATGTGTTTGTGTATCTGAAAGAGAAATTCAGTACGCATTTTTATCCCTTCAGGAAGCTTGTAATTGACGAGTCTTTGATTCTGTTCAAAGGAAGACTCTCTTTCAAGCAGTACATACCAAGCAAGAGGAAACGCTTTGGTATAAAGTTGTTTGTGCTTTGTGATTGTTACAGTGGTCTGGTATTGGATATTATTGTGTACACTGGAAGTTATACATTGCAAAATACCAGAAAGTTATTGGGCATCTCTGGTGATGTGGTTAGAACAATGATAGAACCATACCTTGGTAAGGGGCATATATTATATACAGATAACTGGTACACAAGCCCCTCAGTGATTTTTTGCGAGTGAACATGACAGATGTGTGTGGCACAGTGCGTGCAAATTGGAAACATATGCCCAGGTTTGACGCTGGCACTCGTAGAGGTGAGGTGCAGGCGTTTGCTGCCAATGACATCATGGCATTTCGGTGGCCTGACAAACGAGATGTCACACTGTTGTCATCAGTTCACCCTAATGAAATGGCAGACAGTGGCAGGCAGCATAGAGACAGCAATGAACCCATTCTAAAACCTGCAGCTGTGATTGATTACACCCTCAATATGTGCTCAGTGGACAAATGTGACATGCAGATTGGGTTTGCTGATTGTGTTCACAAGAGTTATAAGTGGTACATAAAACTCTTTTTCCATCTTCTGGACATTTCCATGCTCAATGCTTATAATATGTATAAGATGAGGACCAGAAACAAACCACCATATGGCGAATTTTGTTTGTCTGTCATCAGACAAATAGTATTCAAGTACCAAGGAACAGCACCTGCAATAGAAAACCGCTCACTAAATTACCAACAACTACCTACTCGTCTGAAGCATGGTGATCACTTCCTAGTAAAATTGCCTGCTACTGCTTTCAAGAAAAAGGCTCAGAAGAGGTGTTACGTCTGTGCACATACAAGGAAACGCCCACAACAACGCAGAGACACTCGTTTTATGTGTGAGGAGTGTAAAACACCACTGTGCATGACACCATGTTTCAAAGACTTCCACAGGCTGCAGAACTTCTAGAAACATTCCCTGTGACTGTGTATGTGTATATAAAATATAGAAAAATAGTAATAAACAACATTTCATATCGTTTGTTTGTGTAAATATTTTCTATAAACAAAATAATGACAACAGTGTTTACGCCCTTATTGTGTAGTACTGAAAAAGAAATAACTTACAAAATACTGATCATATTGGTCTCAGAGGCCATAAAAGTTACTCAGAAAAAGAAAAATTGAAAAATAATTGAAAATAGTACATAAAAAAGTAAATAGAAAAATACCGGGTGACGGCAGTCGGCGATGTTACCAGATGTTGTTCAATTTTGGCAAACTTCATGCCTCCATATCTCGGTAAGTATTGATGGTAGAAATTTTTTGTTTAGCCTATAATGTTTAGAAAAAAAAAAAATTTTCATAAGAAAATTTTTTTTTTTTTTTTTTTTGAAATTTGGCCGACCCTGAGAACGAGTTTCGGAGAGGGCCTGTCGACCCTCAAAGGGTTAAATGTAATAGAATATTGTGTGTAGGTGGGGTGGCCTGGTATGGTAGCCCGGCTGACTACCATACATACCACACTTGATTTCTTACAATAAATACTACTTGTCTCACCCTAGACTAAGACTATAAATATTTTAAGGTAAGTAATGAGTGCACTATGTATGTATTGTACTTTTTTATTGTTTTTTTATGCCTAGTTCTATTGCTAACTTAGTATATGTTATTGTAAACTTGTTATCTAGTATTTTTATGCATTTATAAGAGGAAAAAAAGGGTGTTCCACTTTACGGCGATTTCCGCTTTATGGCAGTAGCCTGGAACCTAACCTGCCGTATAAGTGGGGCCCTTCTGTATATAGGGCTACTGACTAACATCGCCACCTCTGCTGCCGCCTTCACCACCACTATGTAAGGCTTATCTTTCAGTGGTCCTTATACACCCAACAACACACCACCACTCGTAACATTCTTAACGCCATATTTTATTCATTCTAGAATATATATCATGTTTCTAAGTTATTCATATTGTTTATGTCATATTAGATGAATTGAGCTAGATAAATAAGCCAAAGAGCTGATATCAGTCTCATATTGAAGGACGATCTTGTCCTGTCACCTAACATAATTCCTAACATACACCAGAAACAGACCTCTCTGGAACACTTTTTTGAGCAACATGAGTCCAATGACTGAAGTTGGTCCTAGTGGCATTAAAAAACAAAGGAGGGAAGTAACCCAGGATAAGGACTTGGTACCATGGAGGAGTTTACAATTGTTTGGAAAGGGATTCCCCTTCCAAACAATTGTAAACTCCTCCATGAGAAAATTACATCTAAATTAACCCGTTGACTGTCGCGGCTGTATATATACGTCTTACGAGGTACCATGTTCGACGTATATATACTCATAAATTCTAGCGGCTTCAAATCAAGCAGGAGAAAGCTGGTAGGCCCACATGAGAGAATGGGTCTGTGTGGTCAGTGTGCACCATATAAAAAAAATCCTGGAGCACGCAGTGCATAATGAGAAAAAAAAAAAAACTCCAACCGTTTTTTTTAATTAAAATGCCGAATTGGTGGTCTATTTTCGTATAGTATAGTATTTATGGTTGTATTCTCGTTTTCTTGGTCTCATTTGATAGAATGGAAAATTTATTATAAAAATAGAGGTGATTTTCATTGATTTTACTATAAAAAGAACCTGGAAATGGAGCACAAAGTACGGGAAATGTTTGATTTTTGCCGATGTTCAAAAGTAAACAAATGATGTCATTGTCCAATAAATGTCCAAACAGCCATTCTAATATGCAGTCATGAATGGGTTGATGTAATTTTAACAATTATTACAGTATTGCAGTAGTCTGCATAACAGTAAATCTTCTATTTTTTTGTTTGAATAAAATTTCAAAATAGAAAGCAAGAGTAATATCAGTGGGGCCTGGAGACATGACTGATGAACAAACAAAATGTTATTTTAGAGCCAGGAATGTCTGCATTGTTCATTCTGGTCCTTATTTTGAAATTGTCATATTTTTTAATTTTCGTGAAATTGGCCAAATTGCAAATTTCTGACCATGTTATTGGGTAGTTGAGATCGGTAAATGGGCAGTTTCTTGTACTCAATCGATAGAAAAACTGGAGTTCTGAAGAAATAGCTATGAGTTTGGTTGACTGGAATAATGGAATTAGCCGAAAATATGGCTCAAAGTGGGCGAAATCGCCGATTTGTAAATATCGCCGAGGTCGCTAACTTCGCGAGAGCGTAATTCCGTCAGTTTTCCATCAAATTTCGTTTTTTTGGTGTCATTACAATCGGGAAAAGATTCTCTATAATTTCATAAGAAAAAATATTTTTTTTTTTTTTAAATTTTGCGACACCAAGAGACACCTCAGGATTGGTGGTTGCGACAGTCAAGGGGTTAAAAGACAAGAGCACCAATAAAAGATCCTTCTTGAAAGACATGTCAGCATGTTACAACAGCTGGGAAAATAAGATGGGTAGTAGGGATGGGGCTGTCTTGGACAGTGCTCCTGAGGGTGCTAGTGTTGCCCTGGAGGACAGTGCTCCTGAGGGTGCTAGTGTTGCCCTGGAGGACAGTGCTCCTGAGGGCACTAGTGTTGCCCTGGAGGACAGTGCTCCTGAGGGTGCTAGTGTTGCCCTGGAGGACAGTGCTCCTGAGGGCACTAGTGTTGCCCTGGAGGACAGTGCTCCTGAGGGTGCTAGTGTTGCCCTGGAGGACAGTGCTCCTGAAAGCACTAGTGTTGCCCTGGAGGACAGTGCTCCTGAGAGCACTAGTGTTGCCCTGGAGGGCAGTGCTCCTGAGGGCACTAGTGTTGCCCTGGAGGACAGTGCTCCTGAGGGTACTAGTGTTGCCCTGGAGGACAGTGCTCCTGAGGGCACTAGTGATGCCCTGGAGGACAGTGCTCCTGAGGGCACTAGTGTTGCCCTGGAGGACAGTGAAGACAATGCTACTCAATTCACAGAAGTACAAAATAGAGATACTGCTGGAGATGGATAAAAAGGGGATGATGTCCCAAAGAATAGTGTCAACACACTAACAGCAAAACCTGGTGGAAGCACTGACGTCCATACAGGGATGAAAGATAGGGAGGAAACAGGAAAAAATGTACCAGCAGCGAATGCAGCTACTATAAATCCTAGCAAATAGAATTACAATCTCTGTAAATACTGTGCCTTGGATATCTGCAGGCACGGTATATCTGGTAAAACACGTGGGACATGCACCTCTGACCATCTCAAAAAATGCCGCACCCACATGACAACAGGAGAGTGCAACTTCCCCTCCTGTAGCTTATTTCACCCAGAAATGTGTCACTCATCAATCCATGAAAGAAAATGCTACAATGCATACTGTCAGGCACATCACCTAATGGGGACAAGAAGACACAGACCAGCCAGAATATGGGAAACAAAAGAGAGGAGCCACAACCTCTCCAGGGACAGAGGTTTTTTAGGGCCAGGAGGGAAAAAAAGACTGGCACGAAATGACAATAATCCTACACCAACTGAAAACACTTCTGGAGCAGAGGCATGGACACTGGCCTCCACTCCAGAACAACAGATATTAGAGCCAGCAAATAAAACCCCCCTAATGACATTTGTCTTTGCAAACACACAGGGTCTAAAGCCATCAAAAAACAACAAAATTCCTTTCATCAGGGGACTGCTCACAGAGTCAACTGCAATGTTTGCAGCATTCAGAGATTCACATAAGGGATCATTATGACAACGAAATATGGATC
This sequence comes from Cherax quadricarinatus, assembly GCF_038502225.1. Classification (NCBI taxonomy): domain Eukaryota; kingdom Metazoa; phylum Arthropoda; class Malacostraca; order Decapoda; family Parastacidae; genus Cherax; species Cherax quadricarinatus. The sequence goes on from NC_091314.1 coordinate 30,154,342, forward strand.
CCAGGTTGTTATGGTTCGAATCTTAATCTTTAGCCAGGTTAGTGCACTCCGTAACAACACACTTCATAGAATGAGAGGATATGGTTCCAAACTTAGATGTGTAAGGCACAAATAATAGTTACTCAGTCTTTTCTAGTTTCTTTTTATTTAAAAGTTTAAATACTTTAGATATTCATAAATATCTATTAAATATCACTTTCAGAAACCTTCCTTCACACAAGAAAACTCTTAAATAGAATGTACATCATAGACCCCCTCTGGAGACTGTCAATATGGTCACTACACTCGATAATGATCAGAGGAATATTACTGCTTCCTCAATAGTAACATTACTTGTGTGCAAGTACATATATTGAGAATTAACACTTTCACTGAGTAACTCCCTGGCATAAGGAATATATCACAAAGTTCTAAGCTTGACATTGGTCGTCACATCGTAACCTGAAGATAGCAGTATATAATTGTCCGCAGACTTCACTTCACAGTAAACCACAAGCTGGTTCAGGAGTTTCTATAACACAATTCTCTATCCAAGTGAGAATAAGGCGGAGTACTAGGAGGGTAGCTCAGTCAATGCACACTGAGTCGGCAGAGAGAGTGAACTGCCATATACAGTTAATCCCTTCATGACATCAACTCGTCAAAAGGGGGAGAGGGTAGAGCGGTGCGAACTACCCACCAATGGACATACCTTTTTATAAACCTTAGCCAGGTGTACCTACCTAACACATTACTCAACATTATATATATATACACATCATACCCAGGTATATTCCTAAATCAGATAATATTATAAACTAGTGGAATCTTTAATTTAGCTAATATTAAAGAAACCCCGAGTATAATATTAAGTGAATAATACATATAAATTAATCTCATTATGACCTTGGTCATAACACAGGTTATAACCTATTCCAATGTGACAGACTAAACAGGCAACAAGGGGGAAGGGGTTGGCCTGTACGTCACAGAGTCGCTCATTTGCTCTGAACTACTAAACACCTCAAATGATGTAGTTGAAGTTTTGGCGGTAAAGACTGAAAACCAAAACCTTGTCATTGTAGTAGTATACAAGCCTCCAGATACAACTTCCCAGCAATTTCTGGGGCAGCTTGTGAAAATTGACCACTATCTGGAAAATCTCCCAACTCCTGCCCCAAATATCTTACTACTAGGATATTTCAACCTGAGACACCTTAACCCTCTGAGGGTTTCGGCCGTACTAGGATGGCTTACGACCCAGGGTTTTTGACGTACTAGTACGCCTAAATTCTAGCGCCCTCAAATCTAGTGGGAGAAAGCTGGTAGGCCTACATATGAAAGAATGGGTCTATGTGGTCAGTGTGCGCAGTATAAAAAAAATCCTGCAGCACACAGTGCATAATGAGAAAAAAAAAAACTTTGACTGCTTTTTTGGAATAAAACAGCGACTTTGCACTGTATTTTCATATGGTTTTATTGTTGTATTCTAGTTTTCTTGGTCTCATTTTATAGAATGGAAGACATAATACAGAAATTGAGATAATTCTGACTGGTTTTGCAATGAAAAGTACCTTGAAATTGAGCTCAAAGTAACAGAAATGTTCGATTTTTACCAAAGTTCAAAAGTAAACAAATCATGCCAAGCGTCCAATACACGTCAACTGGCGAGTCTAATATTCTTTTGCAAGTGCGCCAATATTATTTATACCATTTTTTACACTAATGCAGTAGTCTGCATAGCAGTAGTCTGCATAGCAGTAAATCTTCTATTTTTTGTGAGAATAAAAATTCAAAGTGGAAAGCAAAAGAATATAAGAAGGGCCTTGAGATGTGACTAATGACTAGAGGAAATGTCATTTTAGTGCCAGGAATGTCTTTCTTGTTTATTCTGGACCCTATTCGGAAATTGGCATCTTTTGAAATTTGTGTGAAATTGGCAAATTCTGACCACTGTACTAGATAGTTGAAATTGATAAATGGGTGATTTCTTGCACTCATTCGATAGAAAAAATGAAGTTCTAGCGAAATATTCACGTTTCTGTCGACTAGTACAGTGGAATTGGCCGAAAATGGGGCTCAAAGTCGGCAAAATCGCCGATGCGTAAACATCGCCGAGACCAATAACTTTGCGAGAGCATAATTCCGTAAGTTTTCCATCAAATTTCAAACTTTTGGTGTCATTATGATCGGGAAAAGATTCTCTATCTTTTCATAAGAGAAAATTATTATTTTTTTTTTAAATTTGGCCGACCCTGAGAACGAGTCTCGGAGAGGGCCTGTCGACCCTCAAAGGGTTAAATGGAGGAGTATAGCAAACAATGTTTTAGCAGAGATCACCCGGGGAAGAAGCTCAGAGGAAAATTCACACACACACAAACTATTAAATCTCTGCACCAAAGTCAACTTAAACCAGCAAATATTAGAGCCTACAAGACTAGAAAATATGGTGGACCTCATCTTCACTAACAATGATGAGCTGATACATAACATAACCATATCAAAGACAATACACTCAGATCACAACATAATAGAGGTACAGACATGTATGCACAGGGCTCCTGACCAGCAAAATGTGAGCAGTCATGAAGGTCTCTTCATGAAATTCAATTTCAATAACAAAAACATACAATGGGATCAAGTAAACCATGTCCTAAATGAAACAAGCTGGGAAGATATCCTAAACAACATGGATCTGAACATTTGCCTTGAAAAAATGAATTCTGTGGTTCTAGATCGGCTCAAGTCACATTCCATTAAGAAAAGAGACAATGTAAACTAGAAAGAGAGAGACGCTCTCTATACAAAAGGCAGCGAAGAGTCAGAGCTGCTGAGAGGGGCCAGTATATCTGAAATACGAAGGGAGACACTGGTCAATGAAATTGCAAATATGGAACTTAAGCTGAAGGAATCTTACAGGAGACAAGAATCACAGGAAGAACTAAAAGCCATAACGGAAATTAAAAAAAAAAAAAACTTCTTCTCTTATGCCAAATCTAAGGGAAAAACAACATCCAGTATTGGACCCCTGCTCACCTGGAGTTTACCTGGAGAGAGTTCCGGGGGTCAATGCCCCCGTGGCCCGGTCTGTGACCAGGCCTCATGGTGGATCAGGGCCTGATTAACCAGGCTGTTACTGCTGGCTGCACGCAATCCAACGTACGAACCACAGCCCAGCTAGTCAAGTACCGACTTTAGGTGCTTGTCCAGTGCCTGCTTGAAGACAGTCAGGGGTCTATTGGTGATCCCCCTTACGTATGCTGGGAGGCAGCTAAACAGTCTTGGGCCCCTGACACTTATTGTGTTGTCTCTTAACGTGCTAGTGACACCTCTGCTTTTCACTGGGGGATGGTGCATCGTCTGCCAAGTCTTTTGCTTTTGTAGGGAGTGATTTTCGTGTGCAAGTTTGGTACTAGTCCCTCTAGGATTTTCCAGGTGTATATAATCATGTATCTCTCCCGTCTGCATTCCAGGGAGTACAGATTCAGGAACTTCAAGTGCTCCCAGTAATTGAGGTGTTTTATCTCAGTTATGCGTGCCGTTAAGGCTCTCTGTACATTTTCTAGGTCAGCAATTTCACCTGCCTTGAAAGGTGCTGTTAGTGTGCAGCAATATTCCAGCCTAGATAAAACAAGCACCCTGAAGAGTGTTGTCATGGGCTAGGCATCCCTAGTTTTGAAGGTTCTCATTATCCATTCCGTCATTTTTCTAGCAGATGCAATTGATACAATGTTATGGTCCGTGAAGGTGAGATCCTCCAACATAATCACTCCCAGGTCTTTGACATTAGTTTTTCACTCTATTGTGTGGTTGGAATTTGTTTTATACTCTGATGAAGTCTTAATTTCCTCATGTTTACCATATCACAGTAATTGAAATTTCTCATCGTTGAGCTTCATATTGTTTTCTGCAGCCCATTGAAAGATTTGGTTGAAGTCCACCTGGAGCTTTGCAGTGTCTGCAATGGAAGACACTGTCATGCAGATTTGCGTGTCATCTGCAAAGGAAGACACGGTGCTGTGGCTTACATCCCTGTCTATGTCAGATATGAGGATGAGGAACAAGATGGGAGCGAGTACTGTGCCTTGCAGAACAGAGTTTTTCACCTTAGCTGCCCAAGAGTTTACTCTGTTTACTACTATTTGTGTTCTATTTGTCAGGAAATTATAGATCCATCTACCAACTTTTCCTGTTATTCCTCTAGCACACATTTTGTGCACTATTACGCCATGGTCACACTTGTCAAAGGCTTTTGCAAAGTCTGTGTATATTACATCTGCATTCTTTTTGTCTTCTAGTGCATCTAGGACCTTGTCGTAGTGATCCAGTAGTTGGGATGGACAGGAGCGACCTGCCCTAAACCCATGCTGCCCTGGGTTGTGTAATTGTTGGGTATCTAGATGGGTGGCAATCTTGCCTCTTAACCCCTTGACTATTGCAACTCCAAATCCTGAGGTGTCTCCTAGTGTCGCAAAATTCCCCCCCCCCCCTTAAAAAAAATCTTTTGAAATGAAAAGAGAATCTTTTCCCGATTGTAATGACACCAAAAGAATGAAATCTGATGGAAAACTGACGGAATTACACACTCATGAAGCTAGCGACCTCAGCGATATTTACGAATTGGCGATTTTGCTCACTTTGAGCCCTATTTTCGGCTAATTCCATTGTTCCAGTCGACCAAACTCATAGCTATTTCTTTAGAACTCCATTTTTCCTATCGTTTGAGTACAAGAAACTGCCCATTTACTGATTTCAGCTACTCAATAACGTGGTCAGAAATTTGCAATTTGGCCAATTTCACAAAAATTAAAAAATATGACAATTTCAAAATAGGGTCCAGAATGAACAATGCAGACATTCCTGGCTCTAAAATAAAATTTTCTTTGTTCATCAGTCATGTCTCCAGCCCCGTTGATATTACTCTTGCTTTCTATTCTGAATTTTTATTCAAACAAAAAATAGAAGATTTACTGTTATGCAGACTACTGCAATATTGTAATAATTGTATAAATAATGTCAATCTATGCATGCCTGCATATTAGAATGGCTACTTGGACATTTATTGGAGAATGAAATCATTTGTTTACTTTTGAACATCAGCAAAAATCAAACATTTCCCCTACTTCAAGCTCCATTTCAAGGTTCTTTCCTAGTAAAACCAACCAAAATCACTCTATTTCTATAATATGTTTTCCATTCTAACAAATGAGACCAAGAAAACGAGAATACAACCATAAATACTACACGAAAATAGACCACAAAGTCGGCCTTTTAATAATTAAAAAAACAGTCAGTTTTTTTTTCTCATTATGCACTGTGTGCTGCAGGATTTTTTTTTTATATGGTGCACACTGACCACACAGACCCATTCTCTCACATGTGGGCCTACCAGCTTTCTCCTGCTTGATTTGAAGCCACTAGAATTTATGAGTATATATACAGTGGTCCCTCAATTACCGTCATTAATCCATTCCTGAAAGTGGGACTATTATCGAAATAGACGATTTTCGAATCAACTTTCCCCATAAGAAATAATGTAAATACAATTAATCCGTTCCTGACACCCAGAAGTATTAAAACAAAAAAAAATTTTACATAAAATACAGTGGACCCCCGGTTAACGATTTTAATCCGTGCAAGAGGGCTCATCGTTATGCGAAATAATCGTTATGCGAATTAATTTTCCCCATAAGAAATAATGGAAATAAAATTAATCCGTGCAAGACGCCCAAAAGTATGAAAAAAAATTTTTTTTACCACATGAAATGTTAATTTTAATACACACAAACTGAAAAAGGCATGCACAATTACATGACACTTACTTTTATTGAAGATCTGGTGATGATTGATGGGATGGGAGGAGGGGAGAGCATTATCTTCTTACTGTTTAGAAGGGGAATCCCCTTCCATTAGGACTTGAGGTAGCAAGTCCTTTTCTGGGGTTACTTCCCTTCTTCTTTTAATGCCACTAGGACCAGCTTCAGAGTCACTGGACCTCTGTCGCACAACAAATCTGTCCATAGAGCTCTGTACCTCCCGTTTCTTCAAGACTTTCCTAAAATGGGCCATAACATTGTCATTGAAATAGTCACAAGCACGGCTTGCAACAGCTGTGTCAGGGTGATTTTCATCTATAAAGGTTTGCAGTACAAACCACTCTGCACACATTTCCTTAATCTTTGAAGTAGGCACAATGGATTCCACAACTGGCATAGGCTTCTCAGGGTTAGCCCCAAACCCTTCAAAATCTTTCTTAATTTCCATACTAATTCTCACCCTTTTTACCACAGGGTTGGCACTAGAAGCTTTCTTGGGGCCCATGGTCACTTATTTTCCAGAAACACCACCGAAAACACTGTAATAATACGAAATATTCCGAGTGTATGCTTGGATGTTACCGCGGAGGCTGGCTGGTAAACAATGGGACGGCCGGCACATGTGAGGGCACATTGGACGCGTCTCGGACGAAAATCGGTATGCGGGTTTTTAATCGGTATGCGGGGCAAAAATTTTGCGATAAAAGTAATCGTTATGCGGAAAAATCGCTATGCGATGCCATCGTTATGCGGGGGTCCACTGTATAGATGTAGTAGTACATAAACAATACAATGGGACATGATGAATGAAACATTAACAGCATAACACTTACCTTTATTGGCAATTCTTCTTAGTGTATGGAAGACTGGAGGAGGAGAGAGATTGAATTATTGTTTGGAAGGGGAATCCCCGTCCATCAACACCTTAGGTACCAAGTGCTTTACTGGGGTTACTTCTCTTCTCTGTTTCTTAATGCCACTAGGACCAGCTTGGGAGTCACTGGAGTCCTGTCCCGCAAAAAAAAAAACTGTCCAGAGAGCTCTGTTTCTGGCGTCTCTTTAAAACTTCCCTAAAATGGGCCAAGATTCTGTCACTGTACAAGTTGCCGATATGGCTTGCAACATCCTTCTCAGGGTGATGTTTCTCCATAAATCTTTCCATCCTACCCCACATTTCAAAAATCTCCTTAATTTCTGAAGAAGGCACCTTCTTCCATCTCTCTTCTTCCTCTTCTGCAGCAAGATTCTGAACTGCGATCTGTTGCTCTTCCCGCTGAAGCTCTTGCAGCTCCTCATTGGTTAGCTCTTCATTGTGGTCCTCCACCAACTCTTCCACATCCTCCAAATTCACATCCAACCCCATGGAACTCCCCAGTGCCACAATAGAGTTCACAACTGACATAGGCTCATCAGGGGCTGCCTCAAACCCTTCAAAATCCCTCTTGTGGACACAATCTGGCCACAAGTTTCTCCAAGCAGAGTTCAAAGTCCTGGTAGTCACTCCTTCCCAAGCCTTACCTATAAGGCTTATGCAATGGAGAATACTGAAGTGTTCTTTCCAAAAATCACTTAGGGTCAAGTGAGTGTCTGAGGTCACATTAAAGCACCTTTCAAACATTGCTTTGGTGTAGAGTTTTTTAAAGTTTGAAATGACCTGCTGGTCCATGGGCTGGAGCAGAGGAGTGGTATTTGGGGGCAAGAACTTTACTGCGATGAACCCAAACTCCTTCAGAATTAGGTCATCCAAGTTTGGAGGATGAGCAGGTGCATTGTCAATTACTAGGAGGCACTTGAGATCCAATTTCTCTTCCAGGAGGTAATTCTTCACACTACGGCCAAACACTTCATTGAACCACTCGACGAAAATTTCCCTCGTGACCCATGCCTTATTATTAGATTTCCAAAACACACACAATTTACTCTTCATAACATTGTTTTTCTTGAACACACTGGGATTTTCAGAATGGTACACTAGTAACGGCTTCACTTTGAAATCCCCACTAGCATTAGCACAGAACATGAGCGTCAGCCTGTCTTTCATAGGCTTGTGTCCTGGCAGTGCCTTTTCTTCCTGAGTAATGTAGGTCCTATTTGGCATTTTCTTCCAAAAGAGGCCTGTTTCATCACAATTGAACACTTGTTCAGGTTTCAGTCCTTCAGCCTCTATGTACTCCTTGAATTCCTGCACATATTTTTCAGCCGCTTTTTGGTCTGAACTGGCAGCCTCACCATGCCTTATCACACTGTGTATGCCAATATGCTTCTTAAATCTCTCAAACCAGCCTTTGCTGGCTTTAAATTCACTCACATCACCACTAGTTGCAGGCAATTTCTTTACCAAATCGTCATGCAACTGCCTAGCCTTTTCACAAATAATCGACGTCATAAGACTATCTCCTAATTGTTTCTCGTTTATCCACACCAATAACAACTTCTCAACCTCTTCGAGTACTGGTAATCTCATTTTTGTCAGCATATTTACCCCCTTTGCAACAACAGCTTCCTTGATTTCCTTTTTCTTGGCTATGATGGAAGATATGGTTGTATGGGATTTGTTATACATCCTGGCCAGTTCGCCCACACGTACGCCACTTTCATATTGTTCAATGATGTTTTTCTTAAATTCAATCATATTTCTCACCTTCTTTACCAAAGGCTTGGCACTAGGAGCTTTCTTTGGAGCCATGGTAGCTTATTTAGCACTTGCAAGCACTAAAATGAATGGATTATAAAATATTTCGTATGAACACGTGAGGGGGACCGTCGCTCACTGGTAAACAATGGCACACTGGCTGCTGGAAGGGAGGCCGACGTGGCTCAGAGCCGTGAGTACGCATCCAGGACAAAAGACGATTAGCGAGTTAACGGACCACTTGCGAGCCAGTTTGGACGAAATAATGCGACGATTTCCGAAATGGACGACTATCAAGCCAGACGATTATTGAGGGACCACTGTACATCAAAAACGGTGGCTCATAAGACGTATATATACGACTGAAACAGTCAAAAGGTTAAGACCCTTTCAAAGATTTTTACAATATGGGATGTTAACGTCATCAGTCTGTAGTTCTTTGTTATTGCTTTACTGCCCCTTTTGTGGAGTGGGGCTATGTCTGTTGTTTTTAGTAACTGTGGGACGACCCTAGTGTCCATGCTCCCTCTCCATAGGATGGTAAAAGCTCGTGATAGGGGCTTCTTGCAGTTCTTGATAAACACAGAGTTCCATGAGTTTGGCCCTGGGGCAGAGTGCATGGGTCTCTTATTTATCGCCTGTTTGAAGTCATTTGGCGTCAGGATAACGTCAGATAGGATTGTTTACCAAATTCGGTGGCTATCTCATAAAAAATTAATTTAGATCTTCGACTCTCAGTCTGATTAGCGGCTTGCTAAAAACTGAGTCATATTGGGACTCGAGTAGCTCACTCAATTCCCTGCTGTCATCTGTGTAGGACTCATCTTGTTTAAGTAGGGGCTCAATACTGGATGTTGTTCTCAACTTAAAACACTTTGGGTTTGTTTCAATTTCATTTACGACTTTTAGTTCTTCCTGCGATTCCTGACTCCTATAAGATTCCTTTAGCTTTAGTTAGATGTTTGCTACTTCTCTGACCAGTGTCTCCCTACGCATTGCAGATATATTGGCCTTTTTTAGCCTCTCTGTTATTCTTTTCTGTCGTCTGTAAAGGAAGTGCCTGTCTCTTTCTATTTTACATCTCCTCCTTTTTCTTAAAGGAATATGCCTTGAGCATACATTGAGTGCCACAGAGTTAATCTGTTCTAGGCATAAGTTGGGGTCTGTGTTGCTTAGACTATCTTCTCAGCTTATATCATTTAGAACTTGATTTATTTGGTCGCACTTCATGTTCTTGTTATTGAAGTTGAATTTGGTGAAGGCTCCGGAGCCTCTTGACTGATCACATTTTGTCAGTCTGGGGCTCTGCTCATACAAGTCTGAACCTCGATTATGTTGTGATCTGAGTATACTGTTTTTGATATGGTGACATTTCGTATCAGATCATTATTGTCAGTGAAGATGAGGTCCAGTGTATTTTTGAATCTAGTAGGCTTATTATTTGCTGGTTTAAAGTGAATTTTGTGCAGAGATTTAAAAGCTCGTGTGTGTGTGTGTGCATGAGTTTTCTCATCTGAGCTGCCTCCTGGTGTTATCACTGCAACAACATTATTTGCTATATTCCTCCATTTTAGGTGCCTCAAGTTGAAATTCCCCAGAAGCAAGATGTTGAGGGCAGGAGCTGAAAGATTTTCCAGACAGTGGTCAATTTTCAACAACTGTTCCTGGAATTGTTGGGACGTTGCATCCGGAGGCTTGTAAACTACCCCAATGACTATATTTTGGTTCTCGATCTTTACTGCTAAAACTTCAACTACATACATCATTTGAGGCATTTAGCAGTTCTGTGCAAATAAGCAACTCTGTGATATACAGGCCAACATCCCCCCCCCCTTTTGCCTGTTCACTCTGTCGCATCTGTATAGGTTGTAACCTGGGATTCATATTTCGTTGTCCAGGTGATCCTTTATGTGGGTCTCTGTGAAAGCTGCGAACACTGCATTTGCTTCTGCAAGCAGTCCACGGATGAAAGGTATTTTGTTGTTCATTGCTGGCTTTAGACCGCCTGTATATCAGGCAGGATGAGACATACACAGATGACAGCCAAGAAATGGGTGAGATACTAAAGTCCCAATATGACTCAATGTTCAGTGAGCTGCTGCCCAGACTAAGGGCCGAAAATCCAAATGAATTCTTTATAAACGAAACCCAAAATTTGGTAATCTCAAGAATCTCAGATATTATCCTAACTTCACAAGACTTTGAAGAGGCAATAAATGCCATGGCATGCACTCTGCCCCAGGCCCAGACTCATGGAACTCAGTGTTCATCAAGAATTGCAAGAAGCCCCTATCACATGCCTTCAGCATTCTACGGAGAGGGAGCATGGACACAGGGGTCATCCCACACACACTAAAAACAACAGACAGCCCCACTCCACAAAGGTGGCATTAAAGCAATTGCAAAGCAGTACAGACCGATATCACTAACATCCCATATCATAAAAATCTTTGAGAGGGTTCTAAGAAGCAAGATTGCCAACCACCTAGATACCCATCAATTACACAACCCAGGGCAACATGGGTTTAGAGCAGGTCGCTCCTGCTTCTCCCAACTACTGGACCATTATGACAAGGTCCTGGATGCTGTAGAGGATAAACAAAATACAGTGGACCCCCGGTTCATGTTATTAATCCGTTCCTGAGAGCTCATCGTAAAGCAAAATTATCAGAAAGCGAATCGATTTTCCCGATAAAAAATAATGGAAATCAAATTAATCCGTGCAAGACACCCAAAAGTATGAAAAAAAAAAATTTTACCACATGAAATATTAAGTTTATTGCAATAGAAAAATCACAATAACAATAATAACAATAGAATAATCACAATAGAATAATTGACACTTACCTTTAATGAAGATCTGGTGATGATTGATGGGATGGGAGGAGGGGAGTGTGTCGAAGTTTTTAATGTTTAGAAGGGGAATCCCCCTCCATTAGGACTTGAGGTAGCAAGTCCTTTTCCGGGGTTACTTCCTTTCTTCTTTTAATGCCACTAGGACCAGCCTCACCATGCCTAATCACATTATGTATGCCACTACGATTCTTAAATCTTTCAAACCAACCTTTGCTGGCCTTAAATTCACTCACATCACCACTAGTTGCAGGCATTTTCCTAATAAAATCCTCATGCAACTGCCTAGCCTTTTCACAAATGATCACTTGAGAGATGCTATCTCCAGCTATCTGTTTTTCATTTATCCACACCAGTAACAGTCTCTCAACATTTTCTAACACTTGCGATCGCTGTTTTGTAATCACAGTTGCACCTTTTGCAAGAACAGCTTCTCTGATTGCTGTTTTCCTGCTCACTGTAGTAGAGATGGTTGATTGGGATTTACTATACAACTTGGCCAGGTCCGACACACGCACTCCACTTTCATACTTTGCAATTATCTCTTTCTTCATTTCAATAGTCATTAGCACCCTTGGTCTCGAAGGGTTGGCACTAGAAGCTTTCTTGGGGCCCATGGTGACTTATTTTGCAGAAACAAGCACCAGAAACAGTGATAATATGGATAACATGGAATGTACCAAATGTATCCTTAGATGCACGCACACTGGCTGGCTTGTAAACACTGGTACACATGGGGCAGTTCAGGCCACATGTGGACACGTCTCGTATGAATCGTATCACATACCGGGTTTCGTAACGGGAACCGAGGGAATTTTTTTGCGATATAACGGTTTGGATACCGGATTTATCGGTTACCGATGACTTCGCGAACCAGGGGACCACTGTACAGATGTAGTATACAAAGACTTTGCACAAGCCTTTGACAAGTGTGACCATGGTGTAATAGCACACAAAATGCATGATAAAGGAATAACAAGAAAAGTTGGTAGATGGATCTATGACTTCCTGACAAATAGAACACAAAGAGTAATAGTAAAGAGAGTAAAGTCCCAGGCTGTTCCACATGGCACACTACTCGTTCCCATTCTATTTCTCGTCCTCATTTCTGACATAGAGATATAAGCCATAGCTCCGTGTCTTCTTTTGTGGATGACACCCGGATTACCATGGCAGTGACCTCCATTGAAGACACCGCAAGACTCCAAGCGGACATCAACCAAATCTTTGAATGGGCCACTCAAGCAATACGAAGTTCAATGAGGAGAAATTTCAACTACTAAGATACGAGAAACTTGAGGAAATTAAAAATGTATTAAGGTATATGACAAATTCTAACCATACAATAGAGCAAAAACATAACGTGAAGGGCCTGGGAGTGATAATGTCAGAGGATCTTGCCTTCAAAGATCACAACAATGTATCTACCTCATCTGCTAGGAAAATGATAGGATGGATAATGAGAACCTTCAAAACTAGGGATGCCAAGCCGATGATGATTCTCTTCAAATCGCTTGTGATCTCTAGGCTGGAATATTGCTGTACACTAATGGCTCCCCTTCAAAGCTAGCGACATATTAGACCTGGAAAGTGCACAACGAACTTTCACAGCACACATAAGTATGATAAGGCACCTAAATTAGTTGGAACGGCTGAAGGTCCTTGATCTGTATTTCCTGGAACATAGGCAAGAGATACATGATAATGTACACTTGGAAGGTCCTGGAGGAACTGGTACCAAACATGCACACAAAAATCACTCACTATGAAAGTAACACTCTCCCGATGAAAAGCAGGGGTGCCACGAGTACACAGACACAACACAATAAGTGTCCGGGGCCCAAGACTGTTCAACTGCCTCCCAGCATACATAAAGAGGATTACCAATAGACCCCTGGCTATCTTTAAGAAGGCACTGGACAGGCACCTAAAGTCAGTACCTGACCAACCGGGCTGTGGTTTGTACGTCAGCTTGTGTGCGGCCAGCAGTAATAGCCTGGTTGATTAGACCCTGATCCACCATGAGGCCTGGTCTTAGACTGAGCCACAGGGGTGTTGACCCCTGAAACCTTCTCCAGGTAAACTCCAGGTAATGTACCCCAAATGGCACTACTTACACTATACCACTTTCTAATATACCCTGACCTCACCTATGGTATTTGTGTTTGAGGATCTACTATGACTAACCACCTCAAGCCATTAACCCTTTGACTGTTTTGGTCATATATATATGTCTTAGAGGTACCATGTTTGACGTATATATACTCATATATACGTCAAACATGGTACTCACTGGGGAAGTGGAAAAGAATCTTTCCTCCATAAGCCATGCGTGTCGTATGAGGCGACTAATTTGCCTGGAGCGATGGGCTAGTAACCCCTTTTCCTGTAGACATTTACTAAAAAAGAGAAGAAGAAAAACTTTATAAAACTGGGATGCTTGAATGTGCGTGGATGTAGTGTGGATGGCAAAAAACAGATGATTGCTGATGTTATGAATGAAAAGAAGTTGGATGTCCTGGCCCTAAGCGAAACAAAGCTGAAGGGGGTAGGGGAGTTTCGGTGGGGGGAAATAAATGGGATTAAATCTGGAGTATCTGAGAGAGTTAGAGCTAAGAAAGGGGTAGCAGTAATGTTGAAGGATCAGTTATGGAAGGAGAAAAGAGAATATGAATGTGTAAATTCAAGAATTATGTGGATTAAAGTAAAGGTTGGATGCAAAAAGTGGGTCATAATAAGCGTGTATGCACCTGGAGAAGAGAGGAACGTAGAGGAGAGAGAGAGATTTTGGGAGATGTTAAGTGAATGTATAGGAACCTTTGAACCAAGTGAGAGAGTAATTGTGGTAGGGGACCTGAATGCTAAAGTAGGAGAAACTTTTAGAGAGGGTGTGGTAGGTAAGTTTGGGGTGCCAGGTGTAAATGATAATGGGAGCCCTTTGATTGAACTTGTATAGAAAGGGGTTTAGTTATAGGTAATACATATTTTAAGAAAAAGAGGATAAATAAGTATACAAGATATGATGTAGGGCGAAATGACAGTAGTTTGTTGGATTATGTATTGGTAGATAAAAGACTGTTGAGTAGACTTCAGAATGTACATGTTTATAGAGGGGCTACAGATATATCAGATCACTTTTTAGTTGTAGCTACACTGAGAGTAAAAGGTAGATGGGATACAAGGAGAATAGAAGCATCAGGGAAGAGAGAGGTGAAGGTTTATAAACTAAAAGAGGAGGCAGTTAGGGTAAGATATAAACAGCTATTGGGGGATAAATGGGCTAATGAGAGCATAGGCAATGGGGTCAAAGAGGTATGGGGTAGGTTTAAAAATGTAGTGTTAGAGTGTTCAGCAGAAGTTTGTGGTTACAGGAAAGTGGGTGCGGGAGGGAAGAGGAGCGATTGGTGGAATGATGATGTAAAGAGAGTAGTAAGGGAGAAAAAGTTAGCATATAAGAAGTTTTTACAAACTAGAAGTGATGCAAGGAGGGAAGAGTATATGGAGAAAAAGAGAGAGGTTAAGAGAGTGGTGAAGCAATGTAAAAAGAGAGCAAATGAGAGAGTGGGTGAGATGTTATCAACAAATTTTGTTGAAAGTAAGAAAATGTTTTGGAGTGAGATTAACAAGTTAAGGAAGCCTAAAGAACAAATGGATTTGTCAGTTAAAAATAGAAGAGGAGAGTTATTAAATGGAGAGTTAGAGGTATTGGGAAGATGGAGGAAATATCTTGAGGAATTGTTAAATGTTGATGAAGATAGGGAAGCTGTGATTTCGTGTATAGGGCAAGGAGGAATAACATCTTGTAGGAGTGAGGAAGAGCCAGTTGTGAGTGTGGGGGAAGTTCGTGAGGCAGTAGGTAAAATGAAAGGGGGTAAGGCAGCTGGGATTGATGGGATAAAGATAGAAATGTTAAAAGCAGGTGGGGATATAGTTTTGGAGTGGTTGGTGCTATTATTTAATAAATGTATGGAAGAGGGTAAGGTACCTAGGGATTGGCAGAGAGCATGCATAGTTCCTTTGTATAAAGGCAAAGGGGACAAAAGGGAGTGCAAAAATTATAGGGGAATAAGTCTGTTGAGTATACCTGGTAAAGTGTATGGTAGAGTTATTATTGAAAGAATTAAGAGTAAGACGGAGAATAGGATAGCAGATGAACAAGGAGGCTTTAGGAAAGGTAGGGGGTGTGTAGTCCAGGTGTTTACAGTGAAACATATAAGTGAACAGTATTTAGAAAAGGCTAAAGAGGTTTTTGTGGCATTTATGGATTTGGAAAAGGCGTATGACAGGGTGGACAGGGGGGGGCAATGTGGCAGATGTTGCATGTGTATGGTGTAGGAGGTAGGTTACTGAAAGCAGTGAAGAGTTTTTACGAGGACAGTGAGGCTCAAGTTAGAGTAAGTAGGAAAGAGGGAGATTATTTCCCAGTAAAAGTAGGCCTTAGACAAGGATGTGTGATGTCACCGTGGTTGTTTAATATATTTATAGATGGGGTTGTAAGAGAAGTAAATGCGAGGGTCTTGGCAAGAGGCGTGGAGTTAAAAGATAAAGAATCACACATAAAGTGGGAGTTGTCACAGTTACTCTTTGCTGATGACACTGTGCTCTTGGGAGATTCTGAAGAGAAGTTGCAGAGGTTGGTGGATGAATTTGGTAGGGTATGTAAAAGAAGAAAGCTAAAAGTGAATACAGGAAAGAGTAAGGTTATGAGGATAACACAAAGATTAGGTGATGAAAGATTGGATATCAGATTGGAGGGAGAGAGTATGGAGGAGGTAAATGTATTCAGATATTTGGGAGTGGACGTGTCAGCAGATGGGTCTATGAAAGATGAAGTGAATCACAGAACTGATGAGGGGAAAAGGGTGAGCGGTGCACTTAGGAGTCTGTGGAGACAAAGAACTTTGTCCTTGGAGGCAAAGAGGGGAATGTATGAGAGTATAGTTTTACCAATGCTCTTATATGGGTGTGAAGCATGGGTGATGAATGTTGCAGCAAGGAGAAGGCTGGAGGCAGTGGATATGTCATGTCTGAGGGCAATCTGTGGTGTGAATATATTGCAGAGAATTCATAGTTTGGAAGTTAGGAGGAGGTGCAGGATTACCAAAACTGTTGTCCAGAGGGCTGAGGAAGGGTTGTTGAGGTGGTTCGGACATGTAGAGAGAATGGAGCGAAACAGAATGACTTCAAGAGTGTATCAGTCTGTAGTGGAAGGAAGGCGGGGTAGGGGTTGGCCTAGGAAAGATTGGAGGGAGGGGGTAAAGGAGGTTTTGTGTGCGAGGGGCTTGGACCTCCAGCAGGCATGCGTGAGCGTGTTTGATAGGAGTGAATGGAGACAAATGGTTTTTAATACTTGACGTGCTGTTGGAGTGTGAGCAAAGTAACATTTATGAAGGGATTCAGGGAAACCGGCGGGCCGGACTTGAGTCCTGGAGATGGGAAGTACAGTGCTTGCACTCTGAAGGAGGGGTGTTAATGTTGCAGTTTAAAATCTGTAGTGTAAAGCAGCCGTCTGGCAAAACAGTGATGGAGTGAATGACGGTGAAAGTTTTCCTTTTTTCGGGCCACCCTGCCTTGGTGGGAATCGGCCAGTGTGTTAATAAATAATAATACTCATAAATTCTAGCAGCTTCAAATCAAGCAGGAGAAAGCTGGTAGGCCCAGTTGTGAGAGAATGGGTCTGTGTGGTCAGTGTGCACCATATAAAAAAAAAAATCCTGCAGCACGCAGTGCATAAGAAAAAAAAACTGACCGTTTTTTTTAATTAAAATGCCGACTTTGTGGTCTATTTTCGTATAATACACCTACCATCCGACTTACAACCTGCTCGACTTACGACCACTCAACTTACGACCGTATTTTTTATGGCAAATTTCTGGGAAATAAACAACTATTTGTGTTGTACACAGTGTTTATCCTAAACCTTACAGTATAAAATACAGTACTAACAACATAAAAAGTAAAGTAAAACATGAAATACCAAAATGAAACAATAAAATAAAGTCATTACAAAAATGTTTTGTTGATATTAAGTAGTAAAGTTCGACTTACGACCATTTCGACTTACGACCAGTTTCTCGGAACTGAACTCGGTTGTAAGTCGGATGGTAGGTGTATTTATGGTTGTATTCTCATTTTCTTGGTCTCACTTGATAGAATGGAAAACATATTATAGAAATAGAGGTGATTTTGGTTGGTTTTACGAGAAAAAGAACCTGGAAATGGAGCTCAAAGTAGGGGAAATGTTTGATTTTTGCCGATGTTCAAAAGTAAACAAATGATGTCATTGTCCAATACATGTCCAACTAGCCATTCTAATATGCAATCATGAATGGGCTGACATTATTTGTACAACTATTACAATATTACAGTAGTCTGCATAACAGTAAATCTTCTATTTTTTGTTTGAATAAAAATTCAAAATAGAAAGCAAGAGTAATATCAGAGGGGCCTGGAGACGTGACTGATGAACAAAGAAAATGTTATTTTAGAGCCAGGAATGTCTGCATTGTTCATTCTGGACCTTATTTTGAAATTGTCATATTTTTTAGTTTTCGTGAAATAGGCCAAATTGCAAATTTCTGACCACGTTATTGGGTAGTTGAAATCGGTAAATGGGCAGTTTCTTGTACTCAATCGATAGAAAAAACAGAGTTCTAAAGAAATAGCTATGAGTTTGGTCGACTGGAACAATGGAATTAGCCGAAAATAGGGCTCAAAGTGGGTGAAATCACTGATTTATAAATATCGCCGAGGTCGCTAACCTCGCGAGAGTGTAATTCCATCACTTTTCCATCAATTTTTTTTTTTTGTGTCATTACAATCGGGAAAAGATTCTCTATCATTTCATAAGAATTTTTTTTTTTTTTTTTTTTTTAAATTTTGCGACACCAGGAGACACCTCAGTATTGGGGGTTGCGACAGTCAAGGGGTTAATAACTAAACAAAAAGCTGTTGTGCAGATTATCACCAATTTCTGTGCCAGACAATGCACCTCTCTGCTCTTGAAGAGTTTGAATTTACTTAATATATAAAATATGCACTCATTACTGTGCCTATTATATATATAGAGCATTAAACTCCAATATAAACCCTCCCCTCAAACTTCTCCTTGATAGCTACAACAGAACACACAGGCGCAAAATTCTCTTCAACATCCCCCAAGTCTGCCTGACCCTCTGCAAAAATGCAATGCACATAAAGGGCCTCAAGATCTGGAATTCATTGTCCAAACTAGCAAAAAGTGCCCTGTCTACCAGTCAGTTTAGAACTTTAACCCCTTCAGGGTCCAAGGCCCAAATCTAAAGTGGTGCCCCAGTGTCCAAGAATTTTCAAAAAAAAATTTTGTTATTTTTTCTTATGAAATGGTAGAGAATCTTTTTGTGAAGGTAATAAAACAAAAAGTACGAAATTTGATGGAAAATTGACGAAATTATGCTCTCGTGAATTTTGATGTGTCAGCGATATTTACGAGTCAGCGATTTTGCCGACTTTGACTCCCATTTTAGGCCAATTACATTACTCCAGTCAACCAAATTCTTAGCTATTTCACAAGTATTACTTCTATTCTATCGATTGAGCACAAGAAATCGCCAAGTCAACTGTTTCAACTACAAATTAAAGTGATCGGAAATTGTTAATTTGGCCAATTTAACACAAAGTTCAAAATATTCCAATTTCAAAATAGGGTCCAGAATAAACAATGTAGGTATTCCTGGAACTAAACTAACATTTCCTCTGTTCAATAGATACGTTTTGAGGCTTTACAAATAAATTCCATTTTGATTTTTTATTCACATAATGAATTGTTATTCACACCAAAAAATAGAAGATTTACTGTTATGCAATACTGTAATAATTGTATAAATATCATCACCATATTTGTGAATGCATATTAGACCCACCAGCTGGCATGTATTAGACGTGTGAGGTCGTTTGTTTACTCTTGAATATCGGCAAAAATTTAACATTTCTGCTCAGTTTCAAGCCATTTCCAGTGCTAAAACCAATCAAAATCATCTCTATTTCTGTAATATGTCTTCCATTCTATCAAATGAGATCAAGAAATCGCAAATACAACTATAAAAAACATACGAAAAAACACTGCAAAGTCGCTGTTTTAATCAAAAAATCATGATTTCAGTTTTTTCTCTTATTATACACAGTGTGCTGCAGGATCTGTTTTATGTGGTGCACACATACCACATAGCTGTATTCTCTCATATCTAGGCCCAAATGTACCACTCACAGTTTATCAGAGTGAGCTGAGCTCATGACGTAGATCTACGGTTTGGACCCTGAACGTAAAGCCGTAGATCTACGGGACGGACCCTGAAAGGGTTAAACTAAAAATCAACTTATCTCCATAAATGTAACTACACCAACACCATACTATACCAAACAAAACCAACTCATCCAACTATACCAAACAAAATAAACTCATCCAACTATACCAAACAAAACCAACTCATCCAACTATACCAAACAAAACCAACTCATCCAACTATACCAAACAAAACCAACTCATCCAACTATACCAAACAAAACCAACTCATCCAACTATACCAAACAAAACCAACTCATCTAACTATACCAAACAAAACCAACTCATCCAACTATACCAAACAAAACCAACTCATCCAACTATACCAAACAAAACCAACTCATCTAACTATACCAAACAAAACCAACTCATCCAACTATACCAAACAAAACCAACTCATCCAACTATACCAAACAAAACCAACTCATTCAGCTATACCAAACAAAACCAACTCATCCAACTATACCAAACAAAACCAATTCATTCAGCTATACCAAACAAAACCAACTCATCCAACTATACCAAACAAAACCAATTCATTCAGCTATACCAAACAAAACCAACTCATCCAACTATACCAAACAAAAGCAACTCATCCAACTATACCAAACAAAACTAACTCATCCAACTATACCAAACAAAACCACCTCATACAACTATACCAAACAAAACTAACTCATCCTGTTTCTTCACCATTTTAAACAATCTTACCATAGCCTGAAATCCTGGAACCAGTTTGAAACTACTTAATAAATCCCAATCAACTTAAGATCACTAAATCAGTTTAAATTATTAATACCCACTTAAAACTGTACTACTGGAAATTGTGCTACTTGTAATATTTCACTGCCTCTGCTATAAAATGCACTAAGTGAAATATTTTTTGCTACCTCCCTTTTTATAATGCATAATTTAAATTTACCACTCAATAACCTATGTCTGTTCTCAAGTAGTAATTAATCATTATCAGCGGCAGAGGCAGCAAGCTCTGTCATTTTTCTCACCTGCAGAGCCCATCAACGCTTCTATGATGGCCTAATTGCAATCATAACTGCACTAATGTACGTAGAACCCAGTATGACCCAAGATAAACAGTGATACCTACAAACTGAAAAATTACCGATTGAAGTGAAGACTGCCCCTCAAACTCCAAGCACAGCCCCGCTGCCAGACGACTACCAACTCCAAGCTCTTAACTAATTCAGTTTCTTCAACCAACCACAGCAACTCCTGTACTACTATGAGACCAACTCATAGAAGAAACAGCACTAAGAACAGCAAGGCAGCACCTAGAAACCAACTATTCCATAAGACGACCCAGTAGGACGCCGGTGCCCCATCCACCCCCCTCACCACCCAGAGAGAGACATCACCAACAACAAACATGGCCGACTCCCCCTCACCCACCAACCCAGGCGACTCAACTACAACAACACCAACCGTGACTGGCTCCCTCTCTACTTCTACTACCTTCATAGGATTTAACCCATCTAATATGCTCCCAGGTATGACTAATGATCCTGACACTCTAAAGAATTACATCACCACCCTAATGGTGGATAACTTGAATCTTCGTGCTGAAAATATGTCTCTCTGTGCAACAATAACAAACCATGAATTTAAGTTACATCACCTTGAGAATAAGATCAACAGCCTTGAACAACAGCTAACATCAACTGGCACGACTGATTTTGGCAAGACCCTCCAATCAGTCACAGCCAGTCACACAGATCAAATAACTTCCCTAAACATGAAGATTGAAGATGCTGTCAAGGACTGGAAAACAAACATGGATACCCAACTGAACAATTATTTTGCTTACCAAGATGACAAGGCAGGGCAAGATAAGTTAGCCAATGCAGTAGTAATTAACAGTCCACTCTTTCCTAGTGAATTAAACCATAAAAACTGCAAAGCTGCAACTCTCCAGATCATACGCGACCACCTACAGGTTAATGTGCTAGTGTGGGAAATTAAAGAATCACGGTTACTAGGGAACCAAGGGAGAAAAAGTGTTATGCTCAGATTTCACACACAAGACAGAAAAAAAGGACCTAATAAGTTCATCTATTAAAGCAAAAAAAGATACAGTGGTCCCTCAATAATCGTCCATAATCCGTTCCTGGAAGTGGGACTATTATCGAAATGGACGATTTTCAAATCAATTTTCCCCATAAGAAATAATGTAAATCCAATTAATTCGTTCCAGACACCCAGAAGTATCAACAACAATTTTTTTTTTTACCTAAAAGATAGATTTACATGCACAAAAGAATGAACATTCAACATGACAGTTACCTTTATTGAAGGCTGTTGTTGATGAATGGAAGACAGGGAGGAGGAGAGAGGGAAGAGAGGTTATTTGGAAGGGGAATCCCCCTCCATAAGGACTCTAGGGCACTAATAAAATGTATAAATGAACATTGGTAATAGGGGTAGTTGATGAGTGGAACAGTCTGCCTGGTAGGGTGATCGAAGCTAAAACATTGGGTAGTTTCAAATTTAGGTTGGATAAATACACGAGATAGAGGGGTTGGATTTGAGTTGGACTTGCACCTGAGCTTATTGCTTGGGTAGCATTTGTTCTGTTAGTGGATTGGATTTGTGAAGGACCTGCCTACTATGGGCCAACAGGCCTATTGCAGTGTTCCTCCTTTCCAATGTTCTAAAAGCTATGGCTTGGGTAGTTTCAAATTTAGGT
The DNA here is from genome assembly GCF_038502225.1 of Cherax quadricarinatus. Classification (NCBI taxonomy): domain Eukaryota; kingdom Metazoa; phylum Arthropoda; class Malacostraca; order Decapoda; family Parastacidae; genus Cherax; species Cherax quadricarinatus. The sequence continues at coordinate 30,176,643 of NC_091314.1, forward strand.
TGGATAAATACACGAGTGAAAGAGGTTGGATTTGAGTCGGACTTGCACCTGAGTTTATTGCTTGGGTAGCATTTGTTCTGTTAGTGGGTTGGATTTGTGAAGGAACGGCCTAATATATGGGCCAGCAGGCCTGTTCCAGTGTTCCTACTTTCTTAAGTTCTTATTTAACATCACACTTACCAGTAGGGTGATCGAGGCTAGGACCTTGGGTAGCTTCAAGAAGAGATTGGACAAATATACGAGTTGGAGGAGCTGAGTTTGATTTGTGTCATTGGGTACGGGAGTAAATCCTTGGGTAGCTTTGGGTGGAGGTCATTTTGATAAGGACCTGCCTTGTATGGGCCAGTAGACCTGCAGTGTTCTTCCATTGTTATGTTTTTACTGGCTATTTGTTTGTAAGGGAGGGATGGCAAGTTTATTGTTGGAGAATATGACACTAATATCAACTCTATGGCTTATTTATCTATCACAATTCAACTAATATGACATAATAAACAATATTAATAACATAGAAACATGGAATATACTCTAGAATGAATAAAATAAGTCATTACGTATGTCACGAGAGGTGTTGTGTTGTGTTGTTGTTGGGTATATAAGGGCCACTGAGTGTAAGCTGTCCATAATGGTGGTGAGGCGGCGATGGTTTTTGTAGCCCTATATAACTCCAACAACATTGGAGGACATTAAAATGGTATAAAATACCGACAGGTTGTTAGGTAAGACATATATGCAACAGTTAGGTATCTTTATTTTGAAACGTTTCGCCTACACAGTAGGCTTCTTCAGTCGAGTACAGAAAAGTTGATAGAAGCAGAAGAGACTTGAAGACGATGTAATCAGTCCATCACCCTTAAAGTTGTGAGGTGGTCAGTCCCTCAGTGAGGTGGTCAGGGACTGACCACCTCACAACTTTAACCCTTTGACTGTTTTCGACGTATAAATACGTCTTACGAGCCAATGTTTCTGACGTATATATACTCAATAATTCTAGCAGCTTCAAATCAAGCGGGAGAAAGCTGGTAGGCCCACATGTGAGAGAATGGGTCTGTGTGGTCAGTGTGCACCACATAAAAAAAATCCTGCAGCACACATTGCGTAATGAGAAAAAAAAAACTGATCGTTTTTTTGGAATAAAACGCCGACTTTGAGGTGTATTTTTGTATAGTATTTATCATTGTATTCGCGTTTTCATGGTCTTAGGTGATAAAATGGAAAACATATTACAGAAATAGAGATGATTTTCATTACTTTGACGATGAAAACGACCTTGAAACTGAGCTCAAAGTAGCGGAAATGTTAGATTTTTACCAATGTTCAGGAGTAAATAAATCACACCACACGTCCAATACACGTCAACTGGGGAGTCTTATATTCTTTCACTAGTGCACTGATATTATTTATACCATTTTTACAATAATGCAGTAGTCTGCATAACAGTAAATTTTGTATTTTTTTGTATGAATAAAAAATCAAAATAGAAAGCAAGAATAATATAAGAGGGGCCTAGAGATGTGACTAATGAACAGAGCATATGTTATTTTAGTGCCACAAATGTCTACCTTGTTTATTCTGGACCCTATTTTGAAATTGGCATCTTTTTTAGTTTGCGTGAAATTGGCCAAATTGCCAATTTCTGACCATATTGGGTAGTCCAAATTAGTAAATGGGAGGTTTCTTGTACTCAGCTGATAGATAAAATGGAGTTCTAAAGAAATAGCTATGAATTTGGTCAACTGGAACAGTGGAATTGGCTGAAAATAGGGCTCAAAGTCGGCGAAATCGCCGATACGCATATGTCGCCGAGACCGCTAACTTCGCGGGAGCATAATTCCATGAGTTTTCGACCAAATTTCGAACTTTTGGTGTCATTACCATCGGGAAAAGATTCTCTATCATTTCATAAGAAAAAATATTTTTTTTTTTTTTTCAAAAATTGAGCGACATAGAATGACAGTTTCAGAGAGGGGCCTGAAACAGTCAAAGGGTTAAGGGTGATGGACTGATTACATCATCTTCAAGTCTCTTCTGCTTCTATCAACTTTTCTGTACTCGACAGAAGAAGCCTACTGTGTAGGCGAAACGTTTCGAAATAAAGATACCTAACTGTTGCATATGTGTCTTACCTAACAACATTGGAGGAGTTGGTAGAATCGCTGAATCACTAAAGAAGGAACCCTCTACCACCATCACTACGACCTTCTACCACTATTACAACTGTTACCACCATCACTACTACCTTCTACCACCATCACTACCACCAAATAAAGCTTCTAGTGCCAGCCCTTTGGTGAAGAATGTGAGAAACACATAATTTATGAAAAAGTTTGTAGAAAAATACGAAGATGGTGGTGGTAGAGTGGTAGCAGTTGTGATAGTGGTTGATGAACATAAGAATATAAGAACATAAGAAAGGAGAATCACTGCAGCAGGCCTGTTGGCCCATGCTCGGCAGGTCCTTTACAATTCATCCCACTAACGAAACATTTTCCCAACCCAGTCCTCAGAGCTTATTTCTTGGGTAGCATTGAGGACTGGGTTGGGAAAATGTTTCGTTAGTGGGATGAATTTTAAAGGACCTGCCGAGCATGGGCCAACAGGTCTGCTGCAGTGATCCTCCTTTCTTATGTTCATCAACCACTATCACAACTGCTTCCACTCTACCACCACCATCTTTGTATTTTTCTACAAACTTTTTCATAAATTGTGTGTTTCTCACATTCTTTACCAAAGGGCTGGCACTAGAAGCTTTATTTGGAGCCATGGTAGCTTATTTAGCACTTGCAAGCACTAAAATCAATGGAATATTATGAAATATTTCGTAGGAGCATGTGAGGGGACCGTCACTCACTGGTAAACAATGGCACACTGGCTGGGAAGGAAAGGCCGAGGAGGCTCAGAGCGTGAGTACGCGTCCAAGACGAAGGACTATTAGGACAATTAGCGAGTTACCGGACCATTTGCGAGCCAATATTTTGACGAAAAAACAGGACTATTTCCGAAATGGACGACTTTCAGGCCGGACGATTATTGAGGGACCACTGTATATACATAAATGAGTGTCTCACAAGAAAATGACAGAACCTCCTGTACAGAGTGAGAAAACTGAAACGTGAGAATAATGATAAAATTCACCAGTGCTTTGTACGCGATGGACAAATTCTAGTAAGAAAAACAAATGTAGGCCGTGTGTACCATATTACAAAAGAAAATGAACTAGCAAACTTCCTTCATGATGCAAACATTACAGAGTCTGACTTATATTAGTGACCAAATCATTGTACTACATTAGTGTATATTATTATGCCATTGTTGAACTAATCCCTGTACTATCACCTCCTGGAAAGTATTTACTGCCTCATTATCCCATGTGCCCCACACAGTTCCTTGTGTGACCCAATTTGTGTTATCTTCCCAGATTTCCCTTTCACAATTTATTACTTGTTAATAAGATACTTACTCTTTAACCCTTTGACTGTTTACGCCGTATAAATACGTTTTACGCGCCACTGTTTCTGACGTATTTATATGCATAAATTCTAGCAGCTTCAAATCAAGCGGGAAAGGCCTGGTAGGCCTACATGAGAGAGAATGGGTCTCAGTGGTCGGTGTGCACCCTGTGAAAAAAATCTGGGACTCAGCGGTGCATTGTGAGAACGCCATCTTGGTAGTCCATTTTCACCATGCCTCGCGGTAAGAAGTTCCTCACTCCTCGGCGGATTGGAGGTCTTTTGTTCCCAAGTGATAGCTCTAACAGCGATGAAAATGTCAGTGACAGTGAATTCCAGGGTTTTGAAGTGAGTGTGACCGAAAAAAAGTGCCCAGGATAACGTAATTAGTGATGAAAACCCAGATGACCCACAACCTTCCACCTCTGGTGCTGGGCCGGCTTGTTCACGTTCACCTGTACCAAGACGAAAGAGGAAACTATTTGGTCGTGTACAACACCCAGATGTTAGCAGTGAATGTGATAGTGATAGTGATTTCAAGGTCATTGAAAGCAGTTCTAGTTGTGACAGTGAGGGTGAATATTCCCCAGTGAAGCGGCAGTATGTACGGCGTAGCATGCAGTCAGGTAGTGTTTCATATGCTGTTCCAAGGGGAAGGAGAAACTCTGGGAGCACATCCCGTGGCCCTACACCACGACCTGATAGTGAAGATGACGATATTGTTACGATGGGTATGAATGATGTGAGTGAGGGAGCAGGCAGTGGTGGTGATAGTGATGGTGGCATGACCCATGTGGCACCAGCAGCGGGCCACGCTACTACCCACACTGCTGACTCTGCACAACAACAACCAGCCTCACCCGACCCCACACTCCCACAACCTACACAACCACAACCTGCACAACCACAACCACGGTACAATATCCAGAACCCACCAGCAGACCGCATCTGGGATTGGTAGGAAGGTGACGAGTTTGTTCCCAGTCCCCATGACTTTGATGAAACACAAAGTGGAATAAAGCCATCATGTCCACTTGGGAACAATGCTAGTGAACTGCAATGCTTTGAGTTATTCTTCGATGAACCCCTGATGGACATCATTGTCAGGGAAACCAACACATACTATGAATACACCATGGCAAATACAATTCTCTCACCAAAATCACAGCTACACCAGTGGAAGGGGACAACTGTGGCAGAGATGTACCTGTTTTTTGCCACAATAATGCTTATGCTACATGTGTATAAGCACACTGTCACCACATACTGGGCAACAGAACGCCTGATTTCAACTCCAGGTTTTAGTGACATTATAGGTGTCAATCGTTTCCTGATACTGTTACGTATGTTACACTTTTCAGACAAAACCAGGCCTGACAGAACCGACAGGTTATATAAGATCAGAAATGTGTTTATGTACATGAAACAAAAGTGCTGCATGCATTTTTATCCCTTCAGGAAGCTTGTTATTGACGAGTCCTTGATTTTATTCAAAGGAAGACTCTCATTCAAGCAATATATACCCAAGAGGAAACGCTTTGGTATAAAGTTATTTGTACTGTGTGATTGCAGAAGTGGTCTAGTTTTGGATGTCATTGTGTACACTGGCAGTAATACTTTGAGAGATACCATGAAGTTATTGGGTATGTCTGGTGATGTGGTTAGAACAATGATGGAACCATATCTTGTTAGGGGCATATGTTATTTACTGATAACTGGTACACAAGCCCCTTACTCAGTGATTTCTTGTGAGTGAACTTGACAGACGTGTGTGGCACAATGGGTGGTAATCGTAAACATATGCCAAGGTTCAACGCTGGCACTCGCAGAGGTGCTGCCAATGACATCATGGCATTTCGATGGCATGACAAACGTGATGTCACATTGTTGACATCAGTTCACCCAAATGAAATGGCACACAGTGGCAGGCACAACAGAGAGACCAATGAACCTATTCTAAAGCCTGCAGCTGTCATGGACTACAACCTCAATATGCACTTAGTGGACAAATGTGACATGCAGATTGGGTTTGCTGATTGTGTACGCAAGAGTTACAAGTGATATATAAAACTTTTTTTCCATCTTGTTGATATCTCCATGCTAAATGCTTATAACATAATACAAGTTGAAGACCAACAAAACACCAAAATATGGCAAATTTTGTTTGTTAGTAATCAGACAAATAATCACAAAGTACCAAGGAGCAACACCTGCAACAGACCAGCGCCCACGAAATCAACAACACACGCCATTTCGTTTCAGGCCTGGTGATCACTACCCCATACAACTGCCTCCTACTACTGCCAAGAAAAATGCTCAGGTGTTATGTATGTACACATACCACAAAACGCCCACAAACACGCAGAGACACTCGTTTTATGTGTGAGGAGTGTCAAGTGCCACTCTGCATATACGCATGTTTCAAAGAGTTCCACAAGCTGCAGCAGTTCTAGGAATGTGTTCAGTGACTGTACATAAGTATATATATTATGGAACAATAGTAATAAACATTGTTTTGTATTGTTTGTTTGTGTAAACAAACTGTATACACAAACTAATAGTGATAAAGTTTGTTCAGTTATTGTGTTGTAAACAATGAGTGTATATTTGAACAATACACCTTACACTGGTCTCACAGGCTACATAAGTTACTTGGAAAAGAAAAATATTGGAAAATACAAGAAACTTTTGAATTAGAGTAAATAAAAGAATACCGGGTGGGTGGCAGTCGCCACTGTTGCCGTACGCACCTCACTTTCTGCAAACTTTGCGGCTCTATATCTCGGTAAGTACTGATAGCAAAAAAAAATTTTTTTAGGCTTAAAACACTCAGAAAAATAATCCTAACATTTTCATAAGAAAAAATAATTTTTTTTTTTCGAATATTTTGCGACATAGAATGACAGTTTCAGAAAGGGGCCTGCAACAGTCAAAGGGTTAATAATATCTATAACCATTTATTCTTACTTAAGCACTGTTATAATTCTTCTATAATCTTAACTAAATTTCCCTTTGCTCCTAAACTACAAATAACAAACTAGTGTATGCTCCTACTACACTACAATGCAATTCCTTGTGTACCATCTTCCACTAGCTAGTATCAACTACCCCAAATATTTCTTTAGTGATATTAATTGCTCAAACTTTATTCAAATTCAAATTCAATTCAAATTCAAACTTTATTCTCTATAAGTATTACAATGCTGAGTTTACAGAATTTGGTTATTGTGTGGTTTACATGTAGTAAAATAATAATTACAGAGTGTACCACTAGAACGCCTAGCATGGCTAGGCATTTCGGGCAGACTTATATTAAATCTTAGATTTAAAATGTTACAGAATTATGAGATAAGTTGGTATTATGGCTAAGTGACTAAATACTAGTTGTGAGTTTAGCAATGTGAATGCTTTTGTTTTGGCACTATACATAGTTTCAGTATTGGAGTATCACAGGCCAACTTTTGACTAGTTAAGATTCATTATTTTGAGATTGAGATTGAGATTTCTGTTTATGGTCAAATGGGTGAGTGAGTGTAAGTGTGAACCACCAGGTGGTATTCGTATTATTAGTTGACAGAGTGTATCAGGGAGATAAGATGTTTTCTGATGGTAGTTTTGAAAGTGATGAATGTGTCTGCAGTTCTAGAGTTTTCAGGTAGGGTGTTCCAGATTTTAGGGCCTTTGACATACATTGAATTTTTGTAAAGGTTTAGTCGGACACGGGGAATGTCATAGAGATGTTTGTGTCTGGTGTTGTGCCTGTGGGTTCTGTCACAACTATCAAGAAAGCATTTTAGGTCAAGGTTAATATTGGAATTTAAGGTCCTGTAGATGTAGATTGCACAGTAGTAAGTGTGGATGTACTGAACAGGGAGTAAGTTTAGATCTATGAAGAGTGGGGGGGTGTGTTGCCAGGGATGGGATTTAGTGATTATTCTTACTGCGGCTTTTTGTTGGGTTATTATTGGCTTTACGTGTGTTGCTGCAGTTGAACCCCAAGCACAGATAGCATAGGTGAGGTATGGATATATAAGTGAATGGTATAGTGTGAGAAGGGCAGTTTGCGGCACGTAGTATCGTATCTTGGAGAGGATCCCAACCGTTTTGGATACTTTTTTGGTTATGTGTTGGATATGGGTGCCGAAGTTCAGGTTGTTGTCGAGGTATAGGCCTAGGAATTTGCCCTCATTATGCCTGGTAATTAGAGTGTTGTCGATCTTAATGTTAATTTGCGCATCTCCTGCTCTGCTACCAAACATAATGTAGTAGGTTTTGTTATAAGGCAAATCTTACTCTCAGATTAATTTCATAACATAGGTAGGTAACATGATGTAGGTAGTAGGTTGGTAGACAGCAACCACCCAGGGAAGTACTACCGTCCTGCCAGATGACTGTGAAACAGAAACCTGTAACTGTTTTGCATGATGGTAGGATTGCTGGTTTCTTTTTCTGTCTCATAAACATGCTAGATAACAGGGATATCTTGCTACTCCTACTTACACTTTGGTCACACTTCACAGACACGCACATGCATATATATATACATACATCTAGGTTTTTCTCCTTTTTCTAAATAGCTCTTGTTCTTCTTTATTTCTTCTATTATCCATGGGGAAGTAGAAAAGAATCTTTCCTCCGTAAGCCATGCGTGTCGTATGAGGCGACTAAAATGCCGGGAGCAATGGGCTAGTAACCCCTTCTCCTGTAGACACTTACTAAAAAAGAGAAGAAGAAAAACTTTATAAAACTGGGATGCTTAAATGTGCGTGGATGTAGTGCGGATGACAAGAAACAGATGATTGCTGATGTTATGAATGAAAAGAAGTTGGATGTCCTGGCCCTAAGCGAAACAAAGCTGAAGGGGGTAGGAGAGTTTCAGTGGGGGGAAATAAATGGGATTAAATCTGGAGTATCTGAGAGAGTTAGAGCAAAGGAAGGGGTAGCAGTAATGTTAAATGATCAGTTATGGAAGGAGAAAAGAGAATATGAATGTGTAAATTCAAGAATTATGTGGATTAAAGTAAAGGTTGGATGCGAGAAGTGGGTCATAATAAGCGTGTATGCACCTGGAGAAGAGAGGAATGCAGAGGAGAGAGAGAGATTTTGGGAGATGTTAAGTGAATGTATAGGAGCCTTTGAACCAAGTGAGAGAGTAATTGTGGTAGGGGACCTGAATGCTAAAGTAGGAGAAACTTTTAGAGAGGGTGTGGTAGGTAAGTTTGGGGTGCCAGGTGTAAATGATAATGGGAGCCCTTTGATTGAACTTTGTATAGAAAGGGGTTTAGTTATAGGTAATACATATTTTAAGAAAAAGAGGATAAATAAGTATACAAGATATGATGTAGGGCGAAATGACAGTAGTTTGTTGGATTATGTATTGGTAGATAAAAGACTGTTGAGTAGACTTCAGGATGTACATGTTTATAGAGGGGTCACAGATATATCAGATCACTTTCTAGTTGTAGCTACACTGAGAGTAAAAGGTAGATGGGATACAAGGAGAATAGAAGCATCAGGGAAGAGAGAGGTGAAGGTTTATAAACTAAAAGAGGAGGCAGTTAGGGCAAGATATAAACAGCTATTGGAGGATAGATGGGCTAATGAGAGCATAGGCAATGGGGTCGAAGAGGTATGGGGTAGGTTTAAAAATATAGTGTTAGAGTGTTCAGCAGAAGTTTGTGGTTACAGGAAAGTGGGTGCGGGAGGGAAGAGGAGCGATTGGTGGAATGATGATGTAAAGAGAGTAGTAAGGGAGAAAAAGTTAGCATATGAGAAGTTTTTACAAAGTAGAAGTGATGCAAGGAGGGAAGAGTATATGGAGAAAAAGAGAGAGGTTAAGAGAGTGGTGAAGCAATGTAAAAAGAGAGCAAATGAGAGAGTGGGTGAGATGTTATCAACAAATTTTGTTGAAAATAAGAAAAAGTTTTGGAGTGAGATTAACAAGTTAAGAAAGCCTAGAGAACAAATGGATTTGTCAGTTAAAAATAGGAGAGGAGAGTTATTAAATGGAGAGTTAGAGGTATTGGGAAGATGTAGGGAATATTTTGAGGAATTGTTAAATGTTGATGAAGATAGGGAAGCTGTGATTTCGTGTATAGGGCAAGGAGGAATAACATCTTGTAGGAGTGAGGAAGAGCCAATTGTGAGTGTGGGGGAAGTTCGTGAGGCAGTAGGTAAAATGAAAGGGGGTAAGGCAGCCGGGATTGATGGGATAAAGATAGAAATGTTAAAAGCAGGTGGGGATATAGTTTTGGAGTGGTTGGTGCAATTATTTAATAAATGTATGGAAGAGGGTAAGGTACCTAGGGATTGGCAGAGAGCATGCATAGTTCCTTTGTATAAAGGCAAAGGGGATAAAAGAGAGTGCAAAAATTATAGGGGGATAAGTCTGCTGAGTATACCTGGTAAAGTGTATGGTAGAGTTATTATTGAAAGAATTAAGAGTAAGACGGAGAATAGGATAGCAGATGAACAAGGAGGCTTTAGGAAAGGTAGGGGGTGTGTGGACCAGGTGTTTACAGTGAAACATATAAGTGAACAGTATTTAGATAAGGCTAAAGAGGTCTTTGTGGCATTTATGGATTTGGAAAAGGGGTATGACAGGGTGGATAGGGGGGCAATGTGGCAGATGTTGCAAGTGTATGGTGTAGGAGGTAGGTTACTGAAAGCAGTGAAGAGTTTTTACGAGGATAGTGAGGCTCAAGTTAGAGTATGTAGGAAAGAGGGAAATTATTTCCCAGTAAAAGTAGGCCTTAGACAAGGATGTGTGATGTCACCGTGGTTGTTTAATATATTTATAGATGGGGTTGTAAGAGAAGTAAATGCGAGGGTTTTGACAAGAGGCGTGGAGTTAAAAGATAAAGAATCACACACAAAGTGGGAGTTGTCACAGCTGCTCTTTGCTGATGACACTGTGCTCTTGGGAGATTCTGAAGAGAAGTTGCAGAGATTGGTGGATGAATTTGGTAGGGTGTGCAAAAGAAGAAAATTAAAGGTGAATACAGGAAAGAGTAAGGTTATGAGGATAACAAAAAGATTAGGTGATGAAAGATTGAATATCAGATTGGAGGGAGAGAGTATGGAGGAGGTGAATGTATTCAGATATTTGGGAGTGGACGTGTCAGCGGATGGGTCTATGAAAGATGAGGTGAATCATAGAATTGATGAGGGAAAAAGAGTGAGTGGTGCACTTAGGAGTCTGTGGAGACAAAGAACTTTGTCCTTGGAGGCAAAGAGGGGAATGTATGAGAGTATAGTTTTACCAACGCTCTTATATGGGTGTGAAGCATGGGTGATGAATGTTGCAGCGAGGAGAAGGCTGGAGGCAGTGGAGATGTCATGTCTGAGGGCAATGTGTGGTGTGAATATAATGCAGAGAATTCGTAGTTTGGAAGTTAGGAGGAGGTGCGGGATTACCAAAACTGTTGTCCAGAGGGCTGAGGAAGGGTTGTTGAGGTGGTTCGGACATGTAGAGAGAATGGAGCGAAACAGAATGACTTCAAGAGTGTATCAGTCTGTAGTGGAAGGAAGGCGGGGTAGGGGTCAGCCTAGGAAAGGTTGGAGAGAGGGGGTAAAGGAGGTTTTGTGTGCGAGGGGCTTGGACTTCCAGGAGGTATGCATGAGCGTGTTTGATAGGAGTGAATGGAGACAAATGGTTTTTAATACTTGACGTGCTGTTGGAGTGTGAGCAAAGTAACATTTATGAAGGGGTTCAGGGAAACCGGCAGGCCGGACTTGAGTCCTGGAGATGGGAAGTACAGTGCCTGCACTCTGAAGGAGGGGTGTTAATGTTGCAGTTTAAAAACTGTAGTGTAAAGCACCCTTCTGGCAAGACAGTGATGGAGTGAATGATGGTGAAAGTTTTTCTTTTTCGGGCCACCCTGCCTTGGTGGGAATCGGCCAGTGTGATAATAAAAATAATAAAATAAAATAGTGTCAATCTATTTAAAGGTTGTTTTTACCACTACTTAATTTAGTCCCTTTTTACATTTCTACTGAAATAATTCTCTATATACCAATACATTGTACTGCCCTTTATTCGGTAATTGCTATACTCCTAGTTCTAACAACAATTAAAGTGCAACTTTCAGGAGATTTAATATTTTTTTCCCTCTTGTCCATATAGTCACATTTATTAAAATACTCCCAGTGCTACTGACTACCTCAGGTGCTACTGACTACCTCAGGTGCTACTGACTACCTCAGGTGCTACTGACTACCTCAGGTGCTACTGACTACCTCAGGTGCTACTGACTACCTCAGGTGCTACTGACTACCTCAGGTGCTACTGATTTTGTTTTAATACATTCTTGTTTTTAATACATTCTTTTATTATTATATTCACTAGCTCCTTTATTCTAGCTGTAAATATCTACCGTAGTTCATAAACTCACATTTGTTAAAATAATTAAGGTGCTATTAGATGCTTAATTGTATAACTGAATTATCTGTACTGTAATAATCCCTTTCTCTTTAAAATTTTTACAAGTTTTAGAATAATTACAGAGTCTTATTCATAAATCTAGTTGTAGATTCAATATAACTCTTGTATTATTTTACTCAGAAAATCTAGTTTGTAAAATTACTCTCATCCTATGATTACAGGCATAGATCCTGATGTAAACTTTTTACTAAATGAAATACATGAATCAAACAGTAACTGTAATTACTATACAGCAGACCAAGCAAAGACATTACTTAGTGCAAACAATAACATAACCATCTTTAACTACAATGCCAGATCCTTGAGCAAACATTATGATGACCTCACAGCATTACTCAATTCCCTTCATTCCAATATATCCATCATCACACTCACAGAAACCTGGCTTAAGCCTGATATTACAGATGTCTATGCCATTCCTGGCTACATGGCCATACACAACTGTAGAACAGACCAGCAAGGGGGAGGAACAGCTATATACTACTCAAATCAACTCGAATGCATCAATAAATCTTGCACAAGGGATGAACATGGAGAATATATCATAGCCAAATTTAAATCAAAAGACCTGCAAAAACCCCTCACAGTTATAAACATCTACAGAGTACCACAGTCAAACATTTATCACTTTAGTGAAAAACTAGGAAACATGATTACTGATGCACACATGAATAAAGACCACCTACTACTAACAGGAGATTTCAACATAAACATACTACATGACCAGGATCCACAAGTAACCGAATTCACAAACACAACAAGTAACTGCCTGTTGCTACCAACAATATCTAAACCTACAAGAATCACCGAGACAAGCATCTCCTTAATAGACCACATCTGGACAAACACCATATCCCCTTTAAAATCAAACATAATCACAACCTTTCTCATAACTAATCTGGGCAAACTGCCATAAGACATCACGAGACAGCAGTTAACAACTTTATAGCAGCTATGAATAACATCGATTGGCAAAATGAGCTCGAAACATATGCAGATATGAATAGATGTATAAATAATTTTCTAAATAAAGCCCAAAGCCTCTATAACAAACAATGCCCCCAAAAAACTAAACAGATCACAGCAAAGAGACTGAATAATCCCTGGCTAACACCAAGCATCCTCAAATCCATTAACACAAAGCACAAATATGAAAAACAGTATAGAATGGGTCAAATAACTAGAGAACAGTCTAAACGTTATTCGTCAGCACTTACCAGCCCGATAAGAAGATCTAAAAAATTGTATTATGAAAATAGATTAAATAACATCAAAGGTGATATGGAAAAAACCTGGAAAACTATCTGAAATTCTTGGAAATAAAAAGTTATCCAAAAACAAAACAATCAAACTAACAAAATCAGATGAACCCCTACTCGCACCTACTGAAACTGCAAACAGACTCAAAGTTTTCTTCTCCATCATAGGTAAAAATCTAGTGAACAAAATACCAAGCGTAAACACCCGTCTATCAGACCAACCCATAGGTACCTACCCAAATACGCTATTCCTAGCTCCAACCAACCCCATAGAAGTTATGCTCATCATAAACACCCTTAAAAACAAGACAGGAGACACAAACAGCTTGCCTGCTTTTATGTACAAAAAAGCTTCTCAAGTATTGTCACCAATTATTGCAACGCTCTTTAACAAACCCATTGAATCAGCTACCTTCCCAACAATCCTCAAAATAGCGAGGGTCACTCCGATCCACAAAGGAGGTGACCAAGCTGACTTGAATAACTATAGACCAATATCTAACTTACCACTGCTCTCTAAAATCTTTGAAAAATTAATTCATAGACGGATCTATTCCTACCTTGTCTCACACAACATATTAAACCCTTGTCACTTTGGATTCAGGAATAATAAAAGCATGAATGATGCTATCACACACATGCTAGAACTAATATATACCGCACTCGAAATGAAAGAAGTCCCGCTGGGCATTTTCACTGATTTACGTAAAGCCTTCGATACAGTCGACCATGAACTGCTGTACTCCAAATTAACGCACTATGATATCAGAGGCCACTCCCTCAACTACCTAAAATCATACCTTAGTAACAGAACTCAATATGTGTATGCAAATGATGCAAACTCTTCCACCCAACCAATCACAGTAGGAGTCCCACAAGGAAGCATCCTCGGACCACTCCTCTTTCTCATCTACATCAATGATCTACCAAATGCATCACAGCTACACAAACCCATATTATTTGCAGATGACACTACATATGTCTTTTCCCACCCAAACACAGTCATACTAGCAAACACAGTCAATGCCGAATTGCAGAAAATATCTGCCTGGATGATGACTAATAAACTTACCCTGAATACTGATAAAACATATTTCATTCAGTTTGGAAACAAAGGTGCAAATGATCCGATTAACAAAACGCTAAATGGATCACCAGTCACAAGACTCACAGAGGGAAAATTCCTAGGTATCCACCTTGACAGTAGCCTTAAGTTCCGGACACACATACAACAAATCACCAAGAAAATTTCCAAGACTGTAGGCATACTATCAAAGATAAGGTACTACGTTCCACAATCAGCTCTCCTGGCACTGTACCATACACTCATATACCCTTATCTTACATATGGAATTTGTGCATGGGGATCAACAACATCCAAACACCTAAAACCCCTCATAACCCAGCAAAAGGCAGCAGTAAGAATGATAACGAATTCCCACTCCTGCCAGCATACTCCACCAATTGTCAAAAGTCTGAATCTGCTCACCATTAACCCTTTGACTGTTTCGGTCGTATATATACGTCATACGAGATACCATGTTTGACATATCTATATGCATAAATTCTAGCGGCTTCAAATCAAGCGGGAGAGGGCTGGTAGGCCCACATGAGAGAGAATGGGTCTCAGTGGTAGGTGTGCACCCTGTGAAAAAATCTGGGACTCAGCAGTGCATTGTGGGAACGCCATCTTGGTAGTCCATTTTCACCATGCCTCGTGGTAAGAAGTTCCTCACTCCTCGGCAGATTGGAGGTCTTTTTTCCCAAGTGATAGCTCTAACAGCGATGAAAGTGTCAGTGAAAGTAAATTACCTGGTTTTCAAGCGGGTGTGACTGAAAAGAGTGCCCAGGATAATGTAATTAGTGATGAAAACCCAGATGACCCACAACCTTCCACCTCTGGTGCTGGGCCGGCTCGTTCATGTTCACCTCTACCAGGACAAAAGAGGAAACTATTTGCCCATGTACGAGACTCAGATGTGAGCAGTGTAAGTGACAGTGATTTCGAAGTTATTGAAAGCAGTTCTAGTTGCGACAGTGAGAGTGAATATTCCCCAGTGAAGCGGCAGTATATACGATGTCGCTTGCGGTCTGGTAGTGTGCCATATGCTATTCCAAGAGGAAGGAGTAAATCTTGGAGCACATCCCGTGGCCCTACACCACGACCTAATAGTGAAGATGATGATATTGTTACGATGGGTATGAATGATGCGAGGGAGGCAGCGGGCGATGGTGGTGATAGTGATGGTGGCATGAGTCATGTGGCACCACCAGCGGGCCACGCTACTACCGACGCTGCTGACTCTGCACAACTACAACCAGCCTCACCCAACCCCACACTCCCACAACAACCACAACCACAACCTGCACAACCACAACCACGTTTCAATATCCAGAACCCACCAACTGACCGCATCTGGGATTGGCAGCAAAGTGACGAGTTTGTTCCCAGTCCCCATGACTTTGATGAAACACAAAGTGGAATACGGCCATCATGTACACTTGGGAACAATGCCACTGAACTGGAATGCTTTCAGTTGTTCTTCGATGAACCCCTGATGGACATTGTTGTCAGGGAAAGCAATACATACTTTGAGTACACAATGGCAAACACTTTTCTTTCACCAAGATCACGCCTACACCAGTGGAAGGACACAACTGTGGCAGAGATGTATCTGTTCTTTGCCACAATAATGCTCATGCCACATGTGTATAAGCTCAGTGTCAACACATATTGGTCGACAGACCACCTGATTTCAACCCCAGCTTTCAGAGACATTATACCAGTAAACAGATTTGTGTTACTGTTACGTATGTTACACTTTTAAGACAAAACAAGGCCTGACAGAAGTGACAGGTTAAATAAGATCAGAAATGTGTTTATGTACCTGAAACAAAAGTGCTGTATGTATTTTTATCCCTTTAGGAAGCTTGTTATTGACGAGTCTTTGATTTTGTTTAAAGGAAGACGCTCATTCAAGCAGTATATACCAAGCAAGAGGAAATGCTTTGGTATAAAGTTATTTGTTCTGTGTGATTGCAAAACTGGTCTGGTTTTGGATATAATTGTGTACACTGGCGGCAAAACATTGCAAGATACCAGGAAGTTGCTGGGTATCTCTGGTGATGTGGTTAGAACAATGATAGAACCATATCTTGGTAAGGGGCATATTTTATATACTGACAACTGGTACACATGCCCTTTACTCAGTGATTTCTTGCGAGTGAACATGACAGGTGTGTGTGGCACAGTGTGTGGAAATCGTAAGCATATGCCTAGGTAAGATAAGATAAGATTTCGTTCGGATTTTTAACCCCAGAGGGTTAGCCACCCAGGATAACCCAAGAAAGTCAGTGTGTCATCAAGGACTGTCTAACTTATTTCCATTGGGGTCCTCAATCTTGTCCCCCAGGATGTGACCCACACCAGTCGACTAACACCCAGGTACCTATTTGCTGCTAGGTAACAGGACAACAGGTGTAAGGAAACATGTCAAAATGTTTCCACCCGTCGGGAATCGAACCCGGGCCCTCCGTGTGTGAAGCTGAAGCTTTAGCCACCAGGCCACCGGGCTGGCAGTCGTAGAGGTGAGGTGCAGGTGTTTGCTGCCAATGGCATCATGGCCTTTTGGTGCCATGACAAACATGATGTCACACTGTTGACATCAGTTCACTGACACGAAATGGCAGACACTGGCAAGCAGAATAGAGAGACCAATGAACCCATTGTAAAACCTGCAGCTGTGATGGATTACTACCTCAATATGCACTTAGTGGACAAATAAGACATGCAGACTGGGTTTGCTGACTGTGTTTGCAAGAGTTATAAGTGGTACATAAAACTCTTTTTCCATCTTCTTGACATTTCCATGCTGAATGCTTATAATATGTACAGTGGACCCCCGACATTCGATATTAATCCGTTCCTGAGAGCCACTGAATGTCGAAAATATCGAAAGTCAAATTAATTTTCCCCATAAGAAATAATGGAAATCAAATTAATCCTTGCAAGACACCCAAAAGTATGAAAATAAAAATTTTACCACATGAAATATTAAGTTTAATGCAATAGAATAATTACAATGTCAGTTGAAGCGGCAGCGGCAGCAACAGCAGCGACCTCCAAGCTCCGTACTTTTCTCCAACTATCAGAGCCACCAATGCTCCTATGATGACCTAGTTACAAGCAAAACTGCACTACCCAACATAGCACCCAGAATGACCAAAGACTACCAACAGTGAAACCTACAAATTGAAAATAATAGAGATCAAAGGAAGACTGCCCTCAAACCCAAAGCAACACCCCGCTGCCAGCCGAACAACGTAACCCTAAGCTTTGTATAACTACAACTTCTTAACCCCTTCAGGGTCCAAGGCCCAAATCTGAAGTGGTGCCCGTGTCCAAGAATTTTCAAAAAAAAATATTTGTTATTTTTTTCTTATGAAATGGTAGAGAATCTCTTTGTGAAGGTAATAAAACAAAAAGTACGAAAGTTGATGGAAAATTGACGAAATTATGCTCTCGCGAATTTTGATGTGTCAGCGATATTTGCCGACTTTGACTCCCATTATTCCAGTCAACCAAATTCTTAGCTATTTCACTAGTATTACTTCTATTCTATCGATTGAGCACAAGAAATCGCCAAGTCAACTGTTCCAACTACAAATTAAAGTGATCGGAAATTGCTAATTTGGTCAATTTAACACAAAGTTCAAAACATTCCAATTTCAAAATAGGGTCCAGAATAAACAATGTAGGTATTCCTGGAACTAAACTAACATTTCCTCTGTTCATTTGTTACGTTTTGAGGCTTTACAAATAAATTTCATTTTGATTTTTTATTCACATAATGAATTTTTATTCACACCAAAAAATAGAAGATTTACTGTTATGCAATACTGTAATAATTGTATAAATATCATCACCATATTTGTGAATGCATATCAGATCCACCAGCTGGCGTGTATTGGACGTGTGAGGCCGTTTGTTTACTCTTGAATATCGGCAAAAATTTAACATTTCTGCTACTTTGAGCTCAGTTTCAAGCCATTTCCAGTGCTAAAACCAATCAAAATCATCTCTATTTCTGTAATATGTCTTCCATTCTATCAAATGAGACCAAGAAATCGCAAATACAACTATAAAAAACATACGAAAAAACACTGCAAAGTCGGTGTTTTAATCGAAAAATCATGATTTCAGTTTTTTTTTCTCTCATTATACACAGTGTGCTGCAGGATCCGTTTTATGTGGTGCACACATACCACATAGATGTATTCTCTCATATCTAGGCCCAAATGTATCACTCACAGTTTATCAGAGTGAGCTGAGCTCATGACGTAGATCTACGGTTTGGACCCTGAACGTAAAGCCGTAGATCTACGGGACGGACCCTGAAAGGGTTAACTACAACAATTCCTGTAGTATTATGAAGTGCAATCTAAGAGGAAACAGCACCAAGGCCAGCAAGAAAACACCGAAAAATCAACTATTCAACAAGTGTAGCCAGGAGGATGCCGGCCCAGCTACCACCCCTCTCACCACCGCTCAAAGCCACACCACAACAATAACAACAAACATGGCTGCCACCAGCCCATCCTCCCCTCTCTTCCCCAGATTCAACCTACCAAGTAGTCTCTCAGGTATGACCAACGATCCAGATGCCCTAAAGTCATGCATCTCCACCTTAGTTATTGAAAATATAAATCTTCGAGAGACTCTAACAAAACAAGACACCAGGATGACACAACTTGAGAACAAAATCCTCAGTCTTGAACAAAAGTTATCAACACCAGGAATGACTAACTGTAGCAAGACCATCCAAACAGTCATAGATATCCATACAGAACAAATAATATCTCTTAATACAAAGGTTGAAGAAGCAGTAAAAGAATGGAAGAACAACTTAGATAACCAGTTCAGTGACTACTTTGCTCTCCAAGAAGATAAAACTGAACAAGATAAACTATCGGACGCAGTAACAGTTAACAGTCCACTTTTTCCCAGTGATATGAACCAAATGAACAGTAAAGAAATTACTCTCCAGATGATAAAGGACCAAACAAGTGTTATTGTACCAGAGCCAGAAATAAAGGAAGCTAGGTTACTAGGATCCCATGGTAGAAAAAGTGTTATGCTTAGATTCCACTCACATGACAGGAAAAAAGACTTAATAATTGCATCTATTAAAGTAAAGAAAGAGGTATACATAAACGAGTGTCTTGCCAAAAAACGCCAGAACTTCCTGTATAGAGTCAGAAAACTTAAGCGGGAGAATAATGACACAATACACCAATGCTTCACAAGGGATGGGAAAATTCTAGTTAGGAAAACGAATGTAGGTCAACTGTACACAATCACGAACGAGAATGATCTATCACGATTTCTCAGGGATACTAATATTACAGAGAATAACTAAACAATGTCCAACCTAAAAGCCTACGTAGTGTAGTGTATGTTTTGCTCCATTATTGTTCAAATTTCATAGTACAATCTCTTAGTAATTAAATAATCAACTACCTCATTTTGTGATTTTACTAGTAAGCATAAGTCACCTTATGTAATTTTCTTATTTACTATTGTTTGCTTAAATATTAGCTGAATTGATACTTTCCCTGTCCATATTACTACCTAATATTTTTTTAAATACTATTAATTGATATTACTTACTAAAATTAATAATTAATTACCATTTTTACTATCAGCACAATTTACTCTTAACATTTTTGACATCATTTAATTACCATTACTTGTCTAATTACCATAACCTGTTTTAATACCACATTTACTATCTTAGAGTACTCTTAATTACCTTGTACTGCCAAATAACCTCTAGTATAACTACCAGTGCAGTATTGAATGAAATAAACATTACTTTTTCACTTTTTTTGTAATCATTATTACTTACTAAAATTTTATTAAACACCATATTTACTACCAGTCAATTTTACTTTTGTACATTAATCATTATTTTATACTTCCCATAACATTTTGTTGCCAAATTTTCAAGTTTGTATATTCAACTCCAACCTTTATATTATCCTCTGTACCTGTGTACCTGTGTACCTTTGTACCTGTCTACCATCTTACTATCATATTATAACAAAGTCATTGCCATTGTTATTTTTTACTTATTATTCTTTTGGTACTTTAATTTGTGAATTTTATTTTGTCAATTTAAATCTAGTTATACTCTTGATCTTGTTAACAACCTATACCAGACTCTAGTGCAATTGCAAGTACCATTTTAATTTGTATTTTTATATTATAAGTTTATATTATAATTCCTACTCTAAGATTATTTTCATATCTTAGTGCCTATATTGTGTGTGCAATTAGTGTAAATTTCAATTATATCATTGTTCATGGCCCTTAACTATCTTTTGCTAACTAGTACCAACTACCTCATATTATTTTTTTTACATTTTATAGTACAATATATTGCTCAACTTATTATATATAACAAATCAGATCTTACTCCCAATTCAATATTATATCATAGTGACTATCTGTCATTTTAGCTGTTTACCATTACTTAATTTAGTCCCTTATATTTTTTCTCTTTTATTTTAGCTTTACGTAACAACCTTAGTTCATATATTCACAATTGTTAAAATAATCAAGGTGCTATTCTCAGGTGCTAAAGTGTAATAAGCTCATTATTTTGCCATTATATTCATTTATTTGATTACCACTTTTTTGTTCACCACAAATTATTTTAGTCCCTTTTATATTGCCTCATTTATTTTAGCTTTAAAGAGCTACCTTAGCTCATATTTTTTACATTTGTTAAAATAATTCAGGTGCTATTTTATAGCTTTAGAATATTTACTTTGTCTTATACTTAATTCTAACTATAGATTCATTATAAATCTTATGATAACAAGCATTGATCCTGATACCAACCTCTTATCTAATGACTTAATGAATCAAACAGTAACTGTAATTACTACACAGCAGAACAATCAAAGGCACTTCTCAGAGCCAACAACAACATAACTCTCTTTAACTACAATATCAGATCTTTAAGCAAACATTACAATGACCTCACAGCATTACTAAATTCCCTGCATGCCAGTATGTCCATCATTACTCTCACCGAAACCTGGCTAAAGCCTGATACTACAGATGTCTATGCCATTCCTGGTTACACAGCCATACACAACTGTAGGCCAGATCAACAAGGGGGTGGCACAGCTATATACTACTCAGACCAACTAGAATGTATCACTAATACTTGCACAAGGGATGAACATGGGGAATATATAATAGCTACATTCAAATCCAAATACCTACAAAAACCTCTCACAGTGATAAACATCTACAGAGTACCACAGTCAAACCTTAGCCGTTTTAGTGACAACCTAGGAAGTATGGTAACTGATGCATGCATGAACAAAGATCACTTATTACTCTCAGGTGACTTCAATATAAATCTCCTACAAGACCAAGACCCACACGTTACTGAATTCACAAACACAATGAGTAACTGCATGTTGCTACCAACAGTAACAAAACCTACAAGAGTTACAGAGACTAGTGTTTCCCTACTAGACCACATCTGGACCAACACCATATCCCCCTTAAGATCAGGCATAATCACAGATAATACCACAGATCATTACCCTACCTTCCTCATAACAAACCTTGGCAAATTACCCCTAGACACTACTAAAGTCACTTTCAGACTTCACAATGAGGCAGCTATCAATAACTTCACAGCAGCAGTGACAAACATTGACTGGCACACTGAGCTAGAAATCTCTACAGATACTGACAAATGTATTAATAATTTTCTAAAAAAGACCCAATACCTCTATAACAAGCACTGCCCTAAAAAAACTAAACAGATGACTGCAAAGAGACTGAACAGTCCCTGGCTAACATCCAGTATCCTCAAATCCATAAATACAAAGCACCTATATGAAAAACAGTACAGAATGGGCCACATAACCAGAGACCAAACAAAACGTTACTCGTCAATTCTAACCAGCCTAATAAGAAGGGCTAAAAAATTGTGTTATGAGAACAGATTATCCAACTTACAAGGTGACATAAAAAAGACCTGGAAAACCCTATCAGAAATACTAGGAACAAAAAAGATAACACGAAATAGCGAAATTGAATTAACAAAACCAGATGGACCCCAATTCCCACCTACTGAAACAGCAAACAGACTCAATGATTTCTTCTCCAATATAGGAAAAAACCTTGCCGATGAAATCCCAAGCTCAGATACCCCACCCAATGACTACCTCACTGGCAACTACCCGAACACACTGTTCCTAGCTCCGACTAACCCAACTGAAGTCTCCCTTATTATCAACAAACTAAAAAACAAGACAGGAGATTTAAATACCTTACCACCCATTATATACAAAAAAGTGTCACAGGTGCTATCACCAATCATTGCAACACTCTTTAACAAATCCATTGAATCCTCTACCTTTCCTACAGTTCTCAAAATAGCAAGGGTCACCCTGATCCATAAAGGAGGAGACCACACAGACTTGAATAACTATAGGTCAATATCAAACTTACACCCTCTCTCTAAAATCTTTGAAAAATTAATCCATAAGCATATCTATTCCTACCTCATCTCCCACAACATACTCAACCCCTGTCAATTTGGGTTCAGGCCTAATAAAAATACTAATGATGCTATTATCCACATGCTAGAACATATTTATACAGGAATAGAGAAAAAAGATGTCCCACTGGGGATCTTCATTGACTTACGTAAAGCTTTCGATACAGTTGACCACGACTTGCTCCACATAAAATTGTCGCACTATGGTATAAGAGGGCACTCCCTCAACTACCTAAAGTCATACCTCAGCAACAGAAGCCAATATGTGTACACAAATGGGGTAAACTCTTCTGCACAGCCAATTACAGTTGGTGCCCCACAGGGAAGTGTCCTAGGCCCTCTTCTCTTTCTCATATACATAAATGACCTACCAAATGCATCGCAACTACTCAAACCCACACTATTTGCAGATGACACTACATACATCTACTCTCACCTGAGCCCAGTCATGCTAGCCAATACTGTAAATACCGAATTACAGAAAATATCAACCTGGATGAGGACCAACAAACTTACTCAAAACATTGACAATACCTACTACATTCAGTTTGGTAACAGAGCTGCAGATGTGTCTCTTAACATAATGATAAATGGATCACCTATCACAAAACTCACAGAGGGAAAATTCCTAGGAATCCACCTTGATAATAGACTCAAATTTCAAACACATATACAACAAATTTCCAAAAAAATTTCCAAGACCGTAGGCATACTATCGAAGATACGGCACTATGTTCCACAGTCAGCCCTCCTGGCCCTATATCACTCACTTATTTACCCCTATCTCACCTATGGAATTTGTGCATGGGGCTCAACAACAATAAACCATCTCAGACCACTAATCACCCAACAAAAGGCTGCAGTCAGAATGATAACAAATTCCCACTACAGACAGCACACTCCACCAATATTCAAAACTCTAAACCTACTCACAATACAAAACATCCATACTTATTACTGCACCTACTACATACATAGAACACTTAACTCTAACATAAACCCTCCCCTCAAACATCTCCTTACCAACCTCAACAGAACACATGACCATAACACAAGACACAGATCACTCTTTGATGTTCCTCGTGTCCATCGCACGCTATGCAAAAACTCAATGCACATAAAAGGCCCTAAAATCTGGAATTCATTACCTGTGAATATAAAAGAAACACTGTTTATAAATTCAAGTCTCTTCTCAAAAATCACTTACTCACCCACAACTAAGTAAATACTGAATAATTGTATCTCATATATGTATCTCATTATTGTATTATTGTATCATTATTGTTTTTGTAATACTCATTTGTGCTTGTTATCTGTTTACAATAATGTTTTACCACTGAATACTTTATTGCTTAGTTAATCTTAAGTTAATTTTAAGCCAGCCCGTAATGCTATGCATTCAAGTGGCTTTGGCATGCTGCATTTAACTGTATTCTTTTGTACTTAACTGTATCATGTTCAAATTAATAAATAAATAAATAAAAACAATAACAACAATAACAAAAGATTAATAACAATATAATAATTGACACTTACCTTTAATGAAGATCTGGTGATGATTGATGGGATGGGAGGAGGGGAGAGTGTGGATGGTGTTAGTGTTTAGAAGGGGAATCCCCTTCCATTAGGACTTGAACTGGCAGCCTCACCATGCCTTACCACATTGTGTATGCCACTACGATTCTTAAATGTTTCAAACCAACCTTTGCTGGCCTTAAATTCACTCACATCACCACTAGTTGCAGGCAATTTCTTTACCAAATCATCATGCACTCCAACACACGCACTTCACTTTCGTACTTTACAATTATCTCTTTCTTCATTTCAATAGTCTTTAGCACCTTTTTTCTTGAAGGGTTGGCACTAGAAGCTTTCTTGGGGCCCATGGTTATTTATTTTGCAGAAACAAGCACCAAAAACAGTGATAATATGGATAATATGGAATGTACCGAATGTATCCTTAGATGCGCGCACACTGGCTGGCTTGCAAACAATGGTGCAGTTCAGGCCACACGTGGACACGTCTCGTACGAATCGTATCGAATATCGGGTTTTCCATCGAATGTCGAGGCAAAATTTTTGCGTTAAAATGCATCGAATGTCGGATTTATCGAATGTCGATGCCATCGAATGTCGGGGGTCCACTGTATAAGTTGAAGACCAACAACAAACCCCCAAATACGGTGAATTTTGTTTGTCAGTCATCAGACAAATAATATTCAAGTACCAAGGAACAACACTTGCAATAGACCAGCGCCCACGAAATTATCAACACATGTCCTCTCATCTGAGGCCTAGTGATCACTACCCCATACCACTGCCTGCTACTTCTCTCAAGAAAAATGCTCAGAAGAGGTGTTTTGTCTGTGGACATACCACAAAACGCCCACAAAAACGCAGACACTCGTTTTATGTGAGAGGAGTGTAAAACACCATTGTACTTATACCCATGTTTCAAAGAATTCCACAAGGTGCAGCAGTTCTAGGAAAGTGTCCAGTGATTGTACATATGTATATATATTATAGAACAATCATAATGAACAATTTTTTATATTGTTTGTTTGTGTAAACAAGTTTTAGGAACATTATGATGATACTAGTGTTTTTGCTATAATTGTGTTACATTCAACAAGTGTATATATGAACATTGCACCATACTTTGATCTCACAGGCCACAAAAGTTATGTGAAAAAATAAAATAGTGAAAAAATCAAGAAACCTTCAAATACAAGTAAACCAAAGTGAGTGGCAATTGCCGCTGTTGCCATTCGGAGCTCATTTTCTGCAAACTTCACGCCTCTATATCTTGGTAAGTACTGATGGGATTTTTTTTTTTTTGGACTAAAACAATCAGAAAAATAATCTAAACATTTTCATAAGAAAAAATAATTTTTGTTTTTTTCGAATATTTTGCGACACCAGGAGACACTTCAGGATTGGGCCTTTCGACAGTCAAAAGGTTAAGAACATCCATACTTATTCATGTGCCTACTACATACACAGAACAATACACACAAATATAAACCCTCCACTCAAACTTCTCACCAACTTAAACAGGACACATGACCACAACACAAGACACAGATCTCTTTTTGATATACCTCATGTCCATATCACACTGTGTAAAAACTCTATGGAATTCATTACCAGAAGATATTAAAGTAACCCGGTCTGAAAATCAGTTTAAGACTCTTCTCAAAAGACACCCTAGACTAAACGCTAAATACTCAGTACACACTTACTCACTTATGTACTCCCATATCATAAGTTCAACAATCACTTTGAACCTTTTATCCATTGCTGACAGTAATATAATTGAACCATTGTTTTCCACAAAAAGCATTTTAGACTATGTGAATATATCCTTTGTCTTATACAAATTTAATTCACTTATAATTAATAATCTACTGTACAACTATGAAATAATTAATATCCTACTGTACAACTATGATATAATCCTTAGTGTTAAGTAGTCAGTAAGTCAATAATGTTAAGTTGGCCCATAATGCCTAGGCATAACAGAGGCTCTCTTTGCATTGCAACCCACTATTGTAAATATAAAATCTCAATGTACTGTTTGCAAAGACATAAAATAAATAAAAATAAATAAATAAATTATTGTAACTCGTACTAATTGTAAAGGTGGCCCGGTGGCCTGGTGGCTAAAGCTCCCGCTTCACACACGGAGGGCCCGGGTTTGATTCCCGGTGGGTGGAAACATTTCGACACATTTCTTTACACCTGTTGTCCTGTTCACCTAGCAGCAAATAGGTACCTGGGTGTTAGTCGACTGGTGTGGGTCGCATCCTGGGGGACAAGATTAAGGACCCCAATGGAAATAAGTTAGACAGTCTTCGATGACGCACTGACTTTCTTGGGTTATCCTGGGTGGCTAACCCTCCGGGGTTAAAAATCCGAAAGAAATCTTATCTTATCTTATCTTATCTTACCTCTCTTTTTGTAAGGTGGCTCGTGGCCTGGTAGGCAAAGCTCTTGCTTCACACGTTGATTGTCTGGGTTTGATTCCCAGCAAGGGTGGAAACATTGGGCATGTTTCCTTATACCTGTTATCCATGTTCACCCATCAGTAAAGTGGGTACCTGGGTGTTAGTAGATTGGTGTGTCATCTTTGGACAAAAATTTACCTTTGCTTGAAATGATCTGCATAACAAGAGGTTTCTATAGAGTAGTTTATCATTTATGTCACC
Source organism: Cherax quadricarinatus (assembly GCF_038502225.1). Classification (NCBI taxonomy): domain Eukaryota; kingdom Metazoa; phylum Arthropoda; class Malacostraca; order Decapoda; family Parastacidae; genus Cherax; species Cherax quadricarinatus. The sequence goes on from NC_091314.1 coordinate 30,203,592, forward strand.
TAGGTCTGTATACCTTGTACGTGTACTTATATAAAATAAAAATATTATTGTAATAATACATAATCTAAATTTACCATTCAATAACTTAAGTCTAATCTTAAGCATTAATATTAGTCTTCCTGAAATGCACAAGTTAGTGACTTTCTTTGTGGTTTTATTACATGTAAACCGTACTTTTGTTTGATGAGGGTTGCATCCTGGGGGACAAGATTAACCCAAGTTGCCATACTGTGCACAACCAAGGTTTTTCTATATATATGTCACTGGTGCCAGCCAGGGCTGTAATAGCTGTATCATGTATTTACATCAGTCAAGATTATCATTATCAGAATGGCTGGTAATATGCAACTGTGGATGACTGTCATATATTATTAACATTACCGAATTGTCTCTGGAGTCATCAATTTTTTTTCATTCCAGCACATAATACTGAAAGATGTGATAATTATTCTTCTAGTGAAGATTACATAAGACAAGAAGACGAGCATACAGAAGACCCAGCAACTACAGTGGCCTCCCCCGAGGGCTGTACTCTCTCTCACTTCATATTTACATAGTTTCTCACCCTCCTACAACATGATATACTGTCAGTGATGTTATTTACAACACTTGAGAGTCTTGGAGGTAACTCACGGTCTGCAGGAATGACCAGAGATCAGTCACTT
>NC_091314.1:30204356-30449724 GCF_038502225.1 Cherax quadricarinatus
CTGACAGTGCTACAGCAGCAGCAGACGGTACTACAGCAGCAGCTGACAGTGCTACAGCAGCAGCAGCAGCTGACAGTGCTACAGCAGCAGCAGCAGCTGACAGTGCTACAGCAGCAGCAGGCAGTGGTACAGCAGCAGCAGATGGTACTACAGCAGCAGCAGATGGTACTACAGCAGCAGCAGCAGCTGACGGTGGTACAACAGCAGCAGCAGCTGATGGTGCTACAGCAGCAGCAGCAGCTGACAGTGCAGCAGCAGCAGTAGCAGCTGACGGTGGTACAGCAGCAGCAGCAGCTGTACCACCAATAGTAGCGATGGTTGATTGGGGTTTATTATACAACCTGGCCAGCTCGGAGACTCGCACTCCACTTTCATACTTATCAGTGATCTTTTTCGTCATCTCTATAGTAATTCTCACCCTTATTGCTGTAGGGTTGGCACTAGAAGCTTTCTTGGGGCCCATGGTCACTTATTTTGCAGATAAAATCACCAAAAACACTGTAATAATACGAAATGTTCCGATTGTATGCTTGGATGTTACCGCGGAGGCTGGCTGGTAAACAATGCCACCGGCGGCACATGTGAGGCTGGCTAAGGGCGCACATTGGACGCATCTCGGACGAACAGCGGTGAGCGGGTTTTTGAGCGGTATGCGAGGCAAAATTTTTGCAATAAAAGCGAGCGGTATGCGGATTAAACATTATGTGATGCCGACGGTATGTGGGGGTCCACTGTATATATATGCAGTGGTCCCTCGATAATTGTCGGGCTCAATAGTCGTCCTTTTCGGAAATCGTCGCTTTATTTTTGTCCAAACATTGGCTCGCAAATGGTCGGTTGACTCGCTAATTGTCGTTCATCCTGGACGAGTACTCACGGCTGTGAGCCGCCTCGGCCTCCCTTCCCAGCCAGTGTGCCATTGTTTACCAGTGAGCAACGGTCAGCTCTCTTGTTCATACGAAATATTTCATAATACAGTGGACCCCCGCATAGCGACTTTAATCCGTGCAAGAGGGCTCATTGTTATGCGAAATGATCGGTATGCGAATGAATTTTCCCCATAAGAAATAATGGAAATCAAATTAATCCGTGCAAGACACCCAAAAGTATGAAAAAAAAATTTTTACCACATGAAATATACATTTTCCTACACACAAAGAGAAGGATACATGCACAATAGTAGAGTAGTACATGCACAATATATATTGTTCATGTACTACTCTACTAAATGAAGAATAAATGACACTTACCTTTATTGAAGATGCAGCAATGACTTATGAGACACTGTGTCCTGGGAGTGCCTTTTCCTCCTGAGTACTGTAGGTCCTGTTTGGCATTTTCTTCCAGAACAGGCCTTATCACACTGTGTATGCCACTACGATTCTTAAATCTCTCAAACCAACCTTTGCTGGCTTTAAATTCACCAATATGAGCACTAGTTCCAGGCATTTTTCCCTGTTCACCTGGGTGTTAGTTGACTGGTGTGGGTTGCATCCTGGGAGACAAGATTAAGGACCCCAATGGAAATAAGTTAGACAGTCTTCGATAACACTGACTTTTTTGGGTTATCCTGGGTGGCAAATCCTCTGGGGTTAATTGTTTCTTGGTATTCTCAATAAGCCACACCAACAACGGTGCTACAGCAGCAGCAGCAGCAGCTGACAGTGCTAGAGCAGCAGCAGCAGCTGACAGTGCTACAGCAGCAGCAGACGATGCTACAGCAGCAGCAGACGGTACTACAGCAGCAGCTGATGGTGGTACAGCAGCAGCTGACAGTGCTACAGCAGCAGCAGACGATGCTACAGCAGCAGCAGACGGTACTACAGCAGCAGCTGATGGTGGTACAACAGCAGCAGCAGCTCACGGTGCTACAGCAGCAGCAGCAGCTGACAGTGCAGCAGCAGCAGCAGCAGCTGACGGTGGTACAGCAGCAGCAGCAGCTGTACCACCAATAGTAGCGATGGTTGATTGGGGTTTATTATACAACGTGGCCAGCTCGGAGACACGCACTCCACTTTCATACTTATCAATGATCTTTTTCTTCATCTTTATAGTAATTCTCACCCTTATTTCTGTAGGGTTGGCACTAGAAGCTTTCTTGGGGCCCATGGTCACTTATTTTGCAGATAAAATCACCAAAAACACTGTAATAATACGAAATGTTCCGATTGTATGCTTGGATGTTACCGCGGAGGCTGGCTGGTAAACAATGCCACCGGCGGCACATGTGAGGCTGGCTACGGGCGCACATTGGAGGCGTCTCGGACGAATAGCGGTGAGCGGGTTTTTGAGCGGTATGCGAGGCAAAATTTTTGCGATAAAAGCGAGCGGTATGCAGATTGAACGTTATGTGATGCCGACGGTATGCGGGGCTCCACTGTACAGTGGACCCCCGGATAACGATCAGCTCCCAACTCGACCAATTATGTAAGTTTATTTTTGTAAGTGCTTTTGAAGGTGTATTTTTAGGGGTCTGAAATGGACTAATCTAATTCACAATATTTCTTATGGGAACAAATTCGGTCTGTAACGGCACCGAAACAGACTTCTGGATTAAAATAATATCGTTATGCGGGGGTCCACTGTATTCCATTCATTTTAGTGCTTGCAAGTGCTAAATAAGCTACCATGGCTTCAAAGAAAGCTCCTAGTGCTAAGCCTTTGGTAAAGAAGGTGAGAAATGCGATTGAATTTAAGAAAAACATCATTGAACAATATGAAAGTGGTGTACATGTGGCCGAACTGGCCAGGATGTATAATAAACCCCATACAACCATATCTTCCACTGTGGCAAAGAAAATGGAAATCAAGGAAGCTGTTGTTGCTTGGAGAAAATTGTGGCCAGATTGTGTCCATAATAGGGATTTTGAAGGGTTTGTGGCTGACCCTGATGAGCCTATGTCAGTTGTGAAATCTATTGTGGCATTGGGGAGTTCCATGGGGTTGGATGTGAGTTTGGAGGATGTGGAAGAGTTGGTGGAGGACCACAATGAAGAGCTAACTACTGAGGAACTGCAAGAACTTCAGCAGGAACAGCAACAGATTGCAGCTCAGAATCTTACTGCAGAGGAGGAGGAAGAGAGATGGAAGAAGGTGCCTTCTTCAGAAATTAAGGAGATTTTTGAAATGTGGTGTAGGATGGAAAGATTTATGGAGAAACATCACCCTGAAAAGGATGTTGCAAGCCATATCAGCAACTTGTACAGTGAGAGTCTTGGCCCATTTTAGGGAAGTTATAAAGAGACACCGGAAACAGAGCTCTCTGGACACTTTCTTTGCGAGACAGGTCTCTGACTCTCAAGCTGGTCCTAGTGGCATTAAGAAACAGAGAAGGGAAGTATGTAACCCCAGAAAAGGACTTGGTACCTGAGGTGTTGATGGAAGGGGATTTCCCTTCCAAACAGTAACTAATCCAGTCTCTCTCCTCCTCCAGTCTTCCATACACAAAGAAGAATCGCCAATAAAGGTAAAGTGTTATGCTGTTAATGTTTCATTCATCATGTCCCATTGTATTGTTTATGTCCTACATCTATATCTCATGTAAAAAAATTTTTTGTTTTAATACTTCTGGGTGTCAGGAACGGATTAATTGTATTTACATTATTTCTTATGGGGAAAATTGATTCGAAAATCGTCTATTTCGATAATCGTCACACTTTCAGGAACGGATTAGTGACGATAAACGAGGGATCACTGTACAGTGGACCCCCAATATTCGATATTAATCCGTTCCTGAGAGCTCATGGAATACCGAAAATATCGAAAAGCGAATCAGTTTTCCTCATAAGAAATAATGGAAATCAAATTAATCCGTGCCATACACCCAAAAGTATGAAAAAAGAAAATTTTACCACATGAAATATTAAGTTTAATGCAATAGAATAATTACAATAACAATAGAATAATTGACACTTACCTTTAATGAAGATCTAGTGATGATTGATGGGATGGGAGGAGGGGAGAGGTGTTAGTGTTTAGAAGGGGAATCCCTTTCCATTAGGACTTGAGGTAGCAAGTCCTTTTCCAGGGTTACTTCCCTTCTTTTAATGCCACTAGGACCAGCTCGAGAGTTACTGGACTTATGTCGCACAACATATCTGTCCATAGTGGCCTGTACCTCCCGTTCCTTTATGACATTCCTAAAGTGTTTCACAACATTGTCACTGTAATAGTCACCAGCACGGCTTGCAATAGCTGTGTTAGAGTGATTGTCATCAAAAAAGGTTTGCACTTTAAGCCACACTGCACACATTTCCTTAATCTTTGAAGTAGGCAACTTCTTCAGTTTCTCTATCCCCTCCTCTGAAGCAGTTTCCTCAAGTCTGGCCTCTTGCTGTTGATGATGATCTAGCAGCTCATCAGTGGTTAGTTCTTCATTGTCCTCCACCAACTCTTCCACATCCTCCCCACTAACCTCCAACCCCAAGGACTTCCCCAATGCCACAATGGATTCCTCAACTGGCATAGGCTTCTCAGGGTTAGCCTCAAATCCTTCAAAATCCCTTTTGTCTACACATTCTGGCCACAGTTTTTTCCAAGCAGAGTTCAAGGTCCTCTTAGTCACTCCCTCCCAAGCCGTACCTATAAGGTTTATACAACTGAGGATATTAAAGTGATCCTTCCAAAACTCTTTTAGAGTCAGTTGAGTTTCTGTGGTCACTACAAAGCACTTTTGAAACAGCTTTTGTGTACAGTTTCTTGAAGTGGGAAATGACCTGCTGGTCCATGGGCTGCAGGAGAGGACTGGTATTAGGAGGCAAAAACTTGACCTTAATGAAGCTCATGTCCCCAGAAAGTCGCTCTGGCAAGTCTGTAGGATGACCAGGGCCATTGTTTAATACCAGGAGGCACTTAAGGTCTAATTTCTTTTCAGTTAGGTAATTTTTCGCAGTGGGGGCAAATGCATGGTGTAACCAGTCATATAAAAAGTCCCTAGTGACCCATGCCTTACTGTTTGCCCTCCACAGCACACACAAATTAGCCTTGAGGACATTGTTTTTCCTGAACACTCTGGGAGTTTCAGAGTGATACACCAATAAAGGCTTCACTTTGCAATCACCACGAGCATTGGCACACATCAACAGAGTAAGCCTGTCTTTCATAGGCTTATGTCCTGGGAGTGCCTTTTTCTCCTGAGTAATGTAGGTCCTGCTTGGCATTTTCTTCCAAAACAGGCCTGTTTCATTGCAATTAAACACTTGCTCAAGTTTAAATTCTTCACTGTCTGTGTAATCCTTGAATTCCCTCACATATTTTTCAGCTGCTTTTTGGTCTGAACTGGCAGCCTCACCATGCCTAATCACACTATGTATGCCACTACGATTCTTAAATTTTTCAAACCAACCTTTGCTGGCCTTAAATTCACTCACATCAGCACTAGTTGCAGGCAATTTCTTTACCAAATCGTCATGCAGCTGCCTAGCCTTTTCACAAATGATCGCTTTAGAGATGCAATCTCCTGCTGTCTGTTTTTCATTTTTTTTTTTTTATCACACTGGCCGATTCCCACCAAGGCAGGGTGGCCCGAAAAAGAAAAACTTTCACCATCATTCACTCCATCACTGTCTTGCCAGAAGGGTGCTTTACACTACAGTTTTTAAACTGCAACATTAACACCCCTCCTTCAGAGTGCAGGCACTGTACTTCCCATCTCCAGGACTCAAGTCCGGCCTGCCGGTTTCCCTGAACCCCTTCATAAATGTTACTTTGCTCACACTCCAACAGCACGTCAAGTATTAAAAACCATTTGTCTCCATTCACTCCTATCAAACACGCTCACGCATGCCTGCTGGAAGTCCAAGCCCCTCGCACACAAAACCTCCTTTAACCCCTCCCTCCAACCTTTCCTAGGCCGACCCCTACCCTGCCTTCCTTCCACTACAGACTGATACACTCTTGAAGTTATTCTGTTTCGCTCCATTCTCTCCACATGTCCGAACCACCTCAACAACCCTTCCTCAGCCCTCTGGACAACAATTTTGGCAATCCCGCACCTCCTCCTAACTTCCAAACTACGAATTCTCTGCATTATATTCACACCACACATTGCTCTCAGACATGACATCTCCACTGCCTCCAGCCTTCTCCTCGCTGCAACATTCATCACCCATGCTTCACACCCATATAAGAGCGTTGGTAAAACTATACTCTCATACATTCCCCTCTTTGCCTCCAAGGACAAAGTTCTTTGTCTCCACAGACTCCTAAGTGCACCACTCACCCTTTTCCCCTCATCAATTCTATGATTCACCTCATCTTTCATAGACCCATCCGCTGACACGTCCACTCCCAAATATCTGAATACATTCACCTCCTCCATACTCTCTCCCTCCAATCTGATATCCAATCTTTCATCACCTAATCTTTTTGTTATCCTCATAACCTTACTCTTTCCTGTATTCACTTTCAATTTTCTTCTTTTGCACACCCTACCAAATTCATCCACCAACCTCTGCAACTTCTCTTCAGAATCTCCCAAGAGCACAGTGTCATCAGCAAAGAGCAACTGTGACAACTCCCACTTTATGTGTGATTCTTTATCTTTTAACTCCACGCCTCTTGCCAAGACCCTCGCATTTACTTGTCTTACAACCCCATCTATAAATATATTAAACAACCACGGTGACATCACACATCCTTGTCTAAGGCCTACTTTTACTGGGAAATAATTTCCCTCTTTCCTACATACTCTAACTTGAGCCTCACTATCCTTGTAAAAATTCTTCACTGCTTTCATTAACCTACCTCCTACACCATACACCTGCAACATCTGCCACATTGGCTCCCTATCCACCCTGTCATACGCCTTTTCCAAATCCATAAATGCCACAAAGACATTTTTAGCCTTATCTAAATACTGTTCACTTATATGTTTCACTGTAAACACCTGGTCCACACACCCTCTACCTTTCCTAAAGCCTCCTTGTTCATCTGCTATCCTATTCTCCATCTTACTCTTAATTCTTTCAATAATAACTCTACCATACACTTTACCAGGTATACTCAACAGACTTATCCCCCTATAATTTTTGCACTCTCTTTTATCCCCTTTGCCTTTATACAAAGGAACTATGCATGCTCTCTGCCAACCTCTAGGTACCTTACCCTCTTCCATACATTTATTAAATAATTGCACCAACCACTCCAAAACTATATCCCCACCTGCTTTTAACATTTCTATCTTTATCCCATCAATCCCGGCTGCCTTACCCCCTTTCATTTTACCTACTGCCTCACGAACTTCCCCCACACTCACAACTGGCTCTTCCTCACTCCTACAAGATGTTGTTCCTCCTTGCCCTATACACGAAATCACAGCTTCCCTATCTTCATCAACATTTAACAATTCCTCAAAATATTCCCTCCATCTTCCCAATACCTCTAACTCTCCATTTAATAACTCTCCTCTCCTATTTTTAACTGACAAATCCATTTGTTCTTTAGGCTTTCTTAACTTGTTAATCTCACTCCAAAACTTTTTCTTATTTTCAACAAAATTTGTTGATGACATCTCACCCACTCTCTCATTTGCTCTCTTTTTACATTGCTTCACCACTCTCTTAACCTCTCTCTTTTTCTCCATATACTCTTCCCTCCTTTCATCACTTCTACTTTGTAAAAACTTCTCATATGCTAACTTTTTCTCCCTTACTACTCTCTTCACATCATCATTCCACCAATCGCTCCTCTTCCCTCCCTCACCCACTTTCCTGTAACCACAAACTTCTGCTGAACACTAACACTACATTTTTAAACCTACCCTATACCTCTTCGACACCATTGCCTATGCTCTCATTAGCCCATCTATCCTCCAATAGCTGTTTATATCTTACCCTAACTGCCTCCTCTTTTAGTTTATAAACCTTCACCTCTTTCTTCCCTGATGCTTCTATTCTCCTTGTATCCCATCTACCTTTTACTCTCAGTGTAGCTACAACTAGAAAGTGATCTGATATATCTGTGGCCCCTCTATAAACATGTACATCCTGAAGTCTACTCAACAGTCTTTTATCTACCAATACATAATCCAACAAACTACTGTCATTTTGCCCTACAACATATCTTGTATACTTATTTATCCTCTTTTTCTTAAAATATGTATTACCTATAACTAAACCCCTTTCTATACAAAGTTCAATCAAAGGGCTCCCATTATCATTTACACCTGGCACCCCAAACTTACCTACCACACCCTCTCTAAAAGTTTCTCCTACTTTAGCATTCAGATCCCCTACTACAATTACTCTCTCACTTGGTTCAAAGGCTCCTATACATTCACTTAACATCTCCCAAAATCTCTCTCTCTCTCCTCTGCATTCCTCTCTTCTCCAGGTGCATACACACTTATTATGACCCACTTCTCGCATCCAACCTTTACTTTAATCCACATAATTCTTGAATTTACACATTCATATTCTCTTTTCTCCTTCCATAACTGATCATTCAACATTACTGCTACCCCTTCCTTTGCTCTAACCCTCTCAGATACTCCAGATTTAATCCCATTTATTTCCCCCCACCAAAACTCCCCTACCCCCTTCAGCTTTGTTTCGCTTAGGGCCAGGACATCCAACATCTTTTCATTCATAACATCAGCAATCATCTGTTTCTTGTCATCCGCACTACATCCACGCACATTTAAGCATCCCAGTTTTATAAAGTTTTTCTTCTTCTCTTTTTTAGTAAATGTCTACAGGAGAAGGGGTTACTAGCCCATTGCTCCCGGCATTTTAGTCGCCTCATACGACACACATGGCTTACGGAGGAAAGATTCTTTTCCACTTCCCCATGGACAATAGAAGAAATAAAGAGGAACAAGAGCTGTTTAGAAAAAGGAGAAAAACCTAGATGTATGTATATATATATGCATGTGCGTGTCTGTGAAGTGTGACCAAAGTGTAAGTAGGAGTAGCAAGATATCCCTGTTATCTAGCGTGTTTATGAGACAGAAAAAAGATACCAGCAATCCTACCATCATGCAAAACAGTTACAGGTTTCTGTTTCGCAGTCATCTGGCAGGACGGTAGTACTTCCCTGGGTGGTTGCTGTCTACCAACCTACTATCCACACCAATAACAGCCTCTCAACATTTTCTAACACTTGCGGTCGCTGTTTCGTAATCACAGTTGCACCTTTTGCAAGAGCAGCTTCCTTGATTGCCATTTTCCTGGTCACTATAGTAGGGATGGTTGATTGGGGCTTACTATACAACCTGACCAGCTCCGACACATGCACTCCACTTTCATACTTTGCAATTATCTTTTTCTTCATTTGAATAGTCATTAGGACCTTTTTTCTCGAAGGGTTGGCACTAGAAGCTTTCTTGGGGCCCATGTTGACTTATTTTGCAGAAACAAGCACCAAAAACAGTGATAATGTGGAATGTACCGAATGTATCCTTAGATGTGCGCACACTGGCTGGCTTGTAAACACTGGCACACACGGGGCAGTTCAGGCCAAACGTGGGCACGTCTCGTACGAATCGCATCGAATTCCGGGTTTTCGATCTGATACCGAGGCAAAATTTTTGTGATAAAATGCATCCAATACCGGATTTATCGAATACCGATACCATCGAATACCGGGGTTCCACTGTATATATATTGATAGATAGATAGATAGATAGATATACACCATCACTAATCTCTTGTCAAAGGAGACTCAAACCTACAAACCTTGGGACAAGGTATGCAGTGTTTTAACCACTGTACCACACTGGACCAGTACCTTGAAGTCCAGGCAACGCTAGACGTTTTGATTCAAGGCAACCAGCATTCAGGCAGGGGGTGTTAGCTCTTTCATGTCATCTTCTGCATGCATTGACTGACAGGAGATTTTTACAGTGTTTAGAATTTGCAGAACAGGCAAAATATTCACAAACACTAATCTCTAGTTGAACAGGACTTGAACCTACAAACCCTGGGACAAGGTACGCTGTGCTTTAACCACCGTACCACACTGGACCAGTACCTTGGTGCCCAGCCAATGCTAGACATTTTGATTCTTGGCACCACACTGAATGCCAAGATATTGGTCTAGTGTTGTACGGTGGTTAAAGCACTGCGTACCTTGTCCCAAGGTTTGTAGGTTCAAGTCTCCTTCGACCAGAAATTAGTGTTTGTGAATAAATCGCCTGTTCTGCAAAAAAAAATTTCTACCTGAAATATACATTTACCTACACAGAAAGCAATGATACATGAAGAATAAAACAATAATAACATCACACTTACCTTTATTGAAGTCATGGTGATGTATGGAAGGCAGGAGGAGGGGAGAGGATGGAGTAGTTTACAATTGTTTGGAAGGGTAATCCCACTCCATAAAGACTTAGGTACCAAGTGTTTATCCTGGGTTACTTCCTTTGTTTTTTAATGCCACTAGGACAAGCTTGAGAATCACTGGACCCCTGCCGCTCAAAAAAGTATTCCAGAGTGGTCTGTTTCTGGCGTCTGTTAGGAATTCTGTTGGGAGACAGGACAAGATAGTCTTTCAATATGACACTAACATCAGCTCTATGTCTTATTTATCTAGCACAGTTCATCTGACATAATAAACAATATTAACCCATTGACTGTTTCGGTCGTACATATACATCTTACAGGCCACCGTGTTTAACGTATGTATACTCACAAATTCTAGTGGCTTCAAATCAAGCAGGAGAAAGCTGGTAGGCCCACATGTGAGAGAATGTGTCTGCGTGGTCACTATGCACCATATAAAAAAAATTGTGCAGCACGCAGTGCATAATGAGAAAAAAAAAAACTCCAACCTTTTTTTTTTAATTAAAATGTTGACTTTGTGATCTATTGTCATATAGTATTTATGGATATATTCTCGTTTTCTTGGTCTCATTTGATAGAATGGAAAACATATTATAGAAATAGAGGTGATTTTGATTGGTTTTACTATGAAAAGAACCTTGAAATGGAGCTCAAAGTAGGGGAAATGTTTGATTTTTGCCGATGTTCAAAAGTAAACAAATGATGTCATTTTCCAATAAATGTCCAAGTAGCCATTCTAATATGCAGTCATGAATGGGTTGACATTATTTATACAATTATTACAATATTGCAGTAGTCTGCATAACAGTAAATCTTCTATTTTTTGTTTGAATAAAAATTCAAAATAGAAAGCAAGAGTAATATCAGAGGGGCCTGGAGATGTGACTGATGGACAAAGAAAATGTTATTTTAGAGCCAGGAATGTGTGCATTGTTCATTCTGGGCCCTATTTTGAAATTGTCATATTTTTTCATTTTTGCGAAATTGGCCAAATTCCAAATTTCTGACCACATTATTGGGTAGTTGAAATTGGTAAATGGGCAGTTTCTTGTACTCAATCAATAGAAAAAATGGAGTTCTAAAGAAATGGCTATGTGTTTGGTCGACTGGAACAATGGAATTAGCCAAAAATAGGGCTCAAAGTGGGCAAAATCGCCGATTCGTAAACATCGCCGAGGTCGCTAACTTCATGAGAGTGTAATTCCATCAGTTTTCCTCAAATTTCGTTCTTTTGGTGTCATTACAATCGGGAAAAGATTTTCTATCATTTCATAAAAAATAATTTTTTTTTTCAGAAATTTTGCGACACCAGGAGACACCTCAGGATTTGGGGTTGCGACAGTCAATGAGTTAATAACATAGAAACATGACTTATACTCTAGAATGAATAAAATATGTCATTAAGTTTGTCACAAGTGTTGCTGTGTTATTGTTGTCGGGTGTACAAGGGCCACTGAGAGCATAAGCCGTACATAGTCGTGGTGAAGGCAGCAGCTGAGGCAGTAGAGGCAGTGGTGGTGTCAGCCACCCTATATAACTCCAACAATATTGGAGGAGTTAAGTTCGTGCTGTCCTTTTTCTACTTATTAATCGCTTAACTTACTTGCTACGCTGTTAATGCTACACTTTATTGCTGGCTGGCGCTATAGCCTTTATTGACTCGTGCTGCTTCAGTATCATACATATCATTGAATCACTGAAGAAGGCACATTCTTCCCTCTCTCTTCCTCCTCCACTTTGGTACTCTGTTACAAGTTCTTTCTTGAATTCTTTAGTCTTTCTCACCTTCTTTACCAAAGGGCTGGCACTAGTACAATATTTTATGATGTTTTCATGTGTTTTATGATTGCTTATGGTTCAGTAGGTTAAGGAAGCAGTATTGTTTGGCTAAGTAAATGCTATTATTATATTTCCCTACAATATATTTGTGCTCCAAACATTCGCAATTTTTCAACATTTGTGAGGTTCTTGATCCCCTAACCCTCGTGAATGTTGAGAGAGACCTGTAAATCCAGTGTGTACTGATAGGAGGCATGGCTTTGTGAAGGCTGGAGGAAGGAGGTGAAGGAGGTTTTGAGTGGTAGGAGCTTGAGCATCTATCAGACTTATGTGAACAAGTTAAATCTGACTGAGTGGAGACAGGTGATTTCTGGTAGTTGAAATATCAGAGGTAACATTTATGATGGGATTCGGGAAAAACCTCTTAGCTGTACTTGAGACCTACAGTGCCTACACTGAAGAATGAATGGGGGATACAGTATATTGGTGGTTCATACTAATTGTGATGTCCATGCACTTCTGGGAAGACAACTATTGAGTGTTGGTGCCATCCTTCCTTGGTGGGAAATGGCCAATATGTTATAAAAAAAAAATATTTATATATAGTATATTTATACAATTTTCTGTCATGTATTGGGAATCTAAGGTCACTTTCCCTCACAGGTGGAGTCAAAGAGGGTCCGTCAGAACACACGTGGAAGAGGCACCACTAGCAAGATTCACCAATGTTCTTATTGTCAATATTCTACCTTCAAGAAAATTCATTTGACAAAGCACATACGCATTCACACTGGAGAAAAACCCTATGCATGCCCATACTGTGATTTTCGATTTTCTCAAAAGGAGCGTTTGAAACCTCATATACGCACTCACACTGGAGAGAAGCCATATGCCTGCACAGAGTGTCCTTATCGTGCTACTCAAAAAAGTACTTTAGTCAGTCATGTTTTGTGCATTCATAGAAAAGGTGTCTAGTACTCATATATACTGCTGTAGGTAAGACTTGGTAATAAATCTGTCAGTGTGTGTTTTAAAAGAAAAACATTTTGAACCATAACATTTATTTCTTTAAAATTAAAATATTACCAGACAGAAGGCCATATTTTCACCTACTTTAACAATGTGACTTACAGTCACAGTTATCACCTTAAATCAACCAACAGCAACATAGTCACATATTTCTGGAATGACTCGGAGAAGAGATGACAATAATAATTTACTAGAAGTGTGAGTTATTGAAATTTTTTATAATACTGTATAGCAGCAAATATATTTACATTAGCATACACAGAGTTGAATTATTATTACTGTAAGAGAGTCTAAATAAATGTTTTCTAAGATTCTAATACTGTACAAACCTACAATTCAGAAATTTCCAGGCACTTTAAAGCAACTGCCTCTCTAACATGATACAAATATTTATTCAAAACATTATTATTTGGATTTCTGTGAAATTCATAAAATAAATTTTCAATTAAAAATGGTCTTCAAATTTTGGAATTATGTGAATACAGTAAGAACTAAAGCGAATATTATTAACTAAGAAAATAATTTTTTCTTCAAATAAGAGAATACTTCTTGAATTTCTTTTTAATGATTATGAAAATTCTGAATTTTCCAAATACTGTACATTATAAGGGAGAAATTTTGCTTTTAACCCCTTGAGGGTCTGTGCCGTAGATCTACGGCTTTATGTTGAGGGTCCAAACCGTAGATCTATGCCAAAATTTTAGCAGCTTCAAATTTAGTGCGAGAAAGCTGGTAGGCCTACATGTGAGGGAATGGGTCTGCGTGGTGGGTGTGCGCCGTGAAGAAAAATTCTAGGCGCCTGCATAGCATTGTGGGAACGCCGGCTCAGTTACCCTTGTTCACCATGCCTCATCGCAAGGCAGCTGTCACTCCAAGGAAAATTGGGACTCTCCTCTTCCTTTCTGATAGTTTTGACTCTGATGGAAGTGGAAATGAAGACGAATTCTATGGCTTTGATCAGTTAGTGACCGAAAGGAATGACCAGGATATCGATAATAGTGCAGAAAATCCTGACGATCCTCAACCCTCTACCTCTGGTGTGGGCACATCTCAGTCACGTTCAGTTGTACCTCATCACAAGAGAAAACTACTATTTTCATGTGGCCAGGCCTCTGACTTCAGTAATGATGATGATAGTGACATGGATTGTGATTTTATTGTTCTTGACGATCATTTGAGTAGTGATAGTGAGGAAACATATTCACCAGTGAAGCGTCGGTATATATGCCACCGCATGCGCTTGGGTAGTGTTCCCTATGCAGTGCCCAGGGGACAGAGTACATCCCGTGGCCCTACACCAGGAATAGACAGTGACAGTGAGGATGATGTGACTACACTTGGCATGGATAGACCACAGGCATCAGTAGGTGGTGGTAGTGGTGATGGTAGTGTCACAGCCATGCATGACTCACCAGCCCAGGCTGGGACCCATGCCACTGACTCCTCAGCGGAGCGTCAGCCACCAGCCCACCACAGCCACAACTACCAGCACAACCAGCTTATGATGTCCAGTATCCACCAGCAAACCATATCTGGGATTGGCAGCAAAATCCCAGTTTTGTTCCCAAGCTCCACCACTTTGATGACTCTCAAAGTAGAATACTACCTACTTGTCCCCTTGGAAACACTGCAAATGAACTGGAATTTTTTGAACTATTCTTTGACCAGCCCTTGATGGAAACTATTGTCATGGAAACTATTGTCAGCCCTTGATGGAAACTGTTGTCAAGACTACACCGGTGGAAAGAGACAACTGTTGCAGGAATGTATTTGCTTTTTGCAACAATAATGCTTATGTCTCATGTCTATAAGCATGATATAAAATCATACTGGGCCACAGATCCGCTAATTTTTACCCCGGCCTTCAGTGAAATCATCCCAGTGAACAGGTTTATCTTACTATTACATATGTTGCACTTCTCTGACAAAACCAGGCCTAACAGAAGTGACAGGTTACACAAGATTAGAAATGTTTTAATGTATCTGAAACAAAAGTTCAACATGTACTTTTATCCATTCAAGAATCTTGTAATTGACAAGTCTTTGATTTTGTTCAAAGGTAGACTGTCGTTCAAACAGTATATACCGATCTAGAGGAAACACTTTGGTATAAAACTGTTTGTACTCTGTGACTGTGACAGTGGCCTGGTATTGGATATTGTTGTATACACAGGAAGTAAAACATTGAAAGATACCAGGATGTTATTGGATATCTCAGGTGACATAGTGAGAAGCATGATGGTACCTTATCTTGGTAAGGAGCATACATTATATACTGATAACTGGTACACAAGCCCTTTACTCAGTGATTTCTTGCGAGTGAACATGACAGATGTGTGTGGCACAGTGCGTTCTAATTGTAAACTTATGCCCAGGTTCAACGCAGGCACTCGTGGTGATGAGGTGCAGGTGTTTACTGCCAGTGACATCATGGCATTACGGTGGCATGACAAACGAGATGTCACATTGTTGGCAACCATTCACTCTAACAAAATGCAAAACATTGCCAAAATTGATAGAGTGACTAATGAACATATTTGAAAACCAGTGACAGTGATTGATTATACACAAAACATGCACTTGGTTGACAAATGTGATATGCAGACTGGCTTTGTTGATTGTGTTCGTGAGAGTTACAAGTGGCACATGAAACTTTTCTTCCATCTCATGGACATTTCAATGCTCAATGCATATAATATGTACCAAATGAAGACTGGCAACAGACCACCGTATGGTGAATTTTGTTTGTCTGTTGTCAGACAACTCATAATGAAGTACCAGGTAACAACACCTGCTATACAAAACCATCCTCGAACTCCTCACGAAATACCCAAGCATTTGAGGAGGGAAGGTGATCACTTCATAATACAGCTTCCTGCAACTAAGAAGAAATTTGCTCAGAAGAGATGTTTTGTCTGTGCACAAACAAAACAACGGCAACAACGACGCAAAGCCACTCAGTTTATGTGTGAGGAATGTAAGGTACCTCTGTGCATGGTGCCTTGTTTCAAGGAGTTCCACAAGCTCCAGCAGTTCTAAAGACATGTCCAGTGATTGTAAATATGTAAATATATAATAGAACATTAGTATTATACAAGATTTGTGCATGTTTATTGTAATAAACAACAGTTGTAAACAATAGTATGATAATAACTTTAGTGCAGTTATTGTGTTCAATACAGTGAGTGTATACACCTACTATCTGACTTACGACCTGCTCGACATACGTCCACTCAACTTATGACTGTGCTTCTGGCAGCTGGGCTGGGCCGGCTGATGCACACCTCTGTACAATATTTGACGATACTCGCAGCAGCAATGCGTCATGGAGGCAGCATCAGTAACCCTGCCCTATGTATTAACTGTAATAACTGGACAGTAAATTTCACCATGGCCCCTAAGATTAAGTGTGAATCTTGCACTGGAGATTGTGGCAAGGAAGGCTCTTACTCTCGAACTCTCTATTTGTTTTCACTGTTGCACATCTATCTGCCTGTATATCTGTGTCTGTCTGTATCTCTGTGTATCTGTTAGGTAAGACACATATGCAACAGTTAGGTATCTTTATTATGAAGCGTTTCGCCTACACAGTAGGCTTCTTCAGTCAAGTACAGAAAAGTTGATAGAAGCAGAAGATACTTGAAGACGATGTAATCAGTCCATCACCCTTAAAGTTTTGAGGTGGTCAGTCCCTCAGTCTGGAGAAGAGCATTGTTCCATAGTATAAAGATACCTAACTGTTGCATATGTGTCTTACCTAACAACCTGTCGGTATTTTATACCATTTTAATGTTCAATCTCTGTGTATCTGTTTATCTGTCTGCCTACCTGTGTGTCTGTCTACCTGTGTCTGCCTTTCTGTCTACCTGTGTGTGTCTTTCTGTCTGCCTGTGTGTCTGTCCTTCTGTCTACCTATGTGTTTGTCTTTCTGTCTACCTGTGTGTGTGTCTGTCTTTCTGTCTACCTGTGTGTCTGTCTTTCTGTCTACCTGTGTGTGTGTCTGTCTACCTGTGTGTCTGTCTTTCCATCTACCTGTGTCTGTCTTTCTGTCTGCTTGTCTGTCTCAGAGCCACTCATTAAGAGTGTAATTGGTCTTGAAGACACCATATTAATAATGATAATAACACAATAATAATTACTGAGGTGCATTAAATTTCAAATTAAAATTCAAAGTTATAAAACGTTAATATAGACATTGTGCTTAATCCATCTATGATTTTTTTTTCAAAATTTTATAATAAACATGCTACATAACATATAAACATATAAATTAACAAATATGGGATTTTTTCTGGTTGGCTTGACAGAGGGAACAAAAACAATTCATGTCCGGGCTGGTAACAACAACAACATTTAATCTTATTTATAGTTTAATAATAATATTATTATTAATATTAGTACATATGTATTGTTGTAATAATAATAATAATAATAATTATTAATATTATTATAGGTAGTAGGTTGGTAGACAGCAACCACCCAGGGAGGTACTACCATCCTGCCAAGTGAGTGTAAAATGAAAGCCTGTAATTGTTTTACATGATGGTAGGATTGCTGGTGTCTTTTATCTGTCTCATAAACATGCAAGATTTCAGGTATGTCTTGCTACTTCTACTTGCATTTAGGTCACACTACACATACATGTACAAGCACATATATACACACACACCCCTCTGGGTTTTCTTCTATTTTCTTTCTAGTTCTTGTTCTTGTTTATTTCCTCTTACCTCCATGGGGAAGTGGAACAGAATTCTTCCTCCGTAAGCCATGCGTGTTGTAAGAGGCAACTAAAATGCCGGGAGCAAGGGGCTAGTAACCCCTTCTCCTGTATATATTACTAAATTTAAAAAGAGAAACTTTAGTTTTTTCTTTTGGGCCACCCCGCCTCGGTGGGATGCGGCTGGTATGTTGAAAGAAAGAAAGAATTAATATTATTATTAATTTAGGGCACTGGAGCACAGATCCACTGTATAGCAGTTTGTCTGGATTTTTGGGGTTATCCTAGGTAATTTATACTATGTATGATAACTTCACTAATGTGTACCCGTGTGTGAGAGAGAAAGAGAGATACAGAGAGAGAGACAGCCACATTCAGTCAGCCAGGCAGCCAACCACCCACCCAGCCACCCACCCAGCCAGCCAGCCAGCCAGCCAGCCGGATACGTATTACACATGTTCCAGAGTTGTTTCTCTTTACTTAGGGTATAGGTTATACGTACTACATTCTGGCAGGATGACACTACCAGTGGTATTCTCCCATTCCACTGTGTCGACAATACATAAAGATAACAGTAATATATGATACTGTATGCAATGTAAAATTTACAATACAGTTCACTACCATGTATACATTATATACAGTACATAAATAATTAAAATATAACAATAGAAGTAAATTATGGTAAAAAGAATGAAATAATGATTGTACATTACATTACAGTACTATGTGGGTAGTTTATGGAAAGGTTTGACATTATGCCCTACCCAGTATGTCGGCAATTTTCAAAGGTTCAACTTACATCCATTTTGACTTACGACCGGTTGGTCGGAACCAAGCTTGGTCATAAGTCAGATGGTACCTGTATACAGTGGACCCTCGGTTCGCTATGTTAATCTGTTCCTGAAAGCTCATCGTAAAGCAAAATTATCGGAAAGCGAATCAATTTTCCCCATAAGAAATAATGGAAATCAAATTAATCCGTGCAAGACACCCAAAAGTATGAAAAAAAAAACTTTTACCACATGAAATATTAAGTTTAATGCAATAGAATAATTACAATAGCAACAATAACAATAGAATAATTGACACTTACCTTTAATGAAGATATGGTGATGATTGATGGGATGGGAGGAGGGGAGTGTTGAACCTATTGTTTAGAAAGGGAATCCCCCTCCATTAGGACTTGAGGTAGCTTTTCCTCCTGAGTAATGTAGGTCCTGCTTGGCAATTTCTTCCAAAACAGGCCTGTTTCATCACAATTAAACACTTGTTCAGGTTTCAATCCTTCAGCCTCCATGTACTCCTTGAATTCATGCACATATTTTTCAGCTGCTTTGTGGTCTGAACTGGTAGCCTCACCATGCCTAATCACACTATGTATGCCACTACGATTCTTAAATCTTTCAAACCAACCTTTGCTGGCCTTAAATTCACTCGCATCAGCACTAGTTGCAGGCAATTTCTTTACCAAATCGTCATGCAACTGCCTAGCCTTTTCACAAATGATCGCTTGAGAGATGCTATCTCTTGCTATCTGTTTTTCATTTATCCACACCAATAACAGTCTCTCAACATTTTCTAACACTTGCGGTCTCTGTTTCGTAATCACAGTTGCACCTTTTGCAAGAACAGCTTCCTTGATTGCCGTTTTCCTGGTCACTATAGTAGAGATGGTTGATTGGGGTTAACTATACAACCTGACCAGTTCCGACACATGCACTCCACTTTCGTACTTTGCAATTATCTCTCTCTTCATTTCAATAGTCATTAGCACCCTTGGTCTCGAAGGGTTGGCACTAGAGGCTTTCTTGGGGCCCATGGTGACTTATTTTGCAAAAACAAGCACCAAAAACAGTGATAATATGGATAATATGGAATGTACCGAATGTATCCTTAGATGCACGCACACTGGCTGGCTTGTAAACACTGGTACACACGGGGAAGTTCAGACCACACATGGACATGTCTCGTATGAATCGCATCGCATACCAGGTTTTGTAACGGGAACAGAGGCAAATTTTTGGCGATATAATGCATCGGTTACTGGATTTATCGGATACCGATAGCATCGCGAACCGGGGGTCCACTGTATATACATTATATACAGCATTGATCTCACAGGCCACAAATGTTACCAGAAAAAGAAAAAAATAGAAAGAAAAAGAAAAAATTATAAAAAACGTAAAATAAAGAAATGCGAGTTTGTGGAAATCGCCGATGTTTCCGCCACCCGGTCATTTTGGGTCAACTTCTCGCCTCTGTATCTCGGTAAGTACCAATCAGAAATTTTTTTTGTTTTGTTTTATTACCTTCACAAAAATATACTCTTTAATTCTGTAAGAAATAATTTTTTTTTTTTGGACACTGGGGCACCCCTTCCGATTTTGCCTTTGGACCCTGAAAGGGTTAAATCTGAAAATTAATTACTGCTCTACTGTGTTTAAAATTAAAGAGTATTTGAGAAACCCCATGCAAGCATTATTTGGAATAAGGAAGAAATTACTGTACAATGGGTGTGTTTTCTGTTAATAGATTATGGGTGAGAGTCTATGATTTTTCCCATAGGTATTTTTGGCTTAAAAGATTTTTGCATAAAAGAGGTCTTGTACTAACTGAATAAAATGAACCTTTTTGGTATGTGGTGCACCTTATGGTTTTGCTAATTCTGGTAAAATGATCAACTTGCAAATGCTGAATATTTAGCAGAAAGGTAACTCAACTCTGTGTCCTCTAGGTGTATTCTGAGATATGACAACTTACCAAGTTTAGAGTCTAGTAGCCACTTACACTTATGAGTGTTTAGCTGAGTTTAGCAAGATGCTGGAGTGGCACTATACTTACAGATTCGAATGGTGTTACGTTGTTTTGTCCCTTATTACTTTGATTGTAAGGTTCTCACTACATGTTCTAGTGTGGGGTAGCTTTTTACTTAATGGCCTTATCTGTCTAGGGGTAATACTTACATCATGGCTGATCATCTTGAGTGTCTCTGATATCCTTTCACCAGCCCTCTTCACAGGTTATTTAAACTACTACTATAAAAATATAACTGTATTCTGAATAGATATGTACAGAATATACAATTTACAGCCTCACATATTCAAAACAAAAATCTACACACTCCATAGCTGTTCTCCCACATGGTGTATCTCATTAACCTTGTCCTTCTCTCTTCTTGACTAACTCTGGGATAACCAGTGTTTTGACACACTTTAGTCACCCTGGGTATGGTGGCCACAACTTAAGTTATAAAAACTCACCCCTGGAGAACACATAATGCCCCAAAAGATAGAAAGAAGGACCCAGAGATCCTGCCACCTCCATGTCAACATGAGAAGAGAGAGAGAGAGAAAGAGGGAGGGGGGGAGGAGCCTAGCTAAGCTCCTCCTGCACCCACCAAAAACAAAAGACTGGTGCCAAGCACAATTCTCCAGTTACCACAATACTACCACACCTTAATTTTACTTTTACAAAAAGAAATACAACTTTATAAACTACTTATTTAAATTGTGTGTTTGTGTCTATAGTATAACCTATTATATTGAGAAAAAGGCTTAACCCAGCTGCCTCTCAGTCCTAAGGGTGATCAGCCCTTATGACATTTAGAACTGAGTCCCCATCAATTCAATATAATTAGTAACTGTTACTTATAAATACATGTTGGGTCCTATAGCCCCATAACACCCCCACCTCCAGACGAAGTCTCACAAAAGCTAGCCATGTCCCTCAGGATACGGCTATTAAAAGTATATTGCTTAAGTCTGAAGGCGGTAAGCAAGACTACTAGAAATGCTACATATTTCCTAGCACCATAACTACTCTTCACTTTACTGTTATTTACAACAGATTGCAGAATTTTTTAGAAAAGGATTTTAACCATACCCATATACTCAAGGGTGTAATTATTTACAATTTTAGTGACTTTTAAACAATACACATTACAATGCAAAATTAGCACACAATGCCCACTGTGAAAGCCCGCACTAACAGGCCTGTGCCTCTGCTACTGTAATCCAGCAAGTAACTGATCCTGATCAGGAGACGAGAGTAGAGCCAAACCCAGAGCAGTCAGGTGTACACCAGGCAGGAAACTTCACAAAACATGTCAAGGTGTCTCTCACTTGGTGGCCGAACCAAACAGTGAGACTTCCAGTCAACACTCATGATCCTTAACATGGTCAGGCACTCAAGCCCATCTTCCGAGGTCCCACTCCACACAGATCCTCCAAACTTATGAAGAGGAGGCTGACATAGAACATGGAGGGGTCCAAGGCAAATTGTCAGGCCGTTTTGTATATAGAGCACACCAAAACACAACATCACATACCTTCCTGAACGTCTCATGTTACCGAAGGTTGTCAATCACTGCCTCAACTCACATTTACATATACACTGACCCTCGTCACACTTTTGGCTCCGACTCGACTCCTTCACAGTCAGATGGCTGGTAGAGAGTACTCAGGCTCGCCTAGAGTTCACCACTGCAAAAACAACAAGGTCAGTACATGACAAACACTATGTACAAAGTACGCACCATGCATCTACATGAAACATCTAGAGAGAGCATCAGCAACCACATTCTCTGAGCCTTTTATATATTTAACTTCCAAATTAAAAGGCTGTAGGAACAAAGCCCATTTTAAGAGTCTGATTCTAGTCACCATACACAGGAACAGGATGAAGAGATCTTGAGGCATATACAAATGCTGAATAGCCAGCCCCAAAATTAAAATTTTCTTTCCTGTGGTAAAATGTTGACATTTAAACTTAGAAGGTTGTTCATAGATAGTAACAGTTCTGCAACCTCTCGCAGTGCACCAACAAACACCAAAGACATCTCTTTGCACCCAGGTTGGATACATCAAGTTTACACAAATACCATCACGTTCCATCTCACACACAAATTTTAAGCACACAATGAACACAATTTGCATTACACACATTAAAATGGTACTGGCACACAGGCCATGGAAATAACATCTTCTTGCCCCATGTTTTAGTTTATTTAAAATGTTTGCATCTCTTAGTGCATAAGTATCAATCTTTCTAATCCTATAAACCTTAGTTGTTAAACGTACTTTGTGGTAGTCAGTGCTTATGCCCAGGGTGCCATCTAATTTGGGAACCATGAAGCATGGGAATACCCACTGACTCTCACTAAGCACTACAAACTGGTGTTGGAAGAATTTCACTTCTTCCTCCATCTCCAATTTTTCATACAGATTTTTCCCACACAAAAATTGTTGAATTGGCTCAGCATCCTTAACAATTTCTTCATGGAGTTTCAGCTTTTCCCCATTACTGATATCCCAAACTTTTATAAAGTTCCAAGGTGGCTGAGCCAACTCTCCAACATTTTTCTCATTAAAACCAAGCATGCATTTCCCAAAATTTTTTACACACATATTATTTCTTAAATACACTTTTGGTATTTCATACAGATTATTGTTTTGCAGCCCTTCACATTCCATTAAAACATTGGTCTCTCTGAATTTTTGACATAACTTCAAACCCTTTAACCGGTTACTGTGTACACTATACTCATTCTTTTCTTGCTTGGGGATGTGGGTTTTATATCTAACCCCTGGGAACTACCCCCACAACATGTTCAGCTCACAGCAACTTGCCATACAGATTTTCACATGAATTGGCTCCAGTATCAGCACTTCCTCTCCAGCCTCCAGAGTATCATGGTCCACATTATGGTCCCACATCATCATCCTGGTCTGGTTGATGGGCACGTTCACTGGTACCATCCACCTCATACGAGTCAAACAGTGTCTGAAACTGAGAAAAAGCTCCGAGGGGGGAGCATCACCATCCTCCCCTAGCCAATAGCTCAGAGATTCCAGAGTGCTTCCCCACTCAGCAAATACAAAGAAAGGGATCCTCTCATCCCAGTTGTTAGTATTGTCTATACCATAGGCTTGCATCATTGTCTTGAGGGCTTGATGTAATTTCTCTATTTCCCCTTGAGATGGAGGGTGATAGGCCATTGCAAAGTTAGGCTCTACTTTTAATTCCTTCAAAACATTTCTAAAAGACTTTGAGGTAAAGTTAGGCCCTTGGTCTTTTTGCACCTCTTGAGGAAAACCAACATGAAAAAAGAACTTCATCAAAGCCCTTAAGACTACACGAACTGTTATCTTATGCAGAGGGACTGCTTCCAGGTACCTGGTAGTGGAGCAAATATTTGTGAGTAAATAATCATTTCCCAGTTTGGTCCTTAGGAATGGACCAAGTACATCTACTACCAGCTTGCTGAAGGGTTCACCTGGTGCTGAAATAGACTGAAGGGGAACAGGTTTAATACGTCGACTAGGTTTCCCTATAAATTGAAAGTCATGATAGGTCTCAATATACTCTCTGACAGTCTCCCACAGCTGAGACCAGAAGAAATGCCTGGAAACCTTGGACATCGCCATCTGGGGATAAAACCCTTGTTCTCCTTCCATCGATACTGCAAACAGAGGTGAATTCTTTGTAAGAGTTTCCTCCCTGAAATGAAAACACTTATTTAACTGTAAAATCTCTTCCTCAGCAACAGCGACATTTTCCTGCACAGAAATTAATTGCACCCTAGCAGGTGCAGCCTCTCTCACACTATTTAACTGATCCATTCTCCAATCATGCTCAGCTCTGGCTGGAACATCCTTTTCTTCAGTTGACTGCAGTTCAACATCAGAAAGCAGAGTTACCAAACTTAAGCCCTCACCATCCTCATGAGAAATATCATGAAGACTGTTGGTAGCATGATCATGAGCCATACTTCTCATGGTGGAACCATCAGGGAAAAGGTCTGGCAGGGTTTTCCTAGCCATTTCCTCCCAACATTTGGGACTTGGTTTCCCCCCAAACTAGTTGTTCCTCACTGTCTAACAGGCCCATAACATTATTCCCTAATAAGAAGTCGACCCCTTCAAAGGGAATTTCATCTGAGATACCTACAGGGAGATAGCCAACTTGGTATGCAGATTCTACCCATAATTTGTGTACAGGTGTCCTTATGGTTGAACCCGTAATACCCTTCAACAATATATCTACCCCAGTATAGGTATCCTTAGACACTGGCAGCACTCCAGCACATAGCAAAGAGTAGGTGCTACATCCATCTCTCAAGGACAATATGTTCTCAACTCTGCCTACATCCTTTTGCAAACCAACTGTGGACCTACTAGAAAATATACACATCCTGGGGTCTAGATCCAAACGTTCCTCCTCACCTTGCCTTGAAGACCTAATGCAGGCAACTGGATGTATCTCTGCAGTTAGGGTCCCCTGGGATGGTTCCTCTCTTTCCTGATCTCGCCTGCTTGACCAGGAAAACTTTTGTGTGTGTCCAGTTTTGTTACAGTAATAACAGATAAAACTCTTAAAGGTATTTTTACCATTTGGTGTAGGACTGGTACTGTTTACTCGAGGACCTGAAACATTATCTGATTGTCTAGGTAAACTTTGAACTCCAGCTGACTTACCTTTTCCTTCTATTTTAGAGGGCACCTCAGCCTTCATTTGTCCCTGAAAATTCTTGTCCCACTTACCTTTATGACCATAGGACTTGGAATAAGGTTTAGAACGAGTGGGGAAATTTTCAGAAGCAGCATGACTGTTTTTACTTACCAATTTCCTGCGAGCCAAGAATCTGTCACCTAGATCCAGTGCTTCTGAAAGATTATCTGGGTTTTTGTCCTCCAGATACTCTCTGAGGTCAACAGGGATTGTATTGTACAATTCCTCATGAACCAT
The DNA here is from genome assembly GCF_038502225.1 of Cherax quadricarinatus. NCBI lineage: Eukaryota > Metazoa > Arthropoda > Malacostraca > Decapoda > Parastacidae > Cherax > Cherax quadricarinatus. The sequence continues at coordinate 30,229,911 of NC_091314.1, forward strand.
CAGATCTACTAATTTGTTATAGTCTTTATTAACTCCTTTGGAACAAACCCACTTCTTAAAAAGGAACAGTTTCTCATTCCCAAACTCAGTTAAGGTCTGCCCATCCTGAAATTTTTGATTCCTGAACTTTTGTCTATATTTCTCAGGTATCATTTGGTAGGCAAGCAATACTTCCTTTTTAATCTTATCATAATCAGAAAAATCTTATCCCTCCAGAGTCTCTACTCTCTGGAATCCTTTACCCACAAGTTGTGTGCAAACTAGGGTAGTCCACCCACTTCTGTTTGGGCCATCCTTGCTCTAAAGCAGTCTTCTCAAAAAAAGAAAAATATCTATCTGGGTCACTCTCTGTAAACTTAGGGACAAAATTTGCAGCTTTAGTTATGTTAAAGTACTGCTCAGGCTCTTGTTCTGAACCTCCTAACCTTTGACGCTCTTCCTCTTTAGCTTTCATTAATTTCATTTCAGCCTCTAGCACAGCTAATTTCAGTCTCATCCATTCCATTTCTGTAACACCTGGGGTAGGTGATCCCTCATCTTCACTGTTACCAGGCATGTTTACTGATGAATTATAACCTTCTTCCCTGAAGCCTAAAACGTTTAAAGACTCATCTTCTGACATAGTTTTTATCTTTAAACACTTGCTTCCCTCTTACAGTATCAGTGGACAAAGTTTTCCCACAGGCACATAAAATAACACAAATTGAATGTAAACTATGCACATAGCACTTACCATAACCACAACAAAAATGTGTTGCTCAACCTTTCTCCCACCTTAAGAGAAAAACAACCTGTAAACTAATATATGAAAACACTTCCACTGACACCACCTTGGTAAATCTTCTCCTACCAGGAACATGCAACTGTTATTACCCCATACCAGCACATATAGTTCAAAGAATGTTTTGAGTTATTTTAGCAGTCAAATAACTCTCCCGGTCAAGCTCCCATGTTACGTTGGTTTGTCCCTTATTACTTTGATAGTAAGGTTCTCACTACATGTTCTAGTGTGGGGTAGCTTTTTACTTAATGGCCTTATCTGTCTAGGGGTAATACTTACATCATGGCTGATCATCTTGAGTGTCTGATATCCTTTCACCAGCCCTCTTCACAGGTTATGTAAACTACTACTATAAAAATATAACTGTATTCTGAATAGATATGTACAGAATATACAATTTACAGCCTCACATATTCAAAACAAAAATCTACATACTCCATAGCTGTTCTCCCACATGGTGTATCTCATTAACCTTGTCCTTCTCTCTTCTTGACTAACTCTGGGCTAACCAGTGTTTTGACACACTTTAGTCACCCTGGGTATGGTGGCCACAACTTAAGCTATAAAAACTCACCCCTGGAGCACACATAATGCCCCAAAAGATAGAAAGAAGGACCCAGAGATCCTGCCACCTCCATGTCAACAAGAGAAGAGAGAGAGAGAGATGGAGGGGGGGAAAAGCCTAGCTAAGCTCCTCCCACACCCACCAAAAACAAAAGACTGTTGCCAAGCACAATTCTCCAGTTACCACAGTTCTACCACACCTTAATTTTACTTTTACAAAAAGAAATACAACTTTATAAACTACTTATTTAAATTGTGTGTTTGTGTGTCTATAGTATAACCTATTATATTGAGAAAAAGGCTTGATCAGCCCTTATGACATTTAGAACTGAGTCCCCATCAATTCAATATAATTAGGTATTCCAGAGTAACTGTTACTTATAAATACATGTTGGGTCCTATAGCCCCATAACAAATGGTTAAATAAAATGTATTGTTTGAAATCATGTTATGCCAGTTTGGGTTAAATGTGTCGAGTTGTGGCAAGAAAGCTCTTGCTGAGATAAGTGACACAGTGTAACATTGTACTATATACACCACTTGAGAGCCTTGCATCTAGCGCAGTTATTAACCTGAGTTTAATAATAAACTGCGGTAACACAAAGCATGAGATCAAGATAAAGTGGTGAGGGTAATCAACACGAGTAGATATCATGCCATGCTGAGTGACATACACCATCTGTATATATATTGAAGATAACCCTTGATTTAATGCATAAGTTTTATAGTGAACATTGAGTCCCTAAGAATCATTCTTCTTTATATGATGCTTATAATTTTATATACAATTACAGTGGTACCTTGGGATACAAGCAGCTCTAAACTTGAACAATTATGTAAGTGTATTTATGTAAGTGATTTTGTAAGTGTATTTTTGGGAGTCTGAAACAGAGTAATCTAATTTACAATATTCCTTAAGGGAACAAGTTTGTTCGGTATCGGCACTCGAACAACCTTGTGGAACGAATTAAGTTCGTATCCCGAGGTACCACTGTATATCAAAACACTGTATATCAAAACACTGTATATACAGTTGTATCTAAACAGGTGAAGGGGAAAAAATAGTGTGCATTTCTAACCTAATGTAGCCATTGTCACTCAGTGTATCATACACTATTCTGCAGCTCCACACACCCATGCTTACTTAGATCACATGATATTTAAATATTGTACATCCTACCTGTTAGATGCTAAGTCTTGATCTAGAGTCCCTCTTTATTAGTGTTCCTCTTGATGATAATCCCTGTTTTCTCAGACTGAATGCCAGTTAGGAGGCTACTACATCTCCCTATCTTTACTGGCATCTTTATTGAGCTTATTCATGTTTGTGTATACTCTAATTCATTCTCTTCTCAAACCTTTGGTGTTACTTTGGGTTCACTTCTATCCTCTTCTCTTACTAACCTTTACTATGAAGTACAGTATTTCAAAACTGTTCAGCTTCCTACTGTTCATGTATGTCCTCTTTGGCTTCATTATGCAGATGTTTTTGCTCTCTGGCCACATGACTAGTCTCTTCCAACCCTTTTTTTTTATTGCCCTTGACAGTCTTAGTTTCATCTATCAAGTTCAAAGCTGAATGAGAATCTAATACCCTACTTCTTTTCATAGATATTCATGTTAACCACTCTGTGACAGGCATTTCTTTTTTCCAGCTACTATAAAGCCTTTGCACAATAGCATGTATGTTCACTGCTTTTTTTACCATGTACCTTCTGTCAAGACAAGTGTCCTGTCTCTTTCTCTATGCCATCCACACAGCACTGTATGACCCTTATGGGTTTAGTGTTTAGATTTGATTGTAATAATAATATGCCCTCCACATTTGTGAAACTCAATTTCTAGGTGCTGAGATATCCTCCTTGAGGTTCATTCTCAATCCTATGCTGTGGTGTCCTTCTAATTTCTTAACCTTTGTTTACTCCCATGCTAAGCATATTTTCTTCTCTTCTAAACCCACTTCTCCTGACAAAACTTCTGTATAGGTGTTTCTTGCTTTATGTGATAGATGTGTTCCTGGCGATGGCACAAAATGAACAAAAATTTGTTCTGAGAATTTGAAAATTCCAAATTTCTTCCAAAACAGCAAACCAGGACAAACATATGCCAAAATCAATCCAAGCTTTTCTCTAAGTAAGATTGACCAAGTTTTAAGAATGTAGGCATAATAAGTAAGTTTTATGTAAGCTTAGTGTACATAACATACAAATTTTTAGAAATCGTATTGAGGACACCGAGTTGTTACATGATGCTGATTTAACCAAGGATAATCTAATACAGTCAAGTGCTGTGACTATTTCTGATCAGAAAAGACTTTCTCCAATTATTTCACAGCAACAAATTTGATTAATTAAATTGGCATATTACTTCATTTGAGAAAAAAAACAGCAGCACTGAAAGTTTAAAGCTAACCAGAAAATGCATTTCCGCATTATTGCACAGAATTCAACAAAATTTGGACATACACAACCCAAGCCCATGAAACGTTCTATCAGTTTCATACAGTGCATCAGCCATTGAAGATTGATGCAGTTCACAATTGTTATATTGTAATTAGAGGAAAGTACTAAAGCCATAGGAGTCATATTGGCACTTGTAGAGTGTGAGTTATTCATATTTAATTTAACCCTTTCACTGTTGAGACCCCTACTCGCAAACTTGCTCTCAGTGTTGAAGAATTTAAACAAAAAAAATTATGAAATGATAGAGAATCTTTTCCCAAAGATAATGAAACCAAAAATACGAAATTTGATGGAAAACTGACAGAATTACATTCTTGCAAAGTTTGCAGTCTTGGCAATATTTATGCATCAGTGATTTTGCCCACTTTGATCCCTATTATCAGCCAATTCCATTGTTCCAGTCGACTATATTCATAGCTATTTCACTAGCACTCCTTTTGTTCTATTGATTAAGTACAAGAAATTGCCCATTTACCTATTTCAACTACCTAGTAAAGTGATCAGAAATTGGTAATTTAGCCAACTTCAGAATAGGGTCCAGAATAAACAATGAAAACATTCCTAGCACTAAAATAACATTTTCTCTGTTAATTAGTCATATCTCCAGCCCCTCTTTTATTATGCTAGCTTTTCATTTAGAATTTTTATTCACATGAAAGAATAGAAAATTTACTGTTATGTAGACTATTGCATTATTGTAAAAATGGTACAAATAATGTCAGCGGATTTGTGAAAGTATATTAGACCCACCAGTTGACATGTATTGGATGCAAGATGTGATTTGTTTACTCTTGAACATCGCCAAAAATCAAACATTTCTGCTACTTTAAGCTCATTTTTAAGCTACTTTTAGTCTATAAACCATAAAAAATCATCTCCATTTCCATAGTATATCTCCCGTTCTATCAAATGAGACCAAGAAAACAAGAATACACCATAAATACCATATGAAAATACACTGCAAAGTTGCTGTTTTAAATCAAAAGCACAGTTGCAGTTTTTATTCTCATTATGCACTGCATTCTGTAGGATTTTTTTATACTACACACACTGATCTCTCAGACCCATTCTCTCATATGTAGGCCTACCAGCTATCTCCCACAAGATTGGAAGCTGCTAGAATTTTGGTGTAGTATTGTGGGACCAACACTGGCTTCAAAGCCATAATATTATGGGACTGACAATGAAAGGGTTAACCAAGGGAAAGATAAGTCCAATTCTTTGGATCAAGAGCCCCTTACCAGCATCTTGGAAAAATAATGCAGTAATATAAAGTACAGTGCACCCTCCGTTTTCATTGATCTCCATTACTGCTGATTTCGGTTTTAGCTGACTTTTTTCATCAAATTTTTGGTTAATTTTTCGTCGATTACCTCCGTTTTTGTCGATCGTACGGAACCTGTCCAGTGCCCAGCATGCAGACAAAGCCGTGTTTCACACCATTCTCAGCCAGTGTAGCATTGTTTCTCAGTGAGTGAACATGTCCTGCCAGGTCATACGAAAGTGAGGAACACCATAGAACTGAAAAAAGAATTCTTAAGAAAATATGATAGTGGCACACACATTGCTGAACTCTGCAGGATGTACAGAAAGTCGCCATCAACAATAAGCTCCATTGTGGCAAAGAGAAAAGAAATCATGGAAGCTGACGTTGTGAAAGGGGTGAATGCGATAACCAAACAGAGATCCCAAACAACTGAAGAAGTGGAGAAATTGTTGTTGGTGTGGATCAGAGAGAAAGAGTTAGCAGAAAATAGTGTTTTGCAGTCTATTATTATTTGTGATAAGGCAAGGCAGTTGCATGACGACCTCATAAAGAAACTGCCTGAAACAAGTGCTGATGTACGTAAATTTAAGGCCAGCAAAGGCTGGTTTGAAAAATTCAAGAAGCAAAGTGGCATACACAGTGTTGTAAGGCATGGTGAGGGTGCCAGTTCAGACAAACAAGCAGTTGAAAAATTCGTGTGGGAATTCAAATGTTATGTAGAGGCTGAAAAATTCCAACCCCAACAAGTGCTCAATTGTGATGAAACAGGCCTGTTTTGGAAGAAAATGCCAAAGAGGACCTACATTATGTAGGAGGAAAAGGCACTCCCAGGACACAAGCATAGGAATGACAGGCTAACTCTCTTGTTGTGTGGTAATGCTAGTGGGGATTTCAAAGTGAAGCCTTTACTGGTGTATCACTCTGAAAATCCCAGAGTGTTCAAGAAAAACAGCATTGTCAAGAGTAAATTGTGTGATGTGGAAGGCTAAGAGCAGGGCATGAGTCACTAGGGAAATTTTCCTGGAATGGTTCAATGAACTGTTTGGCCCAAGTGTGAAGAAATACCTCCTGGATAATAAATTGCCACTCCAGTGCCTCCTGTTAGCCCCTAAACAGTCCAAACGTATATATATGTTTAGACTGTTTAGGGGTTAATGGGAGGCAAACGTATATATATGTTTTATTTTTCCTGCCTCCAAATTTGGCATGATTGGCCTAAGATGCCTGGTCAGCATAGAATGGGTCTTGACACTTGGTGTGTGCCATATTAAAAAAATCTGGGACCACTTAGGAATTTGTGGGAGTGCCAGTTAAATTGAGCACCAGCTAGAGAAAACAGCGCAGCCAACACCAAGGATTCACTAATGTCATGTCATATTAACACTTCCCTTTTAAGAGGAAAGTGATGTTGACCCCCAAGTTAAGTGGCTTTGGGGTGGATGTGGCCACAAGTGGTCGAGGAAATGTCAAAAACCTCGATAATAACCCATGTGCAACATTTGTGCAACACCCTTTCAGAATGTCTTATAACCTATGCCCTAGGTAAAGAGAAACAGTTCTGGAACATGTAATAAGTGTTTGGCAGGCCGGCAGGCTGGCCTCCTGCAGTACCTAATATTAGTGTCAGAACAAAGATTGGTTATGAAATGACAAGAGCTACTATAAATTGTAATTATCAGAACATAAAAATCATATAAAATAATATAAAAATGAGAAAAAAAGGTATATCGGCAACACTTCTGCAAGCGGCAGGACTCGATGTTGCCATCAGGTGAGCATAAGTGCCAACTTCGCAGCCTCATATCTCTGTCTTGGTAAGTACTGACCCTAATTTTTTTATTTTAATCCTATAACACTTAGAAAAATGTTCTATTTATTTCTATGTAAAAAAAAAAAAATTATTTCTCAAAATATTCGGGGTACTGGGCGAGAGAACATACATACATGTTTGGGCCATTTAGGGGTTAATGGACAATGCTCCTGTTCATTCTCCAGATTTGGAAGACCAATTGTCTAAGGAATTCAGTTTTGTAATAGTGAAGTTCTGGCCTCCTAATGCCACTCCTCTCATCCAGCCCATTGACCAGCAGACCATTGCAAACTACAAAAAACTGTACCCCAAAGCAATGTTTCAAAGGTGCTTTGACATAACCTCAGACTCTGAATTAACCTTAAGAGAGTTCTGGAAGAATCACTTCAATATCTTCCACTGCATAGGCCTTATAGATAAGGCTTGACAGGGAGTGACTTCCAGGATGATGAACTGCTTGGGAAAAATTGTGGCCAGATTGTGTCCAAAAGAAGGATTTTGAAGGGATTGAGGCTGACCCTGTCGACCCTACACCTGTTGTGCAAACAACTGTGACAGTGGGGAATTCCATGGGGTTGGATGTGAGTGGCAAGGATGTGGAAGAGTTGATGGAGGGCCACAATGAAGAGCTAACCACTGATGAGCTGCAAGAGCTTCATCTGCAACAGCAACAGACCACAGCTGAGAAAATTGCTTCAGAGGAGGAAGAGAGATGGAAGAAGGTGCCTTCTTCAAAGATTAAGGAGAGTTGTGCAGTGTGGACTAAAGTGGAGGAACATCACCCTGAGAAAGCTGTTGCAATCCGTGCTGGTGACTTTTACAGTGACAATGCCATGTCCCATTTTAGGCAAATCTTAAAGAGATGCTAGAAACAGATCTGTCTGGACAGATATTTTGTGCAACAGGGGTTCAGTGATTCTCAAGCTGGTCCTAGTGGCATTAAAAAACAAAGAAGGGAAGTGACCCTAGATAAGGACTTGGTACCTAGGGTCCTTATGGAGGAGGATTCTCCTTCCAATCAATAACCTATCTTCCCCCTCTTCTCCTCCCTGTCTTCCTTCCAGCAAAAACAGCCTTCAATGAAGGTAAGTGTCATGTGTAATGTTCATTCTTTTGTGCATGTAACTATCTTTAAGGTAAAAAAAAAATTTTTGTTGATACTTCAGGGTGTCTGGAACGGATTAATTCCATTTGCATTATTTCTTATGGGGAAAATGGTTTCGGTTTTGGCCAATGGCTCTGGAACGGATTAAACACAAAAGCCGAGGGTCCACTGTAATACTATATATATTGTTTCCAAATTCAAAGTGCCAAAATGGAACCTTTCACATTCCATTAAATACACCAGCCTCAGCCTCTCTCCAGTTATCACACACAACCCACATTTGGGACTGGCTTATGTGTCCCGTGGCCTGGTGGCTCAAGCTCTTGCTGCACACGGTGAGGATCTGGGTTGAATTCCTAGCGAGGGTAGAAACATTGGGCATGTTACTTTACACCAGTTGTCTATGTTCATCCATCAGTAAAATGGGTACCTGGGAGTTAAATAACAAAAAAGGCACAATACCATGACTGGACCGATACACAAATAACCCGCACATAGAAGAGAGGAGCTTATGATGACGTTTCAGTCTAACTTGGACCATTTACAAAGTTACACTGAATGTGACTTTGTAAATGGTCCAAGTTGGACCGAAGCATCGTTGTCAGCTCCTCTCTTCTATGTGTGGGTTATTTGTGTACCTGGGAGTTAGTTGATTGGTGTGGGTCACATTCTGGGACAAAACTGACCTAATTTGCTTGAAATGCTCTGCGTAACAAGTGGCTTTCTTTACAGTACAGGTCAGCCATCACTAATCTGGCATCTTAGGACTTGTAATGTGCCAGATTAGTGAGTTTGCCAGATTACAGAGTGGTTAGGTTAGATACACTTAACCCTTTTACTGTCGCAAGCCCCAATCCTGAAGTGTCTCCAGGTGTCGAGAAATATTTGAAAAAAAAAATTATTTTTTCTTATGAAAATGTTAAGATTATTTTTCTGATTGTTTTAGTTCAAATAATTTTTTTTGCCATCAGTACTTTCTGAGATACAGAGGTGTGAAGTTGGTAGAAAATGAGCTGTGTATGGCAACAGCAGTGACTGCCGCTCACCCGGTAAATTTTGGTTCACTTGTATTCTAAGGTTTCTTGTTTTTTTTTTTTTTCAATATTTTATTTTTTCACATAACTAATGTGGCCTGTGAGTCCAAAGTAAGATGCAATGTACATATATACACCCGTATACAACACAATAAGCGCACAAACATAATTATCAAAATATTGTTTACAAAACTTGTTTACACAAACGAACAATACAAAAAATTGTTTATTACTAATGTTTTATAATATGTATACAAATGTACAGTCACTGGACATGTTCCTAGAAGTTCTGCAGCTTGTGGAGCTCTTTGAAACATGGTTGCATACACAATGGTGCTTTACACTCCTTACACATAAAATGAGTGTGTCTGCATTTTTGTGGGCATTAGCAGGCAGTTGTGTTATGTAGTTATCCTAGGTAAATGGTCGTGTGTCATCATTCCTTCCTTCTTACCTTTCTGCATTCCTTTCCTACCTTCCTTCCTTCCTTACTTTTTTCCTTCCTTCCTTTCATCTCATCCTTCCTTTCTTCCTGCCTTCTCTTCTTTCTTCCTTCTGGTTTCTATAATATATATACACATATATAGTCACTGGATACTTTCATATAACTGCTATTATCTTCATTCAGCAAGCCTGTCTTGCGTGTGAGTATGTGGCTTCTAATTGTTTTGAGTCAGCTGTCAGAAAGACATATTGTCTCATTACTCATCCCCCCTACCGCCAATCAAAACAATGGGGTCGGATGCTCCTTCCCCTCCATCCTATCTATCTTTCTCCCTCATTCTCTCTCTCCTTCATTCTTCCTTCTCCTTCATTCTCCTTCATTCTTCATTTTCCTTCATTCTTCATTCTCCTTCATTCTTCATTCTCCTTCATTCTTTGCTTCTAATTATTTTGAGTCAGGGTCGGCAGCTGTCAAAATGACATTGTCTCATACTCACTCCCCCTACTGCCTGTCAAAACACTGGGTTCGGATGCTCACTTCCCCTCCATCCCATCTAATTATCTTTCTCCCTCATTCTCTTTCTCCTTCATTCTTCCTTGTCCTTCATTCTTCCTTCTTCATTCTTCATTTTCCTTCATTCTTCATTCTCCTTCATTCTTCATTCTCCTTCATTCTTCATTCTCCTTCATTCTTCATTTTCCTTCATTCTTCATTCTCCTTCATTCTTCATTTTCCTTCATTCTTCATTCTCCTTCATTCTTCATTCTCCTTCATTCTTCATTCTCCTTCATTCTTCATTCTCCTTCATTCTTCATTCTCCTTCATTCTTCATTCTCCTCCATTCTTCATTCTCCTTCATTCTTCATTCTTCATTTTCCTTCATTCTTCATTCTCCTTCATTCATTCTCCTTCATTCTTTGCTTTTAATTGTTTTGAGTCAGGGTCGGCAGCTGTCAAAATGACATTGTCTCATACTCACTCCCCCTACTGCCTGTCAAAACACTGGGGTCGGATGATCACTTCCCCTCCATCCCATCTAATTATCTTTCTCCCTCATTCTCTCTCTTTCTCCTTCATTCTTCCTTCTTCATTCTTCGTTCTCTTTCATTCTTCATTCTCCTTCATTCTTCATTCTCCTTCATTCTTCATTCTCCTTCATTCTTCATTCTCCTTCATTCTTCATTCTCCTTCATTCTTCATTCTCCTTCATTCTTCATTCTCCTTCATTCTTCATTCTCCTTCATTCTTCATTTTTCTTCATTCTTCATTCTCCTTCATTCTTTGCTTTTAATTGTTTTGAGTCAGGGTCGGCAGCTGTCAAAATGACATTGTCTCATACTCACTCCCCCTACTGCCTGTCAAAACACTGGGGTCCGATGCTCACTTCCCCTCCATCCCATCTAATTATCTTTCTCCCTCATTCTCTCTTTTTCTCCTTCATTCTTCCTTCTTCATTCTTCATTCTCTTTCATTCTTCATTCTCCTTCATTCTTCATTCTCCTTCATTCTTCATTCTTCATTTTCCTTCATTCTCCTTCATTCTTCATTCTCCTTCATTCTTCTCTTCAAATTGTTTTGAGTCAGGGTCGGCAGCTGTCAAAATGACATACAGGTCTCCCTCAACATTCACGAGGGTTAGGGGATCAGGAGCCTCGCGAATGTTGAAAAACCGTGAATGTTTGGTGCCCCGATATATTGTAGGGAAATATATTACAATACTGCTTCCTTAACTTGTTGAACCATGAATAATCATAAAATACATGAAAACGTCGTAAATTGTACTAAATATATACATGTCATGCTTTAATAACGTATGTTATTTAATAACATGTATGTTAATAACATGTATGTTAATAACATGTATGTTATTAAATACCACTGCCTCCACCACTGCGAGTCCCTACTACCCTCCCTCCGACCCCTGCAACTGGCAGCCAGCCCTCCCACCACTGTGTGGTGAGTGTTTTGTTTGTTCATTATTTGCTATTAAAATACAGAATAAATAATGTAAACCCATTCAAGACTGCATATTGGAATGGCTATTAGGAAAGGTATTAGACGGTGACATCATGTGTTTACTCTTGAACACTGCAAAGAATCGAACATTTCTGCTATTGCTAATAATACAATAGTAATAATAATAATAATAATAATAATAATAATAATAATAATAATAATAGTAATAATAATAATAAATACGATATAATTAACCCTTTGACTGTCAAAAGGCCCAATCCTGAAGTGTCTCCTCGTGTCGCAAAATATTCGAAAAAAAAAATTATTTTTTCTTATGAAAATGTTAAGATTATTTTTCTGATTGTTTTAGTCCCAAAAAAAAAATTTTCCCATCAGTACTTACCCAGATATAGAGGCATGAAGTTTGCAGAAAATGAGAGGCGTATGGCAACAGCAGCGACTGCTGCTCACCGGAAAACTTTAGTTTACTTGTATTTGAAGGTTTTTTTTTTTTTCACTATTTTATTTTTTCACATAACTTATGTGGCCTATGAGACCAAAGTAAGGTGCAATATACATATATACACTCGTTGTATACAACACAATAAGCACACAAACATAATTATCAATATATTGTTTACAAAACTTGTTTTCAAAAACAAACAATACAAAAAATTGTTTATTACTATTGTTCTATAATATATATACCAGTATACAGTCACTGAACATATTCCTAGAAGTTCTGCAGCTTGTGGAACTCTTTGAAACATGTTGTCATACACAGTGGTGTTTTACACTCCTCACACATAAAACATGGTGTCATATACAGTGGTGTTTTACACTCCTCACACATAAAACATGGTGTCATACACAGTGGTGTTTTACACTCCTCACACATAAAACATGGTGTCATACACAGTGGTGTTTTACACTCCTCACACATAAAACATGGTGTCATACACAATGGTGTTTTACACTCCTCACACATAAAATCAGTGTGTGTGCATTTTTGTGGAAGTATTTTCTTTATGTGCAAAGACAAAATACCTCATCTGAGCAGTTTTCTTCAAAGTATTAGCAGGCAGTTGTGTTATGTAGTTATCCTAGGTAAATGGTCGTGTGTCATCATTCCTTCCTTCCTAATTTCCTTCATTCCTTTCCTACCTGGAGGCTACCTGGAGGGCATTCCACCTCTCTTCCTACATTCCTTCATCTGTCCTTCCTTAATTTTTTCCTTCCTTTCATCTAGTCCTTCCTTCATTCCTGCCTTCCCTTCTTGCTTCTGGTTTCTATAATAATTATACACATATATAGTCACTAGATACTTTCACAAAACTGCTATTATCACCATTCAGCAAGCTTGTCTTGGGTGCAAGTGTGTGGCTTATAATTGTTTTGAGTCAGGAGTCAGCAACTGTCAAAATGACATATTGTCTCATTACTCACTCCCCCTCCCACCTGTCAAAACAATGGGGTCGGATGCTGCTTCCCCTCCATTCTATCTAATTATCTTTTTCCCTCATTCTATCTCTTTCAATCTGTCTCTCTCTTTCTCTCTGTCTATCTATCTCTGTCTCACAGGTACACATAAATACAAGTATACATAGTGTAAATTACCTAGGATAACCCAAAAAATCCAGACAAAGTGCTATACTCTGCTTTAAGATGTAAGTAAACGTGATGATGACACGGTCTTGTGGCTCTCTCTGAGACAGAGCTAGACGGATAGACAGGGAGCTTGGCAGACAAACAAATAGACAGAAAGACAAATGTTTGTTTGTCGTCGTCTTCTCCTCCTCCTCCTCTCCTCCTCCTCCTCCTCCTCCTCCTCCTCCTCCTCCTCCTCCTCCTCCTCCTCCTCCTCCTCCTCCTCCTCCTCCTCCTCCTCCTCCTCCTCCTCCTTCCTCCTCCCTCCTCCTCCTCCTCCTCCTCCTCCTTCTCCTCCTCCTTTCCTCCTTCTTCTCCTTCTCCTCCTTCTCCTTCCTCCTTCTCCTCCTCCTTCCTCCTTCTCTCCTCTTCTCTTCTCCTCCTTCTCCCTCCTCCTTCTTCCTCTCCTCCTCCTCCCTTCTCTCCTTCTTCTCCTTCCTTCTCCTCCTCTCCTCTCCTCCTCCTTCTCCTTCTCCTCCTTCCTCCTCCTCCTTCTCCTCCTCCTCTCCTCCTTCTCCTCCTCCTCTTCTCCTCCTTCCTCCTCCCTCTCTCCTCCTCCTCCTCCTCCTCCTCCTCTTCTCCTCCTTCTCTCCTCCTCCTTCTTCCTCCTCCTCCTCCTCCTTCTCCTCCTTCCTCCTCTCCTTCTCCTCCTCCTTCCTTCCTCCCCTTCTCTCCTCCTCTTCTGTTCTCCTCCTCCTCCTCCTCCTGGCTCTTGACAGATAGACAGCTGCCCCCCTCCCTCCACCCTCGTTTACGCTCATCAAAGGTCAGCTCTTATCAGATGTTATCTCCCCTTATCTTGTCACTGTCATGGGGTGAACTCTTTTCATGCCTCAAGGGAACATATTATTACATATTATTATTAGGTATTATTATTATTATTATTATTCCACTTCTTCCTGTTCTTCCTCCTCTTCCTCTTCTTCTTCTTCTTCTTCTTCTTCTTCTTCTTCTTCTTCTTCTTCTTCTTCTTCTTCTTCTTCTTCTTCTTCTTCTTCTTCTTCTTCTTCTTCTTCTTCTTCTTCCTCCTCCTCCTCCCTCCTTCCTCCTTCTTCCTCCTCCTCCTCCCTCCTTCTGCCTCCTCCCTCTCTCCTCCTCCTCCCTCCCTCCTCCTCCTCCTCCTCCCTCCTTCCTCCTCCCTCCTCCTCCTCCTCCCCTCCTCCTCCTCTTACCTCCTTCCTCCTCCTCCTTCCCTCCTTCCTCCTCCTCCTCCCTCCTCCCTCCTCCTCCTCCTCCTTCCTCCTTCCTCCTTCCTTCCTCCTTCCTTCCTTCCTTCCTTCCTTCCTCCTCCTCCTCCTTCCTCCTCCTCTTCTTCCTCCTCCTCCTCCTCCTCCTCCTCCTCCTCCTCCTTCCTTCCCTCCTCTTCCTCCTCTTCCTCCATTGCTTTTGGTCTCAAACTCCTCGAAATCATGAAATTGATCTTCAATGACACTTCCATCTGTGTTAGAGCATCACAGCTGCCCCCCCTCCCTCCACCCTCGTTTACCCTCATCAAAGGTCAGCTCTTATCAGATGTTATCTCCCCTTATCTTGTCACTGTCATGGGGTGAACTCTTTTCATGCCTCAAGGATTAGATTTTTTAGATTTTGCCACCGAAGTGGCTAGTTTATTGTGCACCCCATATCCATCCTGTGGACGGTAGCGCGAGAGCATGTGGATACACAAAAGGCTTAGGAACTAGGCCCCAAAGGGTTAACAGGAATACATATGGATTTATATCTACATATCTATAGTTCACTTATCTGTTACAAGCAAATTTAGGAAATTTGCTTAGTATATCTGGTATCTTATTTTCATTAATAAGATATCTTGACATGTCACATAGGTTATTATACTGTCTGTCTCTGTATTCCTCAATAAGTGGACAATTAACCACATAGTGTTCAAGAGAGTGACCATATTCCTGATCACATAATTTACATTTAGTTTGATCATCATCTGTGTGTCTCTCAAACTGCCAGAAGTACTTGTAACCGCCTAAGCCTGGCCACTACAACATCAGTCAGTCTGTTCACATTGCAAGTTGCTCCATAAACATACTTATCTACGTTCATGTTATCATAGTGGGTTATAGATCTACTCAGGCTTCTAACTGCATTCCTATAACAATCATTTTCATTATTTACTTCTCTCCTAATATTATTCCTAATGCTAGACACAGTTATACCAAAGTTATATTCTACATTCTCCTTCTGGATACTCTTCTTGGCTAACATATCAACTTTATCATGAAGGAGTAATCCAATGTGTGATGGGATCCATAGCAATTGTACATTAATTCCTTTGTCCCTAATTTTTGAGTATCTATACCCTCTTCCCAATGAGCATGTTGTTGGAGTCATTATATGAGCCAAGAGCCTTCAATGATGACATAGACTCAGTAATGATGATAGAGTGCTTCTCAGTGTCATAGGTTAGCTTTAGCGCCATTAGGATTGCAAACAATTCAGTTTGCAGTGTAGACGCTAAGTTGTTAATTCTTATGCCTAACTCAACAAATTTATTATCGTTTTAACTAGGAGGTGGCAACAAGAGCAGATGCAGCCCTGCCAGAAGACTCCTGTTTAGATCCATCAGTGTATATAACTTGTGATAACTTGTTACTACCAGCTAGGTGAGAAATTTCTTCTTGAGCAGTTGCTCTAACAAGAGATTTAAGGAAGGGATTACTAGCAATGAGCTTCTTGGGAGGGACTTGTAGGTATTAAATGAACACATCTTCCATGGAGGGGTGAAATGCTCTTGTTGCCTACAGTGATACAGTTCATGCAGGTTATAAAACTTAATGCAATTGCACGTTTTCACAATCCATTTAGATCTGTGTGTATTTACCTCTAGACACTTGGTAAGATTCACTGTGACAGTGTCTGGTTCGTTTCTCAACATTCTAATACCGAGTACAGTGTTAATTTCAATAATCCTATCACTGATACTAGAAATACCAAGCTCCTTCCTCATGTTAAGAACTTTGTAGATCTGGGACAGCCAAGAATAATCCTGAGAGCTTCATTTTGCATTAACTCCAAGGGGGTCGGAGAGAACTTTCTTTCTAGCTAATATCAACATGGGAGCAGCATAATCAATTAAGGACCTAACATAGGGTATGTACATCATTCTCACGATTCTCACATTTGCACCATAGTTGGGATTGTAGCCAGCAACAGCTTTGAGAGCATTTAGCCTAGCTTTACATTTCTTGTTTAGTTGTGGTATAGTGGATTTGTTAAAGGGTACATCTACACCAAGATATCTGTAAGTTTTAACGTAGCTAATGATTTCACCCTGCAAATAGATGGGTGGGGGATGTCGCTTGCTTGTTAATATCTTAGTTTTAGAGGAAGATATTATGAGGCCTAGTCGATTACAAATTGCTTGAACTTCATTAAGAATGGTATTCATCTTCTTATGCCCTGTTGTATGGATCATGATATCATCAGCATAGCTTATAGCTATATGTTTATGTGAGGCAGGTAGAACATTTAGGAGAGCATTAATCAGAATATTAAATAGCATGGGACTAAGAACTCCTCCCTGTGGTGTACCTAAAGACATTTCTTTAGAATCACTTCTGAAGCCTTGGTAAAGGACAGAGGATACTCTATTTGACAGGTATCCTATTATCCAGCAGAGTAAGCTACCACCAATATTCATTTTGGCTAGTTCATGTAGTATAACGGTTCTGTTCGCAATATCAAATGCAGATTTTAGATCAAGAAAAGTGGTAAAACTAGTAGAGGTGTGTGCAGTGAGAAAGGTGGAAATACAGTTCTGCACACTTTTACCTTTCATGAACCCATAGAGGTAGGGGGAAAGTTGATGTCTGATTCTGTAGTACAGTCTGTTAATCATCATTCTTTCAAAAGTTTTACAAAGACAACTAGTTAAGGAGATCGGCCTAAATGTATCAGGCTGTTGGGGCTTAGGGATAGGCACTATGAGACTATTGGTCCAGGAAGTAGGAAGAACGCCCTCAATGTAACTGAGATTATACAGTGCCAACAAAGGGTTATCAGGCACGTGCCTTAGAGTTCTGAGAATATCATAGGTTATACCATCCTCTCCAGGAGCAGTTGATCGACCTTTGGTTAATGCATCATCTAATTCATACTCGGTAATAGGCAATCACTCTCATCAATATTTTGGCTCATAAAATTAATCAGTTTCAACATTTCTTCAGAAGTACTCTCTAAATTTTTTCTAATATGAGATGGAAGGCTTTTATGCCTGGATGTTTTGGACCAGTCATTTATGAGGTCATTTGCTTTATCAAGAGGAAAGGGATGAGCAACATTGCCAGTCTTTTTCCTGGTTATTTTATTTATACCTTTCCAAGCCAAACTCAAAGGGGTGGACCTATTTAATCCACTAACAAACTGTTCCCATTCCTGTTGCCTAAGTTCTTCCTTTCTATTCCTTGCATTTGTTAGTGCAGCTTGGAACGTTCTGAGCAGGTCTGGGGTTCTACATTCACGGTATGTTTACTAAAATCCTCCTAGCTGCATGTGTTAGATTGCGCAGCTGTGGATCATTATAGTATTTACATTGGTTTTTATTGTTATTTATAGTGGAGGGTTTTTGTTTCCTATTCCTGCCCACTTGATCTGTGAGAACAATGCCTCAAGGGAACATATTCTTCTTCTTCTTCTTCTTCTTCTTCTTCTTCTTCTTCTTCTTCTTCTTCTTCTTCTTCTTCTTCTTCTTCTTCTTCTTCTTCTTCTTCTTCTTCTTCTTCTTCTTCTTCTTCCTCTCCCTCTTCCTCTTCCTCTTCCTCCTCTTCCTCCTCCTCCTCCTCCTCCTCCTCCTCCTCCTCCTCCTCCTCCTCCCTCCTTCCTCCTTCCTCCTTCCTCCTCCCTCCTTCCTCCTCCCTCCTTCCTCCTTCCTCCTTCCTCCTTCCTCCTCCTCCTTCCTCCTCCTCCTTCCTCCTCCTCCTCCCTCCTTCCTACTCCCACCTTCCTCCTTCTCCCTCCTTCCTCCTCCTCCCACCTTCCTCCTTCTCCCTCCTTCCTTCCTCCTTCCCCCTCCTTCCCTTCCTCCTCCCTCCTCCTCCCTCCTTCCTCCTTCCTTCCTCCTCCCTCCTTCCTCCTCCTCCTCCTCCTCCTCTCCCTTCCTTCCTCCTCCTCCTTCCTCCTTCCTCCTCCTCCTTCCTCCTCCTCCCTCCTCCTCCTCCTCCTCCTCCCTCCTCCTCCTCCTCCTCCTCCTCCTCCTCCTCCTCCTCCTCCCTCCCTCCTTCCTCCTCCCTCCTCCTCCTCCCTCCTCCTCCCCTCCTCCCTCCTCCTTCCTCCTCCTCCCTCCTCCTTCCTCCTCCCTCCTTCCTCCTCCTCCTCCTCCTTCCTCCTCCTCCTCCTCCTTCCTTCCTCTTCCTCCTTCCTTCCTCCTCCTCTTCCTCCTCCTCCTCTTCCTCCTCCTTCCTCCTCATCCTCCTCTTCTCCTCCTCCTCCTCCTCCTCCTCCTCTCTTCCTCCTTCCTCCTCCCTTCTCTTCCTCCTCCTCCTCCTCCTCTTCTCCTCCTCCTCCTCCTTCTCTCCCTCCTCCTCCTCCTCTTCTCCTCCTCCCCCTCCTCCTCCTCCTTCTTCTTCCTTCCTCCTCCTCTTCTTCTCCTCCTCTCCTCCTCTTCTTCTTTCCTCCTCCTCTCTTCTCTCTCCTCCTCTTCTTCTTCCTCCTCCTCCTCTTCTTCCTCCTCCTCCTCTTCTTCTTCCTCCTCCTCCTCTTCTTCTTCCTCCTTCTCCTCCTCCATTGCTTTTGGTCTCAAACTCCTCGAAATCATGAAATTGATCTTCAATGACACTTCCATCTGTGTTAGAGCATCACTTGGGAAGAGAAGAGTCCCAGATTTGCTGGGGAGTCACATATTCCTTACCGCTAGGCATGCTGAAAAAGGACGACTGAAATGGCATTCCCACAATGCACCACTGGCTCCCCAATTTTTTTTATATGGTGCACACTGACCATGGAGACCCATTCTCTCACATGTGGGCCTACCAGCTTTCTCCTGCTTGATTTAAAGCCGCTAGAATTTATGCGTATAAATACGTCAAACACGGTATCTCCTATGACGTATATATACAACCGCGACAGTCAAAGGGTTAAAGAAGGAAATTGTACAAAAATACGAGGGAGTGGTTGACACATCGTCAGTGTGACTTTGTTTATGCTGGAGTGAACATTAGTCTCCCTGCTCTTCCAAACATTTCACAATAATTCAGCGGTTGAGGCAGTGGTATTTAATAACATATATGTTATAAATAATAATAGTACATGTTATTAATAACATGTATTATTATTAACATGTTTTTTTTTATTATCACACTGGCCGATTCCCACCAAGGCAGGGTGGCCCGAAAAAGAAAAACTTTCACCATCATTCACTCCATCACTGTCTTGCCAGAAGGGTGCTTTACACTACAGTTTTTAAACTGCAACATTAACACCCCTCCTTCAGAGTGCAGGCACTGTACTTCCCATCTCCAGGACTCAAGTCCGGCCTGCCGGACTTGAGTCATGTATGTTATTAAATACCATTGCCTCAATCACTGCCTCTACCACTCCAGTCACACTCAATCTACAAGCACCAAACACAATGAATTATTGTGAAATGTTTGGAAGAGCAGGGAGACTAATGTTCACTCCAGCATAAACAAAGTCACACCGACGATGTGTCAACCACTCCCTCGTATTTTTGTACAATTTCCTTCTTCTATTATATCATATTTATTATTATTATTATTATTATTATTATTATTATTATTACTATTGTTATTATTAGCTGTAGCAGAAATGTTTAATTCTTTGCAGTGTTCAAGAGTAAACACATGATGTCACCGTCTAATACCTGTCCGAATAGCCATTCCAATATGCAGTCATGAATGGGTTTACATTATTTATACTGTAGTTTAATAGCAAATAATGAACAAACAAAACACTCACCACACAGTGGTGGGAGGGCTGGCTGCCAGTTGCGGGGGTCGGAGGGAGGGTAGTAGGGACTCGCAGGTGGCGGGAAACTTAAATATGATTTGGCAGCTGGGAATTTGGTGGCTGGGAATTTGGCGGTTGGGAATTCGCGAATGTGTGAAGCCCGTGAAAGTTGAAAACGTGAATGTTGAGGGAGACCTGTATTGTCTCATACTCACTCCCCCTACTGCCTGTCAAAACAATAGGGTCGGATGCTCCCTTCCCCTCCATCCTATCTAATTATCTTTCTCCCTCATTCTCTCTCTCTCTCTCTCCTTCATTCTTCCTTCTCCTTCATTCTTCCTTCTCCTTCATTCTTCATTCTCCTTCATTCTTCATTCTCCTTCATTCTTCTGGTATCCTTGGCATTGCTTTTGGTCACAAACTCCTCAAAACCATGAAATTGATCTTCACTGACACTTCCATCTGTGTTAGAGCATCATTTGGGAAGAGTAGAGTCCCAGATTTGCCGGGGAGTCACACATTTTTTATTGCTAGGCATGCTGAACAAGGACTACTGAAATGGCATTCCCACAATGCACCACTGGCTCTCCGATTTTTTTTATGTGGTGCACACTGACCATGGAGACCCATTCTCTCACATGTGGGCTTACCAGCTTTCTCCTGCTTGATTTGAAGCTACTAGAATTTATGCATTTTAATACATCAAACATGGTGGCTCATAGCTCATAAGACGTATTATATATACGACCGAAATAGTCAAAGGGCTAATTAGCCTATCAATAGAGAGACTGCTACATCTTCCTCATTTTCATCACTGCTTTCTCTTCCACTGGCTTTCTGCTGTGGATTTACAACCATCTGCTCAATTTCTGAGTCAGTTTAATGATGAAATTTGAGTCAGTATAATGATTTGAGCCAGTACTATAATGATGAAATTTGAAATTATGCTAGCCAAAATTAGTACTGAATTACTAATGGAATTGGATAACTGATTGCCGGATTAGTGATGGCCAACCTGTAGTATGTCATTAATGTCAGCTAGGACTGTATACCATTTACATGTGCTTGACATTGACAATGACAGTGTTTATTTCCTTCTAAAGCTTACAATGTGTGGTTTACTTGTTATAAAGTGTTAATTACAAAGGCCACTAGCATGCCTAGGCATTTCGGCCAGACTATTACTAATTCTTACTCTATATTGATATAGGTTGTGGAGTAGTACATTTCAATATACATTATTAGATTGTAGATGAATGGTTCAGAGAACCGACACGTTGATAAATTAGACACATGTGCAACTCTTGGGTATCTTTATTGAGGAAACGTTTCGCTACACAGTGGTTTCATCAGTCCATACGATTCTTTGTATGGACTGATGAAGCCACTGTGTGGCGAAACGTTTCCTCAATAAAGATACCCATGAGTTGCACATGTGTCTAATTTATCACATTATTAGATACATACGTAATTAGATTTATAATACTGAAGTAGTATAAACATATAACAATATTACAAATGGTAAATTTAGTAATGGGATTGGATTTGTCTTGGCATGATACACTGTTTCTATTAAAGCTCCTATATTGGAAGAGTAAATTAGGCAAACTTAGACAAACTTAAGATATAATAGGGAAGAGCAATATTAGGAATTTTATGTTTACAGTCATTTGGGTGAATGTAGGTGTAAATTAGAGGAAATTACAGATAACGAGAGAAAGACTATAGTATTGTTTTGGATGTGTTCTTGATACAAACAATGAGAATTAGGTGGTTTTTCATTTGGTTAGCTGATAATGGGGTGTGTTAGGGAGATAAGATGTTTTTTAATGGTACTTTTGAAAATGGTGGTTGAGTCTGCAGTTCTAGAGTTTTCAGGTAGGAAGTTCCAGATTTTAGGCCCTGTTATATACATCAATGTAGTGCAGATGACAAGAAACAGATGATTGCTGATGTTATGAATGAAAATAAGTTGGATGTCCTGGCCCTAAGCAAAACAAAGCTGAAGGGGGTAGGGGAGTTTTGGTGGGGGGAAATAAATGGGATCAAATCTGGAGTATCTGAGAGAGTTAGAGCTAGGGAAGGGATAGCGATAATGTTGAAGGATCAGTTATGGAAGGAGAAAAGAGAATATGAATGTGTAAATTCAAGGAGTATGTGGATTAAAGTAAAGGTTGGATGCGAAAAGTGGGTCATAATAAGCGTGTATGCACCTGGAGAAGAGAGGAATGTAGAGGAGAGAGAGAGATTTTGGGAGATGTTAAGTGAATGTATAGGAACCTTTGAACCAAGTGAGAGAGTAATTGTGGTAGGGGACCTGAATGCTAAAGTAGGAGAAACTTTTAGAGAGGGTGTGGTAGGTAAGTTTGGGGTGCCAGGTGTAAATGATAATGGGAGCCCTTTGATAGTTTACCTGGAATTTACCTGGAGAGAGTTCCGGGGGTCAACGCCCCCGCAGCCCGGTCTGTGACCAGGCCTCCTGGTGGATCAGAGCCTGATCAACCAGGCTGTTACTGTTGGCTGCACGCAAACCAACATACGAGCCACAGCCCGGCTGGTCAGGAACCGACTTTAGGTGCTTGTCCAGTGCCAACTTGAAGACTGCCAGGGGTCTGTTGGTAATCCCCCTTATGTATCCTGGGAGGCAGTTGAACAGTCTCGGGCCCCTGACAATATTGCCCCTTATGCAATATTGTAATAATTTTATAAATAATATCACCACATTTGTGAACGTATATTAGACCCACCATCTGGCGTGTATTAGACGTGTGAGGTCATTTGTTTACTCTTGAACATCTGCAAAAATTTAACATTTCCTCAACTTTGTGCTCAGTTTCAAGCCATTTCCTTTACTAAAACCAATCAGAATCATCTCTATTTTTGTAACATATCTTTCATTCTATCAAATGAGACCAAGAAATTGCAAATACAACTATAAAAAACATACGAAAAAACACTGCAAAGTTGCTGTTTTAATCGAAAATTACAGTCTCAGTTTTCTCTCTCATTATGCACTGTGTGCTGCAGGATTTGTTTTATGTGATACACACATACCACATAGATGTATTCTCTCATGTCTAGGCCCAAATTTACTGCTCACAGCTTATTAAAGTGAGCTGAGCTCATGGCGTAGATCTACAGTTTGGACCCTCAACTCAAAGCCGTAGATCTATGGCAAGGACCCTGAAAGGGATAAAAAGTGTATTTTTTTTTTTTTTTTTTTTTTTGGTGTCTGGAATAGATTAATTGTATTTACATTATTTCTTATGGGAAATGTTGCTTTGACTTTTGAACAATTTAAGTTTCAGCCTAGCTTCTGGAGTGGATTATGGCCGAAACTCGAGGTTCCACTGGAATTAGTTTCACTCTTATTGTAATTTTTATTAGAATGCTATTTTGAATTAAAGGAATAATCTTAATATGGTATAAACTAAGTGTTCTTTTTCCCATGTAACTTGTTACCATTGTAACTACTTCATGTACATTTGTTTAATATTCATGTAATCTGTTTTACTGTAAAAATTGTTATTATCTTGTATACATATATGTAAAATACTATCCAGTGGAACCTTGACTTATGAGTGTCCCAACTTACAAGTTTTTTGAGATATGAGCCATCCCTGGGGTCGATTTTTTGCTCTGAGGTACGAGCCAACATTTGAGTTACGAGCCAGCTCCCCCCTCCCTCTTCCCCCTCAACCCAAAACCTGGACATCTCGCTTGTTTATCTATGACTTCATGCTTTAATTCCATGGAAATTATTCTCTTTTTTCTTCTCAGAAATAATAATAATATAATTATAATATAATATTATTAGTCAAGTCATTCAGTAAGTCAGTCAAGTCATTCATTCAGTCAGTCAAGTCATTCAGTAAGTCAAATCACTCAGTAAGTCAGACAAGTCATTCAGTAAGTCAGTCAAGTCACTCAGTAAGTCAGTCAAGTCACTCAGTAAGTCATTCAGTCAAGTCAGTCAGTCAGTTCAGTCAGTTAGTCAGTCACACAAACTCATGTTAACCTCTTTTTCTGTGTACAATGTAACACTTCAATTACGGCTACAGGTTATCACTTGTTTAATATCTTTGTTAATTCTAAGACTCCAGTGGAACCTTGACTTATGAGTGTCCCAACTTACAAGTTTTTTGAGATATGAGCTGTCCCTGGGTCGATTTTTTGCTCTGAGTTACGAGCCAGCTCCCCCCTCCCTCTTCCCCCTCAACCCAAAACCTGGACATCTCGCTTGTTTATCTATGATTTCATGCTTTAATTCCATGGAAATTATTCTCTTTTTCTTCTCAGAAATAATAATAATATAATAATAATATAATATTATTAGTCAAGTCATTCAGTAAGTCAGTCAAGTCAGTCAAGTCATTCAGTCAGTCAGTCAAGTCATTAAGTCAGTCAAGTCACTCAGTAAGTCAGACAAGTCATTCAGTAAGTCAGTCAAGTCACTCAGTAAGTCAGTCAAGTCACTCAGTAAGTCATTCAGTCAAGTCAGTCAAGTCAGTCAGTCAGTTCAGTCAGTTAGTCAGTCACACAAACTCATGTTAACCTCTTTTTCTGTGTACAATGTAACACTTCAGTTACGGCTACAGGTTATCACTTGTTTAATATCTTTGTTAATTCTAAGACTTAGTGCTTATACCTCTTCATGCCACTTTCAGCAACATTGGTATGGCTACTGGGTGTCATGATTGCTTGGCAGATACAAGATATAGTAATTAAAATATCATAACACAATTGACAAACATAGCTGCCTTGTAGCAGAGAAAGACTGAACACATATGAGTTAGGAATGCTGGGATGGTGGGGTGGTGTCGGGGAGTGGTAGGGGATGGTGGGGTGGTGTCGGGGAGTGGTAGGGGATGGTCGGGGGTGGTGTCAGGGAGTGGTAGTGGAGGGCTCCCCGGCTGCTCTACAACAAGGTGGCCGCTTGAGCAAGAGAATTTTTTCCGTCCCACAAACTGAACCATGTTAAATTAATTATACAACGTGTTACATAAAATTGTGTAGCAATTCTTCAATGGCGGTCTACTGTATTATTATAATAACGATAGAGCTTCAGTTCCCTAAATTAATAATAATCATAATACAGTGGACCCCCGCATACCGTTGGCCTTACATAACGTTAAATCTGCATACCGATACATTTTATCGCTAAGATTTTGCCTCGCATACTGCTAAAAAACCCGCTCAACGCTGTTCGTCCGAGACACGTCTATGTGAGGCCTGAGCCAGCCTCACATGTTCCGCCGGTGGCATTGTTTACAAGCCAGCCTCCGCGGTAACATCCAAGCATACAATCGTAACATTTCATATTATTACAGTGTTTTTGGTGATTTTATCTGCAAAATAAGTGACCATGGGCCCCAAGAAAGCTTCTAGTGCCAACCCTGTGGTAAAAAGGGTGAGAAATATTATCGAAATACTGTGGTACCATGGTCAACTGCTGATGCTGCTGCTGCTGTAACACTGTCAGCTGCTGCTGCTGCTGTAGCACTGTCAGCTGCTGCTGCTGTACCACCGTCAGCTGCTGCTGCTGCTGTACCACCGTCAGCTGCTGCTGTTGTAGTACCATCTGCTGCTGCTGTAGCATTGTCTGCTGCTGCTGTAGCACTGTCAGCTGCTGCTGCTGCTGTAGCACTGTCAGCTGCTGGTGCTGCTGTAGCACTGTCAGCTGCTGCTGCTGCTGTACCACCGTCAGCTGCTGCTGCTGCTGCTGCTGCTGCTGTAGTACCGTCTGCTGCTGCTGTAGCATCGTCTGCTGCTGCTGTAGCACTGTCAGCTGCTACTGCTGCTGCTGTAGCACTGTCAGCTGCTGCTGCTGCTGCTGCTGTAGCACTGTCAGCTGCTGCTGCTGCTGCTGCTGTAGCACTGTCAGCTGCTGCTGCTGCTGCTGCTGCTGTACCACCATTGTTGGTGTGGCTTATTGAGAATACCAAGAAACAATTAACCCCAGAGGGTTAGCCACCCAGGATAACCCAAAAAAGTGTGTCATCGAAGACTGTCTAACTTATTTCCATTGGGGTCCTTAATCTTGTCTCCCAGGATGCAACCCACACCAGTCGACTAACACCCAGGTGAACAGGGAAAAACGCCTGGAACTAGTGCTCATATTGGTGAATTTAAAGCCAGCAAAGGTTGGTTTGAGAGATTTAAGAATCGCTGTTGCTGGATCAGTCAGCTGTTGCTAGATCAGTCAGCTGTTGCTGGATCAGTCAGCTGTTGCTGGATCAGTCAGCTGTTGCTGGACCAGTCAGCTGTTGCTGGACCAGTCAGCTGTTGCTGGACCAGTCAGCTGTTGCTGGACCAGTCAGCTGTTGCTGGATCAGTCAGCTGTTGCTGGATCAGTCAGCTGTTCAGCTGTTGCTGGACCAGTCAGCTGTTGCTGGACCAGTCAGCTATTGCTGGATCAGTCAGCTGTTGCTGGATCAGTCAGCTGTTGCTGGATCAGTCAGCTGTTGCTGGACCAGTCAGCTGTTGCTGGACCAGTCAGCTGCTGCTGCACCACAGTCAGCTGCTGTTGCACCACCATCAGCTGTTTCTGAACATGACTCATCCCGAACCTGTCCCAAACCTGTCCGTCCAGCCTGAGCGCCTGCCTTGCCGTCATTGTTTACAAGCCAGGGTGGCCGGTTGCATGCATACATTCGATACATTTTGTATTATTCCATTATTTATAGTGCTTGTAACTGCTAAATAAGCCTCCATGGGCCCAAAGAAAGCTTCTAGTGCCAACCCTGTGGTAAAAAGGGTGATAAATACTATCGTATCACAGTCAGCTGCTGCTGCGCCACAGCTGCTGCTGCACCACAGCTGCAGCTGCACCATGGTCAGCTGTTGCTGCACCCAGCTGCACCACAGCTGTTGTTGCTCCACCGCCATCAGCTGTATTACTCGAAGATGTGGAGAGAGTGTTTTGGTGTGGCTTAACGTGAAACAATTACCGAGAAACAATTAACCCCGGAGGGTTAGCCACCCAGGATAACCCAAGAAAGTCAGTGCATCATCGAGGACTCTAACTTATTTCCATTGGGGTCCTTAATCTTGTCTCCCAGGATGCAACCCACACCAGTCGACTAACACCCAGATGAACAGGGAAAAATGCCTGGAACTAGTGCTCATATTGGTGAATTTAAAGCCAGCAAAGGTTGGTTTGAGAGATTTAAGAATCGTAGTGACATACACAGTGTGATAAGGCCTGCTCTGGAAGAAAATGCCAAACAGGACCTACAGTACTCAGGAGGAAAAGGCACTCCCAGGACACAGTGTCTCATCAGTCATTGCTGCATCTTCAATAAAGGTAAGTGTCATTTATTCTTCATTTAGTAGAGTAGTACATGCACTATTTATACTGTGCATGTACTACTCTACTATTGTGCATGTATCCTTCTCTTTGTGTGTAGGAAAATGTATATTTCATGTGGTAAAAATTTTTTTTTCATACTTTTGGGTGTCTTGCATGGATTAATTTGATTTCCATTATTTCTTATGGGGAAAATTCATTCGCATAACGATAATTTCGCATAACAATGAGCTCTCAGGAACTGATTAATATCGTTATGCGGGGGTCCACTGTAATAATAATAATGATAATAGAGCTTCAGTTCCCTAAATTAATAATAATAATATAACGATAGAGCTTCAGTTCCCTAAGTTAATAATAATTATTATAATAATGATAGAGCTTCAGTTCTCTGAATTAATAATAATTATTATTATAATGATAGAGCTTCAGTTCCCTAAATTAATAATAATAATAATAATGCATAATACGTACGTAATAATAATTCAGATTGGCACAGCTGGTAAGCAGTAAACATGTTTACATCCCTGTGGGGGCAGTTCTCTCGTGCTTGTTTGCATTTTTTTTACAGTCACTTGGCCAAATTTCTTTTTTCTGACCATGGGTCCTAGTGATCTACTGCAGTTAGCCTCAAAAATACTCTGTTTTCTCTTACAGTAAGAACATGGGAAGATACTATGGTCAAATTGTGACAGAAATGACTGACGCTTCTGCCACTGCTGCCTCTGCCACCATACTATGGCCTATTTTATTCATTCTAGAGTATATATCATGTTTCTGTGCTAATTATATTCTTTATTATGTCATACTAGATGAATTGTGATAGATAAATAAGCTGTACAATTAATAATGGCGTCATATTCAAGTATTTTTCTCGTCTCTTCAGAGTGCAGGAATGAATTAATGGCTTTTCAATTAATTTAAATGAGGAAAATTAATTTGATTATACCAGTAAATTGAGTTATGAGCTAGCTCCTGGAACAGATTAAACTCGTAAGTCAAGGTTCCACAGTAGTCCTTTTAGACAAGTCAGGTTTAAGCTTGCCCGAAATGTTCTGCATAACTAAGGGGATTTCCATGTGAGAAATCTATTATCGTCCAATTTTGTACAAATAGTGTATCATGTGGAAATAAACTGACTGACTGATCGCTTGTTTGATTGATGCACCCTCATATATATACTAAACTACACCATCAGCAACTGCCACATGCACATGTTGGTTTCTCTAATCATTGCAAAGCCCACTCCTATACACTATTATTATATTTATTCTTCAGCTTCAAGAATGTAACTTACAGTACAATATAACACAAGTACACTGTTTCTCCTCCATGTGTCTGAAAGTATAAATTTAATTTCTTCACATACCCTCGCCAGTCCTCTCCTACTCGTCACTATGTACTTAATTTACTACTAGACACCTTCCTGGCCTTACTGATATTCAGAGCAGTGAACTTGTAGACTCCTCTGCACATTCAAAAGTTCAGGACCTTCCAGTCTTGCTCAAGTGGTTGTCTTTTTTGTTTTTTTTTACTTTTCCAGTTCTATCTTGGCATTGGTGAAATTGCTAATAGTGTCATTGGTTTGCATTAGTGACCAACAAATTTTTTAGTTGACCCTCAATTGGGCCATCCTTCCTTCATTGTTATTAGTTATGGAAAACAGTGCAGCATTCTCAGGCCTGTACATTGGTCACAATGTACTCACAGTTATCTCACTGAGAGATGCCTAGTGACACTGCAAAAACTGTTAGGTTGTGCTCACAGTACAATACAGGTCTCCCTCAACATTGGCATTTTCAACTTTCGCAGGCTTCACACATTCGCGAATTCCCAACTGCCAAATTCCCAGCCACCAAATCATATTTAAGTTTCCCGCCACCTGTGAGTCCTTACTACCCTCCCTCTGACCCCCGCAACTGGCAGCCAGCCTTCCCACCACTGTGTGGTGAGTGTTTTGTTTGTTCATTATTTCCTATTAAACTACAGTACAGTGGTCCCTCAATAATCGTCCGGCCTGAAAGTCGTTCATTTCGGAAATAGTCCCGTTATTTCATCTAAACATTGGTTCGCAAATGGTCCATTAACTCGCTAATTGTCCTTCGTCCGGGACGCATACTCACGCTCTGAGCCACCTGGGCCTGCCTTTCCAGCCAGTATGCCATTGTTTACCAGTGAGCGATGGTCCCCTCACATGCTCCTACGAAATATTTCATGATATTCCATTGATTTTAGTGCTTGTAAGTGCTAAATAAGCTACCATGGCTCCAAAGAAAGCTTCTAGTGCCAGCCCTTTGGTAAAGAATGTGAGAAACACATATAATTTATGAAAAAGTTTGTAGAAAAATACAAAGGTTGTGGTGGTAGAGTGGAAGCAGTTGTGATAGTGGTTGATGGTGGTAGAAGGTAGTAGTGATGGTGGTAACTGTTGTAATAGAAGGTCATAGCGATGGTGGTAGAGGGTTCCTTCTTTAGTGATTCAGCGATTCTACCAACTCCTCCAATGTTGTTGGAGTTATATAGGGCTACAGAAAACACCACCGCCTCAGCTGCTGCTTCACCACCATTATGGACGGCTTACTCTCAGTGGCCCTTATATACCCAACAACAACACAACACAACACTTCTCGTGACATACGTAATGACTTATTTTATTCATTCTAGAGTATATTCCATGTTTCTATGTTATTAATATTGTTTATTATGTCATATTAGTTGAATTTTGATAGATAAATAAGCCGTAGAATTGATATTAGTGTCATATTCTCCAACAATAAACTTGCCATCCCTCCCTCACACAAACAAGTCTCCAATAAGAACATAAGAAAGGAGGAACACTGCAGTAGGCCTGCTGGCCCATACTAGGCTAGTCCTTCACAAATCCAACCCACTAACAGAACAAATGCTACCCAAGCAATAAGCTCAGGTGCAAGTCCGACTCAAATCCAACCCCTCTCACTCGTGTATTTATCCAACCTAAATTTGAAACTACCCAAAGTTTTAGCTTCGATCACCCTACTAGGCAGACCATTCCACTCATCAACTACCCTTATTACCAATGTTCATTTATACATTTTATTAATGCTTTACATTTATTTGGCATTTTTTCTGCATGTAAATCTATATTTATGCTAGGGAAGTGACCCCTGAAGTGACCTAGAGTCCTTATGGAGGGGGATTCCCCTTCCAAACAATAACCTCTCTTCTCCTCCCTGTCTTCCATTCATCAACAGCCTTCAATAAAGGTAACTGTCATGTTGAATGTTCATTCTTTTGTGCATGTAAATCTATCTTTTAGGTAAAAAAAAATTGTTGTTGATACTTCTGGGTGTCTGGAACGAATTAATTGGATTTAAAATATGTATTTCTTATGGGGAAAATTGATTCGAAAATCGTCTATTTCGATAATAGTCCCACTTCCAGGAACGGATTAAGGACGATAATTGAGGGACCACTGTATAAGTAATGTAAACCCATTCATGACTGCATATTAGAATGGCTATTCGGACAGGTATTGGATGGTGACATCATATGTTTACTCTTGAACACAGCAAAGAATAAAACATTTCTGCTACTGCTAATAATAACGATAGTAATAATAATAATAATAATAATTACTATAGAATTGAAGAAGAAAATTGTACAAAAATACGAGGATTGAAGCAATAGTGGAGGGAGTGGTTGACACATCGTCAGTGTGGCTTTGTTTATGCTATAGTGAGCATTAGTCTCCGTGCTCTTCCAAACATTTCACAATAATTCATTGTGTTTGGTGCTTGTAGATTGAGTGCGACTGGAGTGGTAGAGGCAGTGTTTGAGGCAGTTGGTGAGGCAGGGGTTGAGGCAGTGGGTGAGGCAGTGGTAGAGGGTGGTAGAGGCAGCAGTTGAGGCAGTGGTATTTAATAACATATATGTTATTAATAATAATAGTACATATTATTAATAACATGTATTACTATTATTATTATTAATAACATGTATGTTATTAGCCCTTTCAGGGTCTGTGCCATAGATGTACGGCTTTACGTTGAGGGTCCAAACCATAGATCTATGCCAAAATTCTAGCGGCGTCAAATTTAGCACAAGAAGGCTGGTAGGCCTACATCTGAGAGAATGGGTCTGGGTGGTCAGTGTGCACACTATAGAAAAAATCTGGACGCCCACATGGCATTGTGGGAACGCCGCCAAAGTAGCTTTGTTCATCATGCCTGGCGGCAAGGAAGCTCTCACTCCCCACTCACTCTCTGGGTGAATTCTGACCCTCCTCTTCACAACTTACAGTTCTAAGACTGATGGAAGTGGAGCTGAAGAGAAATTCTATGGTTTTGAACCATATGGTACCATTGTACCATATGGTACAATGGTACCATATGGTTCAAAACCATATGGTACAATGTACCATATGGTACAGTGGTACCATATGGTACAATGGTATCATTTGGTACAATGGTATCATATGGTACAATGATACCATATGGTACAATGTACCATATAGTACAATACCATATAGTACATTGTACCATATGGTACATTATACCATATGGTACAGGGTACAGGGACCCTAATGGAAATAAGTCTGACTTTTTTGGGTTATCCTAGGTTCTCCAAACATATGCTGCTATGAATGATAATCTATGTAACTTTATTTGTGTATACCTAAATAAACTTACTTACAATGCCACATGCACTTGAGTAAGTCTATTCAGGTGTACAGAAATACAATTATATGGATTATCATACATAGCAGCATATGTATAAAATCCTAGGATAACCCAAAAAAGTCAGGGTGACTTATTTCCATAGGGAGCCCTGTATCTGTACCATATGGTGTCCTATACTGTATGGTACCCTGTACCATATGGTACCTGTGCCACATGGTACCCTGTACCATATGGTACCCTGCACAATATAGTACCCTGCACCATATGTTTTCCTGTACTGCATGGTACTCTATTCCATGTAGTACAGTGTACCATATGGTACCCTGTAACATATGATACCATGTACCACATGGTCAATAGGTGTTGGTGGCATGAGACACCAGCCAAGACTGAGTGAGTGGCGACGCTAGCTAGCTACTGACTCTGCAGTTTCCAAGACAAAGTGCTTTGTCATCCACCTCAAGTAACGTGTCGAGTTCCTGTACATTTGTAAATATATAATAGAACATAACTAATATACGACATTTTTGCATATTTTTGTTGTAAACAATTATTGTAAACAAAATAATGATGAAAATATTATTGCATTTATTGTGTTGAATACAATACCATATAGTACCATATGATACAATGAATCATATGGTGTCATTGTACTGTATGGTACAATGTACCATATGGTACCATTGCACCATATGCTACCATTGTATCATATGGTACTATTGTACCAAATGGTGCCATTGTACCATATTCTGCCATATGGTACCATTGTATCATGTGCCATTGTACCATATGGTACCATTGTACCATATGGTAATATATGGTACCGTTGTATTCAACACAATAACTGCACTAATATTTTCATTATTTTGTTTACAATAAACTTGTAAACAAGTTTTGTAAGCAATATAATGGTAAACAAATTAGTGCAGTTATTGTGTTGAATACGATAAGTGTACACTTATACAATATACATTATATTGGTCTCACAGGCCATAAATGTTACTAAAAAAAGAAAAAAAATTGAAAAGAAAAGAAAAAATTATAAAAAATGTAAAATAAAAAAAATGCGATTTTGCGGAAGTCACTGATGTTGCCGCCACCCTGTCATTTTGGGTCAACTTCCCACTGCTGTATCTCGGTAAGTACTGATCAGAATTTTTTTTTTTGTTTTATTACCTTCACAAAAATATTATCTTTAATCCTGTAAGAAAAAATAATCTTTCTTTTTTTTTTTTTTAAAATTTCTTGGACACTGGCGCACCTCTTCAGAATTTGGCCTTGGAACCTGAAAGGGTTAAATACCACTGCCTCAACCACTCTCAACCACTGCTTCATCTGCTGCCTCAACCACTGCCTCACCCACTGCCTCAACCACTGCCTCTACCACTCCAGTCGCACTCAATCTACAAGCACCAAACACAATGAATTATTATGAAATGTTTGGAAGAGCACGGAGACTAATGCTCACTATAGCATAAACAAAGCCACAATGACGATGTGTCAACCACTCCCTCCACTATTGTTTCAACCCTCGTGTTTTTGTACAATTTCCTTCTTCAATTCTATTGTATTTATTATTATTATTATTATTATTATTATTATTATTATTATTATTATTATTATTATTATTATTATTATTATTACTGTTGTTATTATTAGCAGAAATGTTTGATTCTTTTGCTGTGTTCAAGAGTAAACACATGATGTCACCGTCCAATACCTGTCCGAATAGCCATTCCAATATGCAGTCATGAATGGGTTTACATTATTTATACTGTAGTTTAATAGCAAATAATGAAGAAACAAAACACTCACCACACAATGGTGGGAGGGCTGCCAGTTGCCGGGGTCGGAGGGAGGGTAGTAGGGACTCGCAGTGGTTGAGGCAGTGGTGGAGGCAGTGGTATTTAATAACATACATGTTATTAAACCATAATATGTTTGTATTTAGTACAATTTACGACGTTTTCATTTATTTTATGATTGTTCATGGTTCAACGAGTTAAGGAAGCAGTATATTGGGGCACCAAACATTCACGATTTTTCAACATTCGTGAGGCTCTTGATCCCCTAGCCCTCGCGAATGTTGAGGGAGACCTGTATCTTTTCACTGTCTCCATCACAGAGCATACAAACTCATTTATAATCCTTCAGTTTCGTGACATGCTTATGTCTGCTCTGCTTATTGACAATTCCACCTTTAACATGACTCACGAAATCGTAATGACATGATTGCAAGCAAACCATACCATTGGCTGGGATTGAACTCGTGGTGAGTCATAAATCTCCAAGCCAGCATATAAGCCACTGGTTACAATAAGATTCATCCAGCTAGGTATATTTATACACCATAGAGAGGTTAGCACAGGCCCTGCTGTGACCACAAATGCAAGTTTTTACAGATGAATCTCCCACCAGTGTGGCCGCGACAAATTCTAGCTCATATTGTAGCCAGCTGGCCTGGAGTTTTATGACTCACTCGTCATGCGTTCAATCCCCACCCGTGGTATTCATTTGCAATCATATCAATATGATTTTGTGAGCCATGATGACAGCTTTGAGGGGACTAGAGCTAGAGTTCATCACAGCTATGCTGGTGGGAGATTCATCTGTAAAAATTTGCATTTGTGGTCACAGTGGGACCTGTTTTAACCTCTCTATGGTGTATAAATATACCTAATTGGATGAATCTTATTGTAGCCAGCTGGCCAAGTGGCTTATGCACTGGCTGGCCTTGAGTTTTACGATTCACTCACCATGAGTTCAATCTCTGCTCATGGCATAGTGTACTCCACCTGTAAGTAGATTCTATAATTTTTTAATTTAAACTGATTTATTGCATCAAATGGACTTTCTCCATTTGGCCTTGTGCTCAGGTAAATCACAAGTAAAACATTCAACTCTTATACCTCTACTTCTTTGCTCTAAAGTGTTGAATGTTCCACCTAAAGTTTTAACACTTTCTGTGAATACATTACAGTCATAATAATAATTAATAACAATAATACAGTGGAACCTCAAATTTCGAACGTATCGCTTATCGAACTCTTCGAAAATCAACCACTTTTTTCAAACCAACTTTGTCCCCATAATCAAACTCACCCCTTTTTTTCGAACCGCCTGGTACCGGACCTGTCCGCCAGCCTGCTCTATCCGTGTTGCTGCGCAGGCGCCATGAGCCAGTCTGGTTTTGTTGATGCTCGAGTGAACACTAACCTGTGGTCTCATTCAAACATTTTATGATTAATTCATTGTGTTTAGTGCTTGTGGGACTGTGAAATAAGCTACCATGGGCCCAAAGAAACTTGCTAGTGCTACCCCTGTGGTAAAGAAAGTGAGAAACACCATAGATGTGAAGAAGGAAATAATACAGTAGTATGAGAGCGGTGTGGAACTTGTTGAGCTTGCCAGGATGTATGGGAAAAACAAGTTGACCATCGCTTCTATCCTGGCAAAGAAAGAACAAATCAAGGAAGCTGATGTTGCAAAAGGTGTTAATATGCTAACCAGAAAAAGACCACAGGTAATCGATCAGGCTGAGAAGTTGTTGCTGATGTGGACCAAAGATAAAGAGATGGCAAGGGATAGTGTTTCAGAGACGATTATTTGTGAAAAGGCAAGGAAGTTGCATGCCGATTCAAAGATTAAGGAGATTTGTGCCAAGTGGAATAATGTCCAAATGTTTGTGGAGAAGTACCACCCTGAGCAAGCTGAAACAAGCCATCTTTGCAACAAGTTCAGTGACAGAACCATGTCCCATTTTAGGGAAATCTTAAAGAGGTGCCAGAAACAGAGGACTGTGGGCAGTTATTTTGTGAGACAGGGGTCCAGTGACTCTCAAGCTGGTCCTAGTGACATTAAAAGACAGAGAAGGGAAGTAACCCCAGGGAGGGCTTTGATACCTAAAGCCCTTATGGAGGGGGATTCCCCTTCCGAACACTAACCCCAACTCCCTCTCTCCTCCTCCCTAACTTCCAGATGCCATCACCAATTTTCAATAAAGGTAAGTAAAAATGTTATTTTATATGTTTGTTTAAATTTATTAATACATAATTGTACACTATATTTGTTGTGTGTATGTAAAAATATAATTAATCTTTATACAATGTATTTTTTTCTTTGTGTGAATATTTTTGGATTTCTGGAACGGATTAATTTTATTTCCATTATTTCTTATGGGAAATATTGCTTCGCTTTTCAAACTTTTCAGATTTAAAACTAGCTCCTGGAACGGATTAAGTTCGAAATTTGAGGTTCCACCATAATCATAATAATGTGGTATTAATCATCTGCAGGTGTGCTAAGAAACCTTATTCTTCTGTACTTAGTACATCTACATTGCTGTCTGCAATTTTGCATATGATAGTTTGGTAGTCTCTACCTCTGTCTAGAATTACTGCATTATCAATCAATTTTCAAGATGCACTTTGGGCTGTTGAAATAATTGGGAAACTGATTTAAAGAAAAAGTTCAATCATTCTACTAATATCTTATTCAATAAGTGGTTCTGTTCTTTACCCAAATTTTTGTGGCAGTAAATAATTTAGGCATCTCCTGCAGGTGAGACTGAAAGGCAGCGATCTTACAACAGCTACATTGGGACCTGTAGGAGCACCAGAGACTCTCCTGGACACCAACACTGAAGAGAAGCACTATCAATGCCCATACTGCCCATTGCAGCTATCACAAAGATGCTATAAATCCCATATAGAGACCCATAACTCTCATAAGCCATATCAATGCCCATTCTGCCCATATCGCTCTTCTGAGAGAAGTAAAGTGAATACTCATTTACGAACGCACACTGGCGAAAAGCCTTACGCATGCCACTACTGTTCATTAAGTTTTAGTGTTAAATGTAATCTTAAGACTCATATCCGAAAGCATACAGGTGAGAAGCCATATTCCTGTCCTCATTGTTCATATTGTTGTGCTCATAAGAGTGATTTAAATAGACACATAACAACTCATGCAAAATAGTAAAAATCAACAGTGGCATAAAATGGCTTATACTCCAGAGGCTATATAAAAGTGTTGCTTTAACATTGCTGTTTCTGATCCAAAACAGTAAAAAATATATAAGCCCACACAAATGAATGCAAAGGTGTAAATGTCAAAATTTAAACTTCTGCCAGTGAGAATTTTTTTCATTTAAATTTATTTACTGTATGTGTGTGTACAGTCAAATACCATTAGCTTGGGGTCTCATTTTGGATAGAATGTTATTTCAGACCAAGTCTTTACTTCACTTTTTATGGAAAAATGCTGTTTAAATGTACATAAAATGATAACACTTTGATTTTCATCCATACTTACTACAGTACTGGTATGTATCTGCTCATGATTGTAATTCTGTATTTTCTTTGCATGTTGGTAACTGTGAGTGAAACAAAGTGGTGAGGGGGGGACACCCAGGCCACCACTCTATCTTTATTCACTCTCATTTACTCAGCATCAAGATTAAAGTTGGAAGAACGATTGAAATATGCACAAGCTATCTCTGAAAATATCTGAGAGTCCAGAAGCAAGAGGCAGCAAGTACAGCAGTGAGAGAGCATGTGTGCTGTACCAAAACATTATGCAAATGATGCGGTGAGAGTGGTGGCAGGAGACGATAGATGTAGTCATCGAATTTGTATATTTATTCCTTGCTTTAATGTGCAAGTTCATAAAGAACAGTTTGCAGTAGCATTAACTACTGGAACATTTTAAAACAAATATAAAGTTCTTTCTTAATTTAAAAAAGACAAAATTATCACAAGGTATAGGAGCCAAAACTTACTGTGCCACTTAGTGCTATGAGCAATTTGAGTGGTCCCCCTCACTGCACTCCCATTTCATGCATTACAGCATAAGTGTGCAGTTTCAATGACAACTTCTATGGGAGTTGAGGTTTCAATAAATTACATCACCTGCATTAAAATAATTGAAAGAAGATATGCAAAATAAATCAGTTTCTGACAACATAACCTAACCAATTTTTTATCAGATTCCAACTTATTATGGCAATACACCAGTTCAGAAGCATAATCCTATACCTATTCTGTTTGTGTACAGTACTCAGTCTTCATAATTAATGGAATTTCAGCAGTAAGAGAAGGCTCTAGGTTCTCATGAGTTTGGATTAGTAGTTAAACTTTATGTATGTATGAATGAAATAAACTAAAACAATTTTTTTATCAAGTACAACAATTATTTATAGTCTTTAAGTATAAAATGTTTTTATATTACAACAAGTTTAAAGAAACTTAACTTGAATTATAAGATATAGATTTGAATTTAGATGTATGGGATAATAAAATTGAAGTAAAAAGAATCTAATAAGACATCAGAATTTGCAGTTAATTGTAAAATCTTGTACATTAGGGACAAACAATACTATACCAGCATTAGATGCATTAATCATAAACAACAATGTAATGGTATAATCATGATCTCCAAATATACTCAATGTATCCTTTTTATAAACACTACAGTATTATAGTGCTATAGTCCCTCAGTATCCATGAGGGATGTATTGTGCAAGAAACTTGTGAACAGTGAGTGCGTAATTATCAAACTTTTTTTGTGTAAGAATAGAGATGCAATCTGGATCTCTGTCGTCCCCCATAAAGATTAAATAGATAAGAATATAGAGATGTAATCTGGACCCCTCTGGCCCTATAAACATTAGATAGATATCACAGCTTGTGTAACTATTTGCACTATTTTGAGTCAGTTATACAGTAGCATAAATAAGTCATATAACAGAAGTATAATACAGCAGTCCCTCGTTTATCGTCGTTAATCTGTTCCTGGAAGTGCGATGATTATCGAAATAGACGATTTTCGAATCAATTTTCCCCATAAGAAATAATGTAAATACAATTAATCCATTCCTGACACCCAGAAGTATTAAAACAAAAAAATTTTTTACGTGAAATATAGATGTAGTACATAAACAATACAATGGGACATGATGAATGAAACATTAACAGCATAACACTTACCTTTATTGGAGATTCTTCTTAGTGTATGGAAGACTGGAGGAGGAGAGAGATTGGATTAGTTACTCTTTGGAAGGGGAATCCCCTTCCATCAACACCTCAGGTACCAAGTCCTTTTCTGGGGTTACATACTTCTCTTCTCTGTTTCTTAATGCCACTAGGACGAGCTTGAGAGTCACTGGAGTCCTGTCTCGCTAAAAAAGTGTCCAGAGAGCTCTGTTTCTGGCGTCTCTTTAAAACTTCCCTAAAATGGGTCAAGACTGTCACTGTACAAGTTGCAACATCCTTCTCAGGGTGATGTTTCTCCATAAATCTTTCCATCCTGCCCCACATTTCAAAAATCTTAATTTCTGAAGAAGGCACCTTCTTCCATCTCTCTTCCTCGTCCTCTGCAGCAAGATTCTGAGCTGCGATCTGTTGCTGTTCCTGCTGAAGCTCTTGCAGCTCCTCAGTGGTTAGCTCTTCATTGTGGTCCTCCACCAACTCTTCCACATCCTCCAAACTCACATCCAACCCCATGGAACTCCCCAATGCCACAATGGATTTCACAACTGACATAGGCTCATCAGGGTCGGCCACAAACCCTTCAAAATCCCTCTTGTGGACACAATCTGGCCACAATTTTCTTCAAGCAACAACAGCTTCCTTGATTTCCTTTTTCTTTGCCACGATGGAAGATATGGTTGTATGGGGTTTGTTATACATCCTGGCCAGTTTGGCCACACATACACCACTTTCATATTGTTCAATGATGTTTTTCTTAAATTCAATCGCATTTCTCACCTTTACCAAAGGCTTGGCACTAGGAGCTTTCTTTAGAGCCATGCTAGCTTATTTAGCACTTGCAAGCACTATAATGAATGGAATATTATGAAATATTTTGTATGAACAAGTGTGCGGACCGTTGCTCACTGGTAAACAATGGCACACTGGCTGGGAAGGGAGGCCGAGGCGACTCAGAGCTGTGAGTATGCGTCCAGGACGAACGACAATTAGCGAGTCAACCGACCATTTGGGAGCCAATGTTTGGATGAAAATAACGTGACAATTTCCGAAAAGGATGACTATTGAGCCCGATGATTATCGAGGGACGACTGTACAAAGTAACCCTTATAGCATATACATACAACATAAACAGTAGTGTGAAGTATCATAATAATTAACCTCTTCAGGGTCCAAGGCCAAAATCTAAAGTGGTGCTCCAGTGTCCAAGAAATTTTGAAAAAAAAAAAATTATTTTTTCTTACAGAATTAAAGGGCATATTTTTGTAAAGGTAATAAGACAAAAAAAAATTCTGATCAGTACTTACCGAGATACAGTGCCAAGAAGTTTGTCCAAAATGATGTGGTGGCGGCAACATCGATGAATTCCACATACGCGCATTACTTTATTTAGCAGTTTTTGCAGTTTTTTCTTTTCTTTTCCAATTTTTTTCTTTTCCTACTAACATTTGGGGCCTGAGAGACCAATGCTGTATATAATGTATATATATAAACTCACCGTATTGAACACAATAACCGCACTAAAGTTATTATCATATTATTGTTTACCACTGTTGTTTATTACAATAAACATGCACAAATCTTGTATAATACAGTGGACCCCCGGTTAACGATTTTAATCCGTGCAAGAGGGGTAATTGTTATGCGAAATAATCGTTATGTGAATGAATTTTCCCCATAAGAAATAATGGAAATAAAATTAATCCGTGCAAGACACCCAAAAGTATGAAAAAAAATTTTTTTTTACCACATGAAATATTAATTTTAATACACACAAACTGAAAAAGGCATGCACACTTACATGACACTTACTTTTATTGAAGATCTGGTGATGATTGATGGGATGGGAGGAGGGGAGAGCATTATCTTCTTACTGTTTAGAAGGGGAATCCCCTTCCATTAGGACTTGAGGTAGTAAGTCCTTTTCTGGGGTTACTTCCCTTCTTCTTTTAATGCCACTAGGGCCAGCTTCAGAGTCACTGGACTTCTTTCACACAAGATATCTGTCCATAGTGGCCTGTACCTCTCGTTCCTTTATCACTTCCCTAAAGTGTTTCACAACATTGTCAGTGTACAGGTTGCCAACACGGCTTGCAATAGCTGTGTGAGGGTGATTTTCATCCATGAAGGTTTGCACTTCAAGCCACTTTGCACAGATTTCCTTTATCTTTGTAGTAGGCAACTTCTTCAATTTCTCTCTCCCCTCCTCTGAACCAGTTTCCCCAGGTCTGGCCTCTTGCTCTTGAAGTTGATCTATCAGCTCATCAGTGGTTAGTTCTTCATTGTCCTCCTCCACCAACTCTTCCACATCCTCCCCACTAACCTCCAACCCCAAGGACTTTCCCAATGCCACAACGGATTCCTCAACTGGCACAGGATTCTCAGGGTTAGCCTCAAACCCTTCAAAATCCCTTTTGTCTACACATTCTGGCCACAGTTTCTTCCAAGCAGAGTTCAAGGTCCTCTTAGTCACTTCCTCCCAAGCCTTACCTATAAGGTTTACACAATTGAGGATATTAAAGTGATCTCTCCAAAACTCTCTTAGAGTCAGTTGAGTTTCTGAGGTCATTACAAAGCACCTTTCAAACAGAGCTTTTGTGTACAGTTTCTTGAAGTTGGAAATAACCTGCTGGTCCATGGGCTGCAGGAGAGGAGTGGTATTAGGAGGCAAAAACTTCACCTTAATGAAGCTCATGTCCCCATAAAGTCGCTCTGCCACGTCTGTAGGATGACCAGGGGCATTGTCTAACACCAGGAGGCACTTAAGTTCTAATTTCTTTTCAGTTAGGTAATCTTTCACATTGGGGGCAAATGCATGGTGTAACCAGTTATAGAAAAATTCCCTAGTGACCCATGCCTTACTGTTTGCCCTCCACAGCACACACAAATTATCCTTGAGGACATTCTTTTGCCTGAACGCTCTGGGAGTTTCAGAGTGATACACTAATAAAGGCTTAACTTTGCAATCACCACTAGCATTGGCACACATCAACAAAGTAAGCCTGTCTTTCATAGGCTTATGTCCTGGGAGTGCCTTTTCCTCCTGAGTAATGTAGGTCCTGCTTGGCATTTTCTTCCAGAACAGGCCTGTTTCATCACAATTAAACACTTGTTCAGGTTTCAGTCCTTCAGTTTCTATGTACTCCTTGAATTCCTGCACATATTTTTCAGCCGCTTTGTGGTCCGAACTGGCAGCCTCACCATGCCTTATCACACTATGGATGCCACTACGCTTCTTAAATCTCTCAAACCAACCTTTGCTGGCCTTAAATTCACTCACATCATCACTAGTTGCAGGCATTTTTTTAATTAAATCGTCATGCAACTTCCTAGCCTTTTCACATATGATCGCTTGAGAGACGCTATCTCCTGCTAGCTGTTTTTCATTTATCCACACCAATAAGAGTCTCTCAACATCTTCCATCACTTGCGATCTTTGTTTCGAAAACACAGTTAAACCTTTGGCAAGAACAGCTTCCTTGATTGTCTTTTTGGTGCCCACAATAGTAGCGATGGTTGATTGGGGTTTCTTGTACAACTTGACTAGGTCGGCGATACGCACTCCACTTTCATACTTATCAATGATCTCTTTCTTCATTTCAATGGGTATTCTTACCCTTATTGGTGTACGGTTGGCACTAGAAGCTTTCTTGGGGCCCATGGTCACTTATTTTCCAGAAACAGCACCGAAAACACTGTAATAATACGAAATATTCCGAGTGTATGCTTGGATGTTAGCACGGAGGCTGGCTGGTAAACAATGGCACGGGCGGCACATGTGAGGCTGGCTGAGGGCGCACATTGGACGTGTCTCGGACGAAAATCGGTGAGCGGGTTTTTAATTGGTATGCGCGGCAAAAATTTTGCGATTAAAGTAAGCGGTATGCGAAATAATCGCTATGTGATGCCATCGTTATGCGGGGGTCCACTGTACTAATGTTCTATCATATATTTACATATTTACAATCACTGGACATGGTTTTAGAACTGCTGGAGCTTGTGGAACTCCTTGAAACAAGGCACCATACACAGAGGCACCTTACATTCCTCACACATAAACCGAGTGTCTTTGCGTCTTTGTTGCCGTCGTTTTGTTTGTGCACAGACGATGCATCTCTTCTGAGCAAATTTCTTCTGAGTTGAAGGAAGCTGTATTATGAAATGATCACCTTCCCTCCTCAAACGCTTGGGTATATCCTGAGGAGTTCGAGGACCTTGTTGTATAGCAGGTGTTGTTACCTGGTACTTCATTATGAGTTGTCTGACAACAGACAAACAAAATTCACCATACGGTGGTCTGTTGCCAGTCTTTATTTGGTACATATTATATGCATTGAGCATTGAAATGTCCATGAGATGGAAGAAAAGTTTCATGTACCACTTGTAACTCTTACGAACACAATCAACAAAACCAATGTGCATGTCACATTTGTCAACCAAGCGCATGTTTTTTGTATAATCAATCACTGTCACTGGTTTTCGAATACATTCATTAGTCACTCGGTCAACTTTGCCACTGTCTTGCATTTCATTATGGTGAATGGTTGTCAACAATGTGACATCTCGATTGTTATGCCACCGTACTGCCATGATGTCATTGGCAGTAAACACCTGCACGTCATCACCACGAGCACCTGCGTTGAGCCTGGGCATATGTTTACGATTAGAACGCATTGTGCCACACACATCTGTCTTGTTCACTCGCAAGAAATCACTGAGTAATGGGCTTGTGTACCAGTTATCGGTATATAATGTATGCCCCTTACCAAGATAAGGTGCCATCATGTTTCTTACTACGTCACCTGAGATACCCAATAACATCTTGGTATCTTTCAATGTTTTACTTCCCGTGTATACAACAATATCTAACACCAGGCCACTGTCACAGTCACAGAGTACAAACAGTTTTATACCAAAGCGTTTCCTCTTGCTCGGTATATACTGCTTGAATGACAGTCTACCTTTGAACAAAATCAAAGACTCATCAATTACAAGATTCTTGAATGGATAAAAGTATATGCTGAACTTTTGTTTGAGATACATAAAAACATTTCTAATCTTGTATAACCTGTCACTTCTGTCAGGCCTGGTTTTGTCAGAGAAGTGCAACATACGTAAGAGTAAGATAAAC
The DNA here is from genome assembly GCF_038502225.1 of Cherax quadricarinatus. Taxonomy (NCBI): domain Eukaryota; kingdom Metazoa; phylum Arthropoda; class Malacostraca; order Decapoda; family Parastacidae; genus Cherax; species Cherax quadricarinatus. The sequence continues at coordinate 30,273,987 of NC_091314.1, forward strand.
TTGTTCACTGGGATGATTTCACTGAAGACCGGGGTAGAAATTAGCCGATCTGTGAACCAGTATGCTTTTATATTATGCTTATAGACATGAGGCATAAGCATTATTGTTGCAAAAAGCACATACATTTCTGCAACAGTCGTCTCTCTCCACCGGTGTAGTCTTGACTGTGGTGATATGATCGTATTTGCCATGGTGTACTCAAAATACTTATTACTTTCCCTGACAATAGTTTCCATCAATGGCTGGTCAAAGAATAATTCAAAGAATTCCAGTTCATTGCCCGTGGTTCCGGGGGGACAAGTAGGTAGAATTCCACTTTGAGAGTCATCAAAGTGATGGGGCTTGGGAACAAAACTGGGATTTTGCTGCCAATCCCAGATACGGTTTGCTGGTGGATACTGGACATCATAGGCTGGTTGTGCGGGTGGTTGTGGTTGTGGTGGGCTGTTGGCTTACACTCCGCTTTGTCCTTGAACTGAGGAGTCAGCAGCGTGGGTCCCAGCCTGGGCTGGTGAGTCACGCATGGCGGTGCCACTACCATCACCACTACCACCATCTGCTGATGCCTGTGGTCTATCCATGCCAAGTGTAGCCACATCATCGTCACTATCACTATCTAAACCTGGTGTAGGGCCATGGGATGTTCTCCGGGATGTACTTCGGGATGTACTCATCCCCTGGGCACAGCATAGGGTACACTACCCGAGTGCATGCGGCGGCGTACATACCGACACTTCACTGGTGAATATGATTCCTCACTATCACTACTCGAATGATCGTCAAGCGCAATAAAATCACAATCCACATCACTATCATCATTATTACTGAAGTCAGAGGCCTGGCCATGCAAAAATATTAGTTTTCTCTTGCATTGAGGTACAACTGACCGTGACTGACGAGTGCCCACACCAGAGGTAGAAGGTTGAGGATCGTCAGGGTTTTCTGCACTGTTATTGACATCCTGGTCATTCCTTTCGGTCACTAACTGATGAAAGCCAAAGAATTCGTCTTCATTTCCACTTCCATCAGTGTCAGAACTATCAGATAGGAAGAGGAGAGTCCCAATTTTCCGGGGAGTGAGAGCTGACTTGCGACGAGACATGGTGAACAAGGGTAACTGAGCTGGCCTTCCCACAATGTTATGCGGGCGCCTAGATTTTTTGTTTATGGCGCACATCCACCACGCAGACCCGTTCTCTCACATGTAGGCCTATGAGCGCTTTCGAGCTAAATTTGATGGCGCTAGAATTTTGGCTTAGATCTACGGTTTGGACACTCAACGTGAAGCCGTAGATCTACGGGACGGACCCTGAAAGGGTTAAAACAACAAGCATAAGATAAAATTAGCAAGTGAGTAAACTGGTAGATACAAAACTGGCAGATAAGTGAACTGCTAGATATAGAACTGGCAGATAAGTGAACTGGTAGATGAAAACCTGAAAATATGTGAACTGTTGGATACAAAACTGGCAGATAAGTGAAATAGTAGATACAAAACTGGAAGATAAGTGAACTGGTAGATACAAAACTGGCAAATAAGTGAACTGGTAGATACAAAAGTGGATGAGAGGCAAACTTGATAGAAAACTGGCAAATGGGTGAACTGGTTAAAAAGATTAAAAGATTAAAGATTTTATTTCTTTGCAAAAGTTACAATGTGTAATTACAATTTTGATTTGTTAAGTACAAAGAAAGCCACTATTACGTCGGGGCATTTCGAGCAGATGCAAAACTGGCAGTTTGCCAAATTGGTAGATACAAACTGACAGGTATAAAAAATGAGAGAAAGGCAAGCTAATAGATACAAAGCTCATATATAGAGGGGGCATACATCTGATATTTTCATAGTCTGTAACACCAGTGATGAAGTAACAGTTTGCAATTATTATACGTCATTTCATAAGAGAATTAACTTTGATCAAAATCTCTACAAGATTATATTAGTATTTTCTTTTTTTCATCTCACTGACTGGCTCCCACCAATGTAGGGTAACCCCTCCCCCCACAAAAAAAAAACCTATTCACTTTCATTCATTCTCTCTCTTGCCAGATGTTTGTTGACATCATGGCTCAGATGATCCTCTGACTGCAACAACCCAATCTTGCCTTCAGAGTGCAGGCACTGCCTCTTCCACCTCCAGGACTCAAGTCTGGCTAATTTGTTTCCCTGAATCCCTTCGTAAATGTTACTTTGTTCACACTCCAGTAGCACATCAAGCATTACCCCTTTCACTGTCATGACCTCTGCAATTAAATGTGCTGACATTGTTATAATTTAAATAATAAAATAATTTTTTCTTCTGAAATAGCAGAGAATCTTTAGCTATAGGTAATGACATAAGAAATACGAAATGTGATGGAAAATTTGCAGAATTATGCAGGTGCAAAGTTAGCACTCTGGGTGTAATTTATGTAGTAGCAATTTTTGTCCATTTTGAGTTATATTTTAAACCAATTCTGTTGTTCAATTTGACCCAGTTCCTAGCTCTTTTGCTGGTATACTTTTCATTCTGTTGATTGAGCACAAGAATCTGCTCATAAAGGGCACAGAATTTGGTAATTAATCCATATTTGTCTTTTTTTTCCTCTGCAAAATACACGGATTTTATGTATAGTACACAGTTAGAGATATTTTTTTTATTAACACACTGGCCAATTCCCACCAAGGCAGGGTGGCCCGAAAAAGAAAAACTTTCACCATCATTCACTCCATCACTGTCTTGCCAGAAGGGTGCTTTACACTACAGTTTTTAAACTGCAACATTATCACCTCTCCTTCAGAGTGCAGGCACTGTACTTCCCATCTCCAGGACTCAAGTCCAGCTTGCCGGTTTCCCTGAATCCCTTCATAAATGTTACTTTGCTCACACTCCAACAGCACGTCAAGTATTTAAAACCATTTGTCTCCATTCACTCCTATCAAACATGCTCACGCATGCCCGCTGGAAGTCCAAGCCCCTCGCACACAAAACCTCCTTTACCCCCTCCCTCCAACCTTTCCTAGGCCGACCCTTACCCCGCCTTCCTTCCACTACAGACTGATACACTCTTGAAGTCATTCTGTTTCGCTCCATTCTCTCTACATGTCTGAACCACCTCAATAACCCTTCCTCAGCCCTCTGGACAACAGTTTTGGCAATTCCGCACCTCCTCCTAACTTCCAAACTACGAATTCTCTGCATTATATTCACACCACACATGGCCCTCAGACATGACATCTCCACTGCCTCCAGCCTTATCCTCACTGCAACATTCATCACCCATGCTCCTCAAAATCATATACTGCATCTACTTTTTTCATTTACAGTGGTACCTTGGTATACGTCCTTAATCTGTTCCAGAACCTTGGACTTATACCAAACAGGACATATACCAAACAAATTTTCCCATAAGAAATATTACAGCTTGTTTGGGCTTTGTTGGGGTGGTACTTCTCTGCAAAGTTTTTGATGTCAATTCATTTGGCAAAGATTTCCTTGATTAATGAAGTAGGAGCTTCCTCTATCTCCTCTTTCAAGCCTGAAGAGAGTGCATCCATCTTAGTCTTGTGCTCCTCCTTCTCAAGCCTGCAGTTCTTAAGTTTTCAGTTCTTCCCTGTTCACTGAATGCTAGCAACGGGCGAACTGACACTAGTGGGCATTCATGGCTTTGTCTCAAGAGAGAGGTAAACAAGGGTAGCACATGGTGTTGTGACTTATTTTGACCCATACAAGCTCTAGCACGCGAGTCATATTCCAAACAAAGGTCTTATACCAAGCAAAAATTTTCACGTCCAAACAGGATGTACAGCAAGTTGGACTTATTCCAAAGCGGATGTATACCGAGGTTCCACTGTATATTTTTTTCATATGACAAGCTAATGCCTAAGAAAGGAGTTGATGTATGTCCTCCTATGAGTAAGTCCCATATGTCTAAAGGAAATATATAATTGTGAACCATTGCTTCAAATAAAAGTGTGGAAATTATGCCAGATAGTTTAGAATTCTGAGTGTAATGATGAATATCTAGTATGCACCTAGATCTGTGCTAGTATGTTGCTTACACACATCAGTAGTATTGTGTTGGTTATATACTTTACATATATTCACACCGAATAACTATTGAATAATTGTTCTCTAAACTAAGGTTCCAAATGACTAATTACTGTGCACTCTTATGAACATTCGTTCTACCTTGTAAATATTTATTACCTCAGAAATGTTTATAAATGGACCCTATGTAAATATAACATGGCCCAAATTCTTTTCAAAGTATTGTAGAGGAAGCTCTTTACTCAGTAATGTCAATTTAAAATATAGGTAGCAAATCTTACTTATTAAAATCCAGTAAAGCACCTTAGCTAGGATTCAAAATATGACTACTCAGCACTAAAATATATCCAACATTTCAAATATACTCAACATAGCATCCTTAACTGATGCAAGTAAAACTAGGCAGTCAGCATAGAATAAAAAATAAATGCCCTTGTACTGCCTATGTGAAAGCCTTTCCTGTTAGATCTAACAATTTTTTCATTTGTTGGAGATAGTAAACAATAAAGAGCTGAAACACTAACTTGTTTAACACATATTCCCAAAGACACACTCAGAGGACACTATTTCATCTGACCGCCAACTCAGGTTTTATAATACATGAGAGAAATAGTGTTGGTCAGACACAAATATGTTTAACTTTAGACAAACTGGATCAGTAAGCAAATACAAAAGTTTGTCAGTGAGAAATCAAAAATGTGCCTGTGATCAAAATCACAAGTGTGTTAGTTATGAAAGTCAAGAGTATGTCAGTTATGAAAGTCAAGAGTACGTCAGTGAACAAAGTCAAAAGTAAAAGTACATCAGTAATCAAAGTTGAGTGTCTGTGATCAAAGTCAAAATGATATCAGTGATCAAACTCAAAAGTAAGTCAATGATATGTCAGTGTAAACTTTCTATGGCTGCATAAGTACTTTTTTCATTAAAATCTACCCTGAAGAAGCAGAAACTCTTAACAGAATGCTTACTGACCTTTGAAGTTTGCAAGGAATCCTTCACATAACTATTCTTGATAAACTGTGTATCATAACCTGGTCTTGGAATAATAAGTGTCAGTTATTTATGCACACTGTTTAAATATGGTCAAAAGCAACATCTCTTCTAGGGGGTGTGCCAGAGTATCAGCATCGGTAAATATTGGCTAATTTTGATGGTATCGGTAATGGCCTAAACCGAAGTGCCATGGCAGTTTCTGTATCAGTGGGTATTGACCATTTTTTATCAGAATTGACTTTAACTGGAGTATCAGTAATGTTAAAAGTGCATGTTTTAGTGAGTGTTGGCTGATTTTGATGATATTAGTATTAGAATTGGCATAAAACTGAATATCAGTATCTACAAAATACGTATTTGGTTTTGTCTCATTCTCAATGTTTTCAGTGCTGCTTAACATTTTGTCTCAATATTATCTTTTACCATTTTTGGCCGTGTTAAAAATACAAACAGTTAAAACAGTTCTTTAACCCTTTCAGGGTCCAAGGCCAAAATCTGAAGGGGTGCCCCAATGTCCAAGAAATTTTGGAAAAAAAAATTATTTTTTCTTACAGAATTAAAGATAATATTTTTGTGAAGGTAATAAAACAAAAACAAAAATTTATAATCAGTACTTACCGAGATACAGTGGCAGGAAGTTGACCCAAAATGACAGGGTGGCGGCAACATCAGTGACTTCCACAAAATCACATTTTTTTTTATTTTATGTTTTTTATACTTTTTTCTTTTTTTTCTAATTTTTTTCTTTTTTTTTCTAGTAACATTTGTGGCCTGTGAGCCCAATATAATGTATATTGTATAAGTGTACACTCATTGTATTTAACACAATAACTGCACTAATTTATCATTATATTGCTTACAAAACTTGTTTATAAGTTTAGTGAAAACAAAATGAGGAAAATATTAGTGTAGTTATTGTGTTGAATACAACGGTACCATATAGTACCATATGGTACAATGGTGCCATAGAGTGCAATGGTACCATATGGTACAATGACACATAATACAATAATACAATGGTACCATATGGTAGAATATGGTGCAATGGCACCATTTATTACAATGGTACCATATGATGCAGTGGTACCATATGGTGCAATGGTACCTTATGGTACCATATGGTGCAATGGTACCATATGGTACATTGTACCATACAGTACAATGATACCATATGGTCCATTGTACCATATGGTACTATATGGTACTGTTGTATTCAACACAATAAACACACTTATATTTTCATCATTATTTTGTTTACAAAAGTTGTTTACAACAAAAATATGCAAAAATGTTGTATATTAGTAACGTTCTATTATATGTTTACGAATGTACAGGAACTCGAGATGTTCCTTGAGGTGGATGACAACGCGCTTTGTCTTGGAAACTGCTGAGTCAGTAGGTAGCTTGCGTCGCCACTCACTCAGTCTTGGCTGGTGTCTCATGCCACCAACACCTATTGACCATATGGTACATGGTATCATATGTTACAGGGTACCATATGGTACATTGTACTATATGGTATAGGGTACCATGCAGTACAGGAAAACATATGGTGCAGGGTACCATATTGTGCAGGGTACCATATGGTACAGGGTACCATATGGTACAGGGTATCATATGGTACAGGGTTACCATACAGTACAGGACACCATATGGTACAGATACAAGGATCCCTATGGAAATAAGTCACCCTGACTTTTTTGGGTTATCCTAGAATTTTATACATTTGCTGCTATGTATAATAATCCATGTAATTGTATTTCTGTACACCTGAATAAACTTACTCAAGCGCATGTGGCATCGTAAGTAAGTTTATTTAGGTATACACAAATAAAGCTACATAGAATATCATACTTAGCAGCATATGTTCAGAGGACCTAGGATAACCCAAAAAAGTCAGACTTATTTGCATTAGGGTCCCTGTACCCTGTACTATATGGTACAATGTACCATATGGTATAATGTACCATATGGTACAATGTACCATATGGTACAATGTACAATATGGCACATTGTACCATATGATACTATTGTATGACATGGCACCAATGTACCATATGGCACAATGGTACCATATGGTTCAAAACCATAGAATTCCTCTTCAGCTCCACTTCCGTCAGTCTTAGAACTATAAGTTGTGAAGAGGAGAGTCAGAATTCACCCGGAGAGTGAGTGGGCAGTGAGAGCTTCCTTACCGCCAGGCACGATGAACAAAGCTACTTTGGCGGCATTCCCACAATGCCCTGCGGGCGTCCAGATTTTTTCTTTGGTGTGCACACTGACCACCCAGACCCATTCTTTCAGATGTAGGCCTACCAGCCTTCTCGTGCTAAATTTGATGCCGCTAGAATTTTGGTGTAGATCTACGGTTTGGACCCTCAACGTAAAGCCATAGATCTATGGCACGGACCCTGAAAGAGTTAATCTCTATCATAAAAATATATAAATACAGTTACTTTAACTAAACATCAATATAAAATGAGGTGGAAAAATGAAAAAATAAAAATACAGTGGAACCTCTAACTTAGAATATAAATGCACTACAAAAATTTTTCAAAAGTTAAATGTTCGGAACTCAAGAGCCAATTTCTCCCATAAATATCCATAGAAATGCGTGTTGGAACCATAATATTCCACATGTAGTTTCAGTGGTTAATGTATACATGTTAATTAACCCATAAACGGTCCAAAAGTATATACACGTTCTTACCCCTAGCGCCCCAAACGTATATAAATGTTTTATTTTTCATGCTTTCAAATTTGGCATGATTGGCCTGAGATGCCTTGTCAGCATAGAATGGGTCTTAACACTCAGTGTGCAGTGTATTAAAAAAATCTGGAACCACTTAGTACTTTGTGGGAGCACCAGTTCAAATGAGCACCAGCTAGAGCAAACAGTGTGGCAAACATTTGGGATTTACTGATTTCATGTAGTATTAACTCTTCCATTTTAAGAGGAAAGTGATGTTGACCCCAAGTTTAGTGGCTCTGAGGTGGATGTGGCCATAAGTGGTCGAGGAAATATCCAAAAACCTCGATAATATCCCATGTGCAATATTTGTGCAACACCCTTTCAGACTGTCTTATAACCTATGCCCTAAGTAAAGAGAAACAATTCTGGAATGTAATACTTGTTCAGCAGGCTGGCGGGCTGGCCAGCTGCTGGCGGCCTGGCTCTATCTCTGTTTGTCTGTCTGTATCTATGTCTATCTCTGTCTGTCTCTCTGTTTCTATCTCTGTCTATCTCTATCTTTGTCTGTCTCTGTCTATCTGTCTCTGCCTCTTTCTATCTGTCTCTGTCTCACAAGTACACATGAATACAAGTATACATAGTGTAAATTGCCTAGGATAACCCAAAAAATCCAGACAAAGTGCTATTCTCTGCTTGAAGATATGGGTAAACGTGTTGATGCAGTCTTGTGGCTCTCTCTGAGACAAAGAACTAGATGGATAGACAGATAGACAGGGAGCTTGACAGACAGACAAATAGACAGACAGTCATGTTTTTGTACCTGTGAAAACAAAGCGAGGACCGACGCTCATCAAATGTCACCTCTAATCTTATTTTATCAAGTCTTATCACCACACCCTCACGCATGCTCATCAAATGCCAGCTCTTATCTAATGTTATCTCATCTTATCACTTCACTGTCAGGGGTGGACTGAGGCTTGTTTTACATGCTTCAAGGTAAAAACAACAACAACAACTACAACTACAACTACAACTACTACTACTACTACTACTACTACTACTACTACTACTACTACTACTACTACTACTACTTCTACTTCTACTACTACTACTACCACTACTACTACTACCACTATTACTACTACCACTATTACTACTACCACTACTGTTACTACCACTACTACTACTACCACTATTACTACTACCACCACCACTACTACCACTACTACCACTACAACCACTACAACCACTACCACCACTACTACTACTACTATGACTACTACTACTACTACTACTACTATGACTACTACTACTACTACTACCACTACTACTACTACCACTACTACTACTACCACTATTACTACTACCACCACCACTACTACCACTACTACTACCACTACAACCACTACCACTACTACTACTACTATGACCTACTACTACTACTACTACTACTATGACTACTACTACCACTACTATTACTACCACTATTACTACTACCACCACTACTACTACTACTACTACCACTGCTACTACTGCTACCACCACTACTACTACTACTGCTACTACTATTACTACTACTACTACCACTATTACTACCATACTACTACTACTACCACTACTGCCACCATTACTACTACTACTACAGTACTTCTTCTTCTTCTTATATACTCCCACGTGTCCAAAACATTGCTGGGACATATAAATACTTTGTGTAGTATATATGTATATATACTTTGTGTAGTATATATGTACTGCAAGGCAATTAGTGCAATTAATTGCTCAACTTATTATACATTACAAATCAGATCTTACTCCCAAATCAATATTATATCATAGTGACTATCTGTCTATTTAACTTTGTTTACCATTACTTAATTTAGTCCCATATATATTTTCTACTTTATTTTAGCTTTATGTAACTACCTTAGTTCATATATTCACAATTGTTAAAATAATCAAGGTGCTATTCTCAGGTGCTAAAGTGTAATAAGTTCACTATTTTGCCATTATATTCCCTAGCTCATTTATTTGATTACCACTTTATTTGTTCACCACAAATTATTTTAGTCCCTTTTATATCGTCTCCTTTATTTTAGCTTTAAAGAACTACCTTAGCTCATATTTTTACATTTGTTAAAATAATTCAGGTGCTATTTTTTTAGCTTTAGAATATTTACTTTGTCTTATACTTAATTCTAACTATAGATTCACTATAAATCTTATGATAACAAGCATTGTTCCTTATGCCAACCTCTTATTGAATGACTTAAATGAATCAAATAGTTACTGTAATTACTACACAGCAGAACAATCAAAGGCACTTTTCAGAGCCAACAACAACATAACTCTCTTTAACTACAATATTAGATCTTTAAGCAAACATTATGATGACCTCATAGCATTACTAAATTCCCTGCATGCCAGTATGTCCATCATTACTCTCACCAAAACCTGGCTAAAGCCTGATACTACAGATGTCTATGCCATTCCTGGTTAGACAGCCATACACAATTGTAGGCCAGATCAACAAGGGGGTGGCACAGCTGTATACTACTCAGACCAACTAGAATGTATCACTAATACTTGCACAAGGGATGAACATAGGTAATATATAATAGCTAAATTCAAATCCAAATACCTGTGATAATACCTGTGATAAACATCTACAGAGTACCACAGTCAAACATTAGCCGTTTTAGTGAAAACCTAGGAAGTATGATAACTGATGCACGCGTGAATAAAGATCACTTACTACTCTCAGGTGACTTCATTATAAATCTCCTGCAAGATCAGGACCCATACGTTACTGAATTCACAAACACTGTGAGTAACTGCTTGTTGCTACCAACCGTAACAAAACCTACAAGAATTACAGAGACTAGTGTTTCCCTACTAGACCACATCTGGACCAACACCATATCCCCTTTAAAATCAGGCATAATCACAGATAATACCACAGACCACTACCCTACCTTCCTCATAACTAATCTAGGCAAATTACCCCAAGACACTACTAAAGTCACTTTCAGACTTCACAATGAGGCAGCCATTAATAACTTCACAACAGCAGTGACAAACATTGACCGGCACACTGAGCTAGAAATCTATGCAGATATGGACAAAAGTATTAATAATTGTCTAAAAAAGACCCAATACCTCTATAAGAAGCACTGCCCTAAAAAAACGAAATAGATGACAGCTAAGAGACTGAACAGTCCCTGGCTAACACCCAGCATCCTTAAATCCATAAATACAAAGCACCTATACGAAAAACAGTACAGAATGGGTCACATAACCAGAGACCAAACAAAACGTTACTCATCAATCCTAACCAGCCTGATAAGAGAGAGAGGGTGTGGTAGGTAAGTTTGGGGTGCCAGGTGTAAATGATAATGGGAGCCCTTTGATTGAACTTTGTATAGAAAGGGGTTTAGTTATAGGTAATACATATTTTAAGAAAAAGAGGATAAATAAGTATACACGATATGATGTAGGGCGAAAGAACAGTAGTTTGTTGGATTATGTATTGGTAGATAAAAGACTGTTGAGTAGACTTCAGGATGTACATGTTTATAGAGGGGCCACAGATATATCAGATCACTTTCTAGTTGTAGCTACACTGAGAGTAAAAGGTAGATGGGATACAAGGAGAATAGAAGCATCAGGGAAGAGAGAGGTGAAGGTTTATAAACTAAAAGAGGAGGCAGTTAGGGTAAGATATAAACAGCTATTGGAGGATAGATGGGCTAATGAGAGCATAGGCAATGGGGTCGAAGAGGTATGGGGTAGGTTTAAAAATGTAGTGTTAGAGTGTTCAGCAGAAGTTTGTGGTTACAGGAAAGTGGGTGCAGGAGGGAAGAGGAGCGATTGGTGGAATGATGATGTAAAGAGAGTAGTAAGGGAGAAAAAGTTAGCATATGAGAAGTTTTTACAAAGTAGAAGTGATGCAAGGAGGGAAGAGTATATGGAGAAAAAGAGAGAGGTTAAGAGAGTGGTGAAGCAATGTAAAAAGAGAGCAAATGAGAGAGTGGGTGAGATGTTATCAACAAATTTTGTTGAAAATAAGAAAAAGTTTTGGAGTGAGATTAACAAGTTAAGAAAGCCTAGAGAACAAATGGATTTGTCAGTTAAAAATAGGAGAGGAGAGTTATTAAATGGAGAGTTAGAGGTATTGGGAAGATGGAGGGAATATTTTGAGGAATTGTTAAATGTTGATGAAGATAGGGAAGCTGTGATTTCGTGTATAGGGCAAGGAGGAATAACATCTTGTAGGAGTGAGGAAGAGCCAGTTGTGAGTGTGGGGGAAGTTCGTGAGGCAGTAGGTAAAATGAAAGGGGGTAAGGCAGCTGGGATTGATGGGATAAAGATAGAAATGTTAAAAGCAGGTGGGGATATAGTTTTGGAGTGGTTGGTGCAATTATATAATAAATGTATGGAAGAGGGTAAGGTACCTAGGGATTGGCAGAGAGCATGCATAGTTCCTTTGTATAAAGGCAAAGGGGATAAAAGAGAGTGCAAAAATTATAGGGGGATAAGTCTGTTGAGTGTACCTGGTAAAGTGTATGGTAGAGTTATAATTGAAAGAATTAAGAGTAAGACGGAGAATAGGATAGCAGATGAACAAGGAGGCTTTAGGAAAGGTAGGGGGTGTGTGGACCAGGTGTTTACAGTGAAACATATAAGTGAACAGTATTTAGATAAGGCTAAAGAGGTCTTTGTGGCATTTATGGATTTGGAAAAGGCGTATGACAGTGTGGATAGGGGGGCAATGTGGCAGATGTTGCAAGTGTATGGTGTAGGAGGTAGGTTACTGAAAGCAGTGAAGAGTTTTTACGAGGATAGTGAGGCTCAAGTTAGAGTATGTAGGAAAGAGGGAAATTTTTTCCCAGTAAAAGTAGGCCTTAGACAAGGATGTGTGATGTCACCGTGGTTGTTTAATATATTTATAGATGGGGTTGTAAGAGAAGTAAATGCGAGGGTCTTGGCAAGAGGCGTGGAGTTAAAAGATAAAGAATCACACACAAAGTGGGAGTTGTCACAGCTGCTCTTTGCTGATGACACTGTGCTCTTGGGAGATTCTGAAGAGAAGCTGCAGAGATTGGTGGATGAATTTGGTAGGGTGTGCAAAAGAAGAAAATTAAAGGTGAATACAGGAAAGAGTAAGGTTATGAGGATAACAAAAAGATTAGATGATGAAAGATTGAATATCAGATTGGAGGGAGAGAGTATGGAGGAGGTGAACGTATTCAGATATTTGGGAGTGGACGTGTCAGCGGATGGGTCTATGAAAGATGAGGTGAATCATAGAATTGATGAGGGAAAAAGAATGAGTGGTGCACTTAGGAGTCTGTGGAGACAAAGAACTTTGTCCTTGGAGGCAAAGAGGGGAATGTATGAGAGTATAGTTTTACCAACGCTCTTATATGGGTGTGAAGAGTGGGTGATGAATGTTGCAGCGAGGAGAAGGCTGGAGGCAGTGGAGATGTCATGTCTGAGGGCAATGTGTGGTGTGAATATAATGCAGAGAATTCGTAGTTTGGAAGTTAGGAGGAGGTGCGGGATTACCAAAACTGTTGTCCAGAGGGCTGAGGAAGGGTTGTTGAGGTGGTTCGGACATGTAGAGAGAATGGAGCGAAACAGAATGACTTCAAGAGTGTATCAGTCTGTAGTGGAAGGAAGGCGGGGTAGGGGTCGGCCTAGGAAGGGTTGGAGGGAGGGGGTAAAGGAGGTTTTGTGTGCGAGGGGCTTGGACTTCCAGCAGGCATGCATGAGCGTGTTTGATAGGAGTGAATGGAGACAAATGGTTTTTAATACTTGACGTGCTGTTGGAGTGTGAGCAAAGTAACATTTATGAAGGGATTCAGGGAAACCGGCAGGCCGGACTTGAGTCCTGGAGATGGGAAGTACAGTGCCTGCACTCTGAAGGAGGGGTGTTAATGTTGCAGTTTAAAAACTGTAGTGTAAAGCACCCTTCTGGCAAGACAGTGATGGAGTGAATGATGGTGAAAGTGTTTCTTTTTCGGGCCACCCTGCCTTGGTGGGAATCGGCCAGTGTGATAATGTGATAATATTATCCAATTTAAAAGGTGATATAAAAAACACCTGGAAAACCCTATCAGAAATTCTAGGAACAAAAAAGATATCACGAAACAGCGCAATTGAACTAACAAAGCCAGATGAACCCCAACTCCCACCAACTGAAACAGCAAACAGACTCAATGATTTCTTCACCATAGGAAAAAACCTTGCCAATAAAATCCCAAGCTCAAATACACCACCCAATGACTACCTCACTGGCAACTACCCGAACACACTGTTCCTAGCTCTGACTAACCCAATAGAAGTCTCCCTTATTATCAACACACTAAAAAACAAGACAGGAGATTTAAATACCTTACCACCCTTTATATACAAAAAAGTGTCGCAAGTGCTGTCACCAATCATTGCAACACTTTTTAACAAATCCATCGAATTCTCTACCTTCCCTACAGTTCTCAAAATAGCAAGGGTCACCCCGATCCATATAGGAGGAGACCAGACTTGAATAACTATAGGCCAATATCCAACTTACACCCTCTCTCTAAAATCTTCGAAAAATTAATTCATAAGTGAATGTATTCCTATCTCATCTCTCACAACATACTCAACACCTGTCAGTTTGTGTTCAGGCCTAATAAAAATATGAATGATGCTATTATACACATGCTAGAACAAATATACACTGCACTAGAAAAAAAAGAAGTCCCACTGGGAATCTTCATTGATTTACATAAAGCTTTTGATACAGTTGACCACGACTTGCTCCACATAAAATTGTCGCACTATGGTATAAGAGGGCACTCCCTCAACTACCTAAAGTCATACCTCAGCAACAGAAGCCAATATGTGTACACAAATGGAGCAAACTCTTCCGCACAGCCAATTACAGTTGGTGTCCCACAGGGAAGTGTCCTTAGCCCTCTTCTCTTTCTCGTTTACATAAATGACCTACCAAATGCATCACAACTACTCAAACCCACACTATTTGCAGATGACACTACATGCGTCTTCTCTCACCCGAGCCCAGTCATGCTAGCCAATACTGTAAATACCGAATTACAGAAAATATCTACCTGGATGAGGACTAACAAACTTACACTAAACATTGACAAAACCTACTTCATTCAGTTTGGTAACAGAGCTACAGATGTCCCTCTTAACAAAATGATAAACAGATCACCTATCACAAAGCTCACAGAGGGAAAATTCTTAGGAATCCACCTTGATAATAGACTCAAATTTCAAACACATATACAACAAATTTCCAAGAAAATTTCCAAGACCATAGGCATACTATTGAAGATACGGTACTATGTTCCACAGTCAGCCCTCCTGGCCCTATATCACTCACTTATTTACCCCTATCTCACCTATGGAATTTGTGTATGGGGCTCAACAACAATAAACCATCTCAGACCATTAATTACCCAACAAAAGGCTGCAGTCAGAATGATAACAAATTCCCACTACATGCAGCACATTCGACCAATATCCAAAACTCCAAACCTACTCACCATACAAGACATCCATACTTATTATTGCACCTACTACATACATAGAACACTTAACTCTGACATAAACCCTCCCCTCAAACATCTCCTTACCAACCTCAACAGAACACATGACCATAACACAAGGCACTGATCACCCTTTGATATTCCTGGTGTCCATCTCACACTTTGCAAAAACTCAATGCACATAAAAGTCCCAAAAATCTGGAATTCACTACCTGTGAATATAAAAGAAACACTGTCTGTTTATAAGTTCAAGTCTCTTCTTAAAAATCACTTACTCACCCACAACCAAATAAATGCTGAATAATTGTATCTCATAAATGTTTAACCTGTGACCCAGTCAAACTTTGTTATTTTTAATTACATTACCTAACAGAATACTCCATTCTACTGAATGCACAGCAACACAGTAAATGACCATATGACCTGTCTTTAAAATACTCATTTGTGCTTAATTGTTAACTGTTTACAACAATGTTTTCCACTGAATATATCATTGCTTAGTTAATCTTAAGTTAATTTTAAGCCTGCCCATAATGCTCTGCAGACAAGGGGCTTTGGCATGTTATACTTAAGCACTGTATTTCCGTGTACTTCTATGTATCATGTTCAAATAAATAAATAAATAAATAAATAAATGGCCAAGGCAGGTGTAAATGTCCATCTGTCAGTGTGTTTGTGACAGTTTGAGTACAATTTCAGTACCTAACACAAGTGTCAGAACAAAGATTGGTTATGAAATGACAAGAAGTACTATAAAATGTAATTATTAGAACATAAAAATTATATAAAATAATATGAAAAAGAGAAAAAAAGGTGCATCGGCAACACTTCTGCAAGTGACAGGACTGGAGGTTGCCGTCAGGTGAGCATCCAGTGCCGACTTCTTGGCCTCATATCTCTGTAAGTACTGACCCTAATTTTTTTTTATCCTATAACACTCAGAAAAATGTGCTCTTTATTTCCATAAAAAAAAAGATTTGTTTATTTTTCAAAATATTCGGGGCACTGGGGTAGTGAACGTATATACATATATGTTTGGACCATTTATGGGTTAAACAACAGAGCTACAATGAAGTATACATTACAGCTGTGTAGGGGCAGACAACAGCTGGACTGTCTCAGAGAAAGAGAAAGGAGGGGATTTTCTGTCATACAGCACTAATATATTTTTTTCTATTTTAAGTTTTAAATTGATATCACCATGTTACCGGATGTCTGGGGCCACTTTGAAGAATTTTCTAGACAGTTTTCGATTTTCAGTAGCTAGTATTTGAACTGCTGGGCAGTTGTATCTGTTAGTTTATATACAAATACAGTAGGGACCCGCTTTATGGCATTTTGCTAATACAGTGGAACCTCAAATTTCGAACGTATCGCTTATCGAGCTCTTCGAAAATCGACCGCTTTTTTTGAAAAAACTTTGTCCCTATTATCAAACTTGCCCCTTCTTTCGAACTGCCGGGTACCAGACCTGTCTGCCAGCCCGTTCTGTCTGCATCCCCGCGCAGGCATCGTGAGCCAGTCTGGTTTTGTTGATACTTGAGTGAACACTAACCTGCAGTCTCATTAAAAAATTTTACGATTAATTCATTGTGTTTAGTGCTTGCGGGACTGTGAAATAAGCTGCCATGGGCCCAAAGAAACTTGCTAGTGCTGCACATGTTGTAAAGAAAGTGAGAAACACCATAGATGTGAAGAAGGAAATAATACAGAAGTATGAGAGTGGTGTGAAATTTGTTGAGCTTGCCAGGATGTATGGGAAAAACAAGTCAACCATCACTTCTATCCTGACAAAGAAAGAACAAATCAAGGAAGCTGATGTTGCAAAAGGTGTTGATATGCTAACCAAAAAAAGACCACAGATAATCGATCAGGTTGAGAAGTTGTTGCTGGTGTGGACCAAGGATAAAGAGATGGCAAGGGATAGTGTTTCAGCGATGATTATTTGTGAAAAGGCAAGGAAGTTGCATGCCAATTCAAAGATTAAGGAGATTTGCACCAATTGAAACAAGCCATCTCTTTACAAGAAGTTCAGTGACAGAACCATGTCCCATTTTAGGGAAATCTTAAAGAGGCGCCAGAAACAGAGGACTGTGGACAGTTATTCTGTGAGACAGGGGTCCAGTGACTCTCAAGCTGGTCCTAGTGGCATTAAAAGACAGAGAAGGGAAATAACCCCAGAGAGGGCTTTGATACCTAAAGTCCTTATGGAGGGGGATTCCCCTTCCAAACACTAACTCCAACTCCCTCTCTCCTCCTCCCTATCTTCCAGATGCCATTACCAATCTTCAATAAAGGTAAGTAAAAATGTTATTTTATATATTTATTTAAGTTTATTAATAATTGTACACTATATTTGTTGGGTGTATGTAAAACTATCATGTAATACAATGAACCCTCAACCAATGGCTTTAATCTGTTCCAGAGAGCTAGCCTTTAGTCGAATTAGCCGTTAGTCGAATTAATTTTCCCGATAAGAAATAATGGAAATCCAATTAATCCATTTCAGACAGCCAAAAGTATTAACAAAAAATATTTTTTTTAAAGATAAAATATAACTACAGTGGACACCCGCCTTATGAACGCATCGCGTTACATTAAATCCGCCATACGAAGCATTTGAATGCAAAAATTTTGCCTCGCTGTTATGGGGCTATAGGACCCAACATGTATTTATAAGTAACAGTTACTCTGGAATACCTAATTATATTGAATTGATGGGGACTTTGCTCTAAATGTCAGAAGGACTGATCAACCTTATGACTGAGGCAGCTGGGTCAAGCCTATTTTTCTCAATATAATAGGTTATACTATAGACACATAAACACACAATGCAAATAAGTAGTTTATAAAGTTGTATTTCCTTTTGTAAAAGTAAAATTAAGGTGTGGTAGAATTGTGGTAACTGGAGAATTGTGCTTGGCAACAGTCTTTTGTTTTGGTGGGAGGAGCTTAGCCTCTTTCTCTCTCTCCCTCGCACTGACTCGCTCTCTCGGTGGCTGGCCTTCAACCTGGCAGGATCTCTGGGTCCTTCTTCTATCTTTTGGGGCATTATGTGTGCTCCAGGGGTGAGTTTTTTATAATTTAAGTTGTGACCACCATACCCAGGGTGACTAAAGTGTGTCAAAACACTGGTTAGCCCAGAGTTATGTCAAGGAGAGAGAGGACTAAAGTTGTTGAGATATACCATGTGGGAGAACAGCTATGCAGTGTGTAGATCGTTGTTTTGAAAATGTGAGGCTGTAATTGTATATTCTGTACATATCTATTGAGAATACAGTTATATTTTTATAGTAGTAGTTTACATAACCTGTGAAGAGGGCTGGTGAAAGGGTATCAGAGACACTCAGGATGATCAGCCATGATGTAAGTATTACCCCTAGACAAATAAGACCATTAAGTAAAAGCTACCCCACACTAGAACATGTAGTGAGAACCTTAATATCAAAGTAATAAGGGACAAACCAACGTAACATGGGAGCTTGACCGGGAGAGTTATTTGACTGCTAAAATAACTCAAAACATTCCTTGAACTATATGTGCTGGTATGGGGTAATAACAGTTGCATGTTTCTGGTAGAAGATTTACCAAGGTGGTGTCAGTGGAAGTGTTGTTTTCATATATTAGTTTACAGGTTGTTTTTCTCCTAAGGTGGGGGGAAAGGGAGTAACACATTTTTGTTGTGGTTATGGTAAGTGCTATGTGCATAGTTTACATTCAATTTGTGTTATTTTATGTGCCTGTGGGAAAACTTTGTCCACTGATACTGTAAGAGGGAAGCAAGTGTTTAAAGATAAAACTATGTCAGAAGATGAGTCTTCAGATTTTTTAGGCTTCAGGGAAGAAGGTAATAATTCATCAGTAAACATGCCTGTTAATAGTGAAGATGAGGAATCACCTACTCCAGGTGATATGGAAATGGAGAGAATGAGACTGAAATTAGCTGTACTAGAGGCTGAAATGAAATTAATGAAAGCTAAGGAGAAAGAACGTCAAAGGTTAGGAGGTTCAGAACAAGAGCCTGAGCAGTACTTTAACATAACTAAAGCTGCAAATTTTGTCCCTAAGTTTACAGAGAGTGACCCAGATAGGTATTTTTCTTTTTTTGAGAAGACTGCTTTGGAGCAAGGATGGCCCAAACAGAAGTGGGCTACCCTAGTTCGCACACAACTTGTAGGTAAAGGATTCCAGAGAGTAGAGACTCTGGAGGGGCAAGATTTTTCTGATTATGATAAGATTAAAGAGGAAGTATTGCTTGCATACCAAATGATACCTGAGAAATATAGGCAAAAGTTCAGGAATCAAAAATTTCAGGATGGGCAGACCTTAACTGAGTTTGGGAATGAGAAACTGTTCCTTTTTAAGAAATGGGTTTGTTCTAAAGGAGTTAATAAAGACTATAACAAATTAGTAGATCTGATGGTTCATGAGGAATTGTACAATACAATCCCTGTTGACCTCAGAGAATATTTAGAGGACAAAAACCCAGATAATCTTTCTGAAGCACTGGATCTAGGTGACCGATTTTTGGCTCGCAGGGAATTGGTAAGTAAAAACAGTCATGCTGCTTCTGAAAATTTCCCCACTCATTCTAAACCTTATTCCAAGTCTTATGGTCATAAAGGTAAGTGGGACAAGAATTTTCAGGAACAAATGAAGGCTGAGGTGCCCTATAAAATAGAAGGAAAAGGTAAGTCAGCTGGAGTTCAAAGTTTACCTAGACAATCAGATAATGTTTCAGGTCCTCGAGTAAACAGTACCAGTCCTACACCAAATGGTAAAAATACCTTTAAGAGTTATGCCTGTTACTACTGTAACAAAACTGGACACACTCAAAAGTTTTGCTGGTCAAGGCGGAGAGATCAGGAAAGGGAGGAACCACCCCAGAGGACTCTAACTGCAGAGATACATCCAGTTGCCTGCATTAGGTCTTCAAGGCAAGGTGAGGAGGAACCTTTGGATCTAGACCCCAGGATGTGTATATTTTCTAGTAGGTCCACAGTTGGTTTGCAAAAGGATGTAGGCAGAGTTGAGAACATATTGTCCTTGAGAGATGGATGTAGCACCTACTCTTTGCTACGTGCTGGAGTGCTACCAGTGTCTAAGGATACCTATACTGGGGTAGATATATTGTTGAAGGGTATTACGGGTTCAACCATAAGGACACCTGTACACAAATTATGGGTAGAATCTGCATACCAAGTTGGCTATCTCCCTGTAGGTATCTCAGATGAAATTCCCTTCAAAGGGGTCGACCTCTTATTAGGGAATAATGTTATGGGTCTGTTAGACAGTGAGGAACAACTAGTTTGGGGGAAACCAAATCCCAAATGTTGGGAGGAAATGGCTAGGAAAACCCTGCCAGACCTTCTCCCTGATGGTTCCACCATGAGAAGTATGGCTCATGATCATGCTACCAACAGTCTTCATATTTCTCATGAGGATGGTGAGGGCTTAAGTTTGGTAACTCTGCTTTCTGATGTTGAACTGCAGTCAACTGAAGAAAAGAATGTTCCAGCCAGAGCTGAGCATGATTGGAGAATGGATCAGTTAAATAATGTGAGAGAGGCTGCACCTGCTAGGGTGCAATTAATTTCTGTGCAGGAAAATGTCGCTGTTGCTGAGGAAGAGATTTTACAGTTAAATAAGTGTTTTCATTTCAGGGAGGAAACTCTTACAAAGAATTCACCTCTGTTTGCAGTATCGATGGAAGGAGAACAAGGGTTTTGTCCCCAGATGGTGATGTCCAAGGTTTCCAGGCATTTCTTCTGGTCTCAGCTGTGGGAGACTGTCAGAGAGTATATTGAGACCTATCATGTCTTTCAAATTATAGGGAAACCTAGTCTAAGTATTAAACCTGTTCCCCTCCAGTCTATTTCAGCACCAGGTGAACCCTTCAGCAAGCTGGTAGTAGATGTACTTGGTCCATTCCCAAGGACCAAATGGGAAATGATTATTTACTAACAAATATTTGCTCCACTACCAGGTACCTGGAAGCAGTCCCTCTGCATAAGATAACTGCTCATGTAGTCTTAAGGGTTTTGATGAAGTTCTTTTTTCATGTTTGTTTTCTTCAAGCAGTGCAAGAAGACCAAGGGCCTAACTTTACCTCAAAGCCTTTTAGAAATGTTTTGAAGGGACTAAAAGTAGAGCCTCAGTGTTCAACTGTGTATCACTCTCCATCTCAAGGGGAAATAGAGAAATTACATCAAACCCTCAAGACAATGATGCCAGCCTATGGAATAGACAATACTAACAACTGGGATGAGAGGATCCCTTTCTTTGTATTTGCTGAGTGGGGAAGCACTGGAATCTCTGAGCTATTGGCTTGGGGAGGATGGTGATGCTCCCCCCTCGGAGCTTTTTCTCAGTTTCAGACACTGTTTGACTCGTATGAGGTGGATGGTACCAGTGAACGTGCCCATCAACCAGACCAGGATGATGATGTGGGACCATAATGTGGACCATGATACTCTGGAGGCTGGAGAGGAAGTGCTGATACTGGAGAAAATTCATGTGAAAATCTGTATGGCAAGTTGCTGTGAGCTGAACATGTTGTGGGGGAAGTTCCCAGGGGTTAGATATAAAACCCACACCCCCAAGCAAGAAAAGAATGAGTATAGTGTACACAGTAACCGGTTAAAGGGTTTGAAGTTATGTCAAAAATTCAGAGAGACCAATGTTTTAATGGAATGTAAAGGGCTGCAAAACAATAATCTGTATGAAATACCAAAAGCGTATTCAAGAAATAACATGTGTGTAAAAGATTTTGGGAAATGCATGCTTGGGTTTAATGAGAAAAATGTTGGAGAGTTGGCTCAGCCACCTTGGAACTTTATAAAAGTTTGGGATGTCAGTAATGGGGAAAAATTGAAACTCCATGAGGAAATTGTTAAGGAAACTGAGCAAATTCAACAATTTTTGTGTGGGAAAAATCTGTATGAAAAATTGGAGATGGAGGAAGAAGTGAAATTCTTCCAACACCAGTTTGTAGTGCTTAGTGAGAGTCAGTGGGCATTCCCATGCTTCATGGTTCCCAAATTAGATGGCACCCTGGGCATAAACACTGACTACCACAGAGTACGTTTAACAACTAAGGTTTACAGAATTAGAAAGATTGATACTTATGCACTAAAAGATGCAAACATTTTAAATAAGCTAAAACATGGAAGATGTGATTTCCATGGTCTGTGTTCCAGTACCATTTTAATGTGTGTAATGCAAATTGTGTTCATTGTGTGCTTAAAATTTGTGTGTGAGATGGAACGTGATGGTGTTTGTGTAAACTTGATGTATCCAACCTGGGTGCAAAGAGATGTCTTTGGTGTTTGTTGTTGCACTGCGAGAGGTTGCAGAACTGTTACTATCAACGAGCAACCTTCTAAATTTAAATGTCAACATTTTACCACAGGAAAGAAAATTTTCATTTTGGGGCTGGCTATTCAGCATTTGTACATGTCTCAGGATCTCTTCATCCTGTTCTTGTGTATGGTGACTAAAATCACTCTTAAAATAGGCTTTGTTCCTACAGCCTTTTAATTTGGAAGTCAAATATATAAAAGGCTCAGAGAATGTGGTTGCTGATGCTCTCTCTAGATGTTTCATGTAGATGCATGGTGCGTACTTTGTACATAGTGTTTGTCTTGTGCTGACCTTGTTGTTTTTGCAGTGGTGAACTCTCGGCGAGCCTGAGTACTCTCTACCAGCCATCTGACTGTGAAGGAGTCGAGTCAGAGCCAAAAGTGTGACGAGGGTCAGGGTGTACGTAAATGCGAGTTGAGGCAGTGGTTGACAACCTTCGGTAACATGAGACGTTCAGGAAGGTATGTGATGTTGTGTCTTGGTGTGCTCTATATACAAAACGGCCCGACGATTTGCCTTTGTGGTCCCTTGGACCCCTCCATGTTCTATGTCAGCCTCCTTTTCATAAGTTTGGAGGATCTGTGTGGAGTGGGACCTCGGAAGATGGGCTTAAGTGCCTGACCATGTTAAGGATCGTGAGTGTTGACTGGAAGTCTCACTGTTTGGTTCGGCCACCAAGTGAGAGACACCTTGACATGTTTTGTGAAGTTTCCTGCCTGGGGTACACCTGACTGCTCTGGGTTTGGCTCTACTCTCGTCTCCTGATCAGGAAGATGCCACCCTGGAGTACCAGTTGCTTGCTGGATTACCGTAGCAGAGGCACAGGCCTGTTGGTGCGGGCTTTCACAGTGGGCATTGTGTGCAAAATTTTGCATTGTAATGTGTATTGTTTAAAAGTCACTAAAATTGTAAATAGTTACACACTTGAGTATATGGGTATGGTTAAATTGCTTTTCTAAAAAAATTCTGCAATCTCTTGTAAATAACAGTAAAGTGAAGAGTAGTTATGGTGCTGGGAAAATGTAGCATTTCTAGTAGTCTTGTTTACCGCCTTCAGACTTAAGCAATATACTTTTTACTAGCCGTATCCTGAGGGACACAGCTAGCTTTTGTGAGACTTCGTCTGGAGGTGGGGGTGTTATGGGGCTATAGGACCCAACATGTATTTATAAGTAACAGTTACTCTGGAATACCTAATTATATTGAATTGATGGGGACTTTGCTCTAAATGTCAGAAGGACTGATCAACCTTATGACTGAGGCAGCTGGGTCAAGCCTATTTTTCTCAATATAATAGGTTATACTATAGACACATAAACACACAATGCAAAAGTAAAATTAAGTAGTTGTGGTATAAAGTTGTATTGTATTTCCTTTTGTAAAAGTAAAATTAAGGTGTGGTAGAATTGTGGTAACTGGAGAATTGTGCTTGGCAACAGTCTGGAGAATTTGTTTTTTTGGTGGGAGGAGCTTAGCCTCTTTCTCTCTCTCCCTCGCACTGACTCGCTCTCTCGGTGGCTGGCCTTCAACCTGGCAGGATCTCTGGGTCCTTCTTCTATCTTTTGGGGCATTATGTGTGCTCCAGGGGTGAGTTTTTTTATAATTTAAGTTGTGACCACCATACCCAGGGTGACTAAAGTGTGTCAAAACACTGGTTAGCCCAGAGTTATGTCAAGGAGAGAGAGGACTAAAGTTGTTGAGATATACCATGTGGGAGAACAGCTATGCAGTGTGTAGATCGTTGTTTTGAAAATGTGAGGCTGTAATTGTATATTCTGTACATATCTATTGAGAATACAGTTATATTTTTATAGTAGTAGTTTACATAACCTGTGAAGAGGGCTGGTGAAAGGGTATCAGAGACACTCAGGATGATCAGCCATGATGTAAGTATTACCCCTAGACAAATAAGACCATTAAGTAAAAGCTACCCCACACTAGAACATGTAGTGAGAACCTTACTATCAAAGTAATAAGGGACAACCAACGTAACACATCGGATTCACCTTACGTGATTCATCTGGGACACATCCAGCCACCACAGCTGCCCTGTGGGTGCCAGTGTTTACAAGCCAGCCAGCGGTCGCATCTACTTAATCGGTACATTTCATATTATCACAGTGTTTTTAGTGCTTGTAACTGCAAAATAAGTCACCATTGGCCCCAAGAAAGCTTCTAGTGCAAACCCTGTGGTAAAAAGGGTGAACATTACTCTGGAAATGAAGAAAGAGACAATTGCTAAGTACAAAAGTGGAGTGTGTGTCTCGGAGCTGGCCAAGTTGCATACCAAACCCCAATCAACCATCGCTACTAGGCCAACAAAACGGTAATCAAGGAAGCTGTTCTTGCAAAAGGTGTAAGTTTGTTTTTGAAACAGAGATTGCAAGTGATAGAAGATGTTGAGAGACTGTTACTGGTGTGGATAAACGAAAAACAGATAGCAGGAGATAGCATCTCTCAAGCGATCATATGTGAAAAGGCTAGGAAGTTGCATGATGATTTAATTAGAAAAATGCCTGCAACTAGTGGTGATGTGAGTGAATTTAAGGCCAGCAAAGGTTGGTTTGAGAGATTTAAGAATCATAGTGGCATTCATAGTGTGATAAGGCATGGTGAGGCTGCCAGTTCGGACCACAAAGCGGCTGAAAAATATGTGCAGGAATTCAAGGAGTACATAGACAGTGAAGGACTGAAACCTGAACAAGTGTTTAATTGTGACGAAACAGGCCTGTTTTGGAAGAAAATGCCAAGCAAGACCTACATTACTCAGGGGGAAAAGGCACTCCCAGGGCATAAGCCTATGAAAGACAGGCTTACTCTGTTGATGTGTGCCAATGCTAGTGGTGATTGCAAAGTGAAGCCTTTATTGGTGTATCACTCTGAAACTCCCAGTGTGTTCAGGAAAAAAAATGTCCTCAAGGCTAATTTGTGTGTGCTGTGAAGGGCAAACAGTAAGGCATGGGTCACTAGGGACTTTTTCTATGACTGGTTACACCATGCATTTGCCCCCACTGTGAAAAATTACCTAATTGAAAAGAAATTAGACCTTAAGTGCCTCCTGGTATTAGACAATGCTCCTGGCCATCCTTCAGACATGGCAAAGCGACTTTCTGTGGAAATGAGCTTCATTAAGGTCAAGTTTTTGCCTAGTAATACCACTCCTCTCCTGCAGCCCATGGACTAGCAGGTCATTTCAAACTTCAAAAAACTGTACACAAAAGCTATGTTTCCATAGTGCTTTGAAGTGACCTCAGACACTCGATTGACTCTAAGAGAGTTTTGGAAAGATCACTTTAGTATCCTCAGTTGTATAAACCTTATAGGTAAGGCTTGGGAGGGAGTGACTAAGAGGACCTTGAACTCTGCTTGGAAGAAACTATGGCCACAATGTGTAGAAGAAAGGGATTTTGAAGGGTTTGGGGCTAACCCTGAGAAGCGTATGCCAGTTGTAGAATCCATTGTGGCATTGGGGAAGTCATTGGGGTTGGAGGTTAATGGGGAGGATGTAGAATAGTTGGTGGAGGAGGACAATGAAGAACTAACCACTAATGAGCTGCAAGATCATCTTCAACAGCAAGAGGCCAGACCTGAAGAAACTGCTTCAGAGGAGGGGAGACAGAAATTGAGGATGTTGCCTACTTCAAAGATTAAGGAAATGTGTGCAAAGTGGGTTGAACTGCAAACCTTTATGGATGAAAATCACCCTCAGACAGCTACTGCAAGCCGTGTTATGGCCCATTTTAGGAAAGTCCAAAAGGAACAGGAGGTACAGAGCTCTATGGACAGATTTGTTGTGCGACAGAGGTCCAGTGACTCTCAAGCTGGTCCTAGTGGCATTAAAAGAAGGGAAGTAACCCAGGAAAAGGACTTGCTACGTCAAGTCTGAATGGAAGGGGATTCCCCTTCTAAACAATAACTTCCACACTCTCCCCTCCTCCCATCCCATCAATCATCACCAGATCTTCAATAAAGGTAAGTGTCATGTATTCTATTCTTAGTGGAGTAGTAATTGTGCATGTCTTCTTCAGTTTGTGTGTATTAAAATTAATATTTCACATGAAAAAGAAATTTTTTTTTCATACTTTGGGGTGTCAGGAACGGATTAATTTGATTTCCATTATTTCTTATGGGGAAAATTAATTCGGCTAATGATGATTTCGGCTTACGAAGAGCTCTCATGAATGGATTAATATCGTAAGGCGGGGATCCACCGTATACATACAGAAAACAATGACAAACAATTATAAAGCACTAATAAAATGGATAAATGAACATTTAAACTTCACACTTACGTTTATTGACTTATCTTTATTGACTTGACTTGTTGGTGTATGACAGACACAAAGGAGACAGAGGAAGGCAAGTTTTTTATGCTTCAATATGATGCTAATATCATCTCTATGGCTTATTTTTCTATCACAATTCATCTAATATGTCATTATAAACAATATTAATAACATAGAAACATGATATATACTCTAGAATGAATAAAATATGTCATAATGTATGAGAGGAGTAAATGGTGTAAGTGTTTTGGTGTAAGCTCCTGGAGAGTGAAACGTTGCCACAATAAAATGTCACATTAGTTGCACTTGTGTCCTTTTACTTTACAAGCCGTTATTGTCGGTAATTCTACCAACATTATTACAATCTGTCGGACACTGCAACATAATGGACATTTCATGCAGACGTTATTTGGACACCCTTCTTCACGCTCACAGCTATCGCAACAGACACAACTTCCTACAAGATTGCCTGGCCGAGAAGGTGATCCCTAAGTCTACTCCTGCACAACTCTCCAACTCCAAACACCCTTTCTCTCCAGCTACCCATGCTTATTTAACTGAATGTGCCGAAGAACTTTCTAACATCGCTAAGGAAACCTTTGAAACTCCAAGGAATATGAGGGCCAATCTTCAGATTAACCAACACACTGCTGAGAATATTCTCAGCAGAGTCACCACAGCCAACCTCCAACAGAGGATCAAACTCAATCATAACGGCTTGACAAAGCTCCTGGAGAGTGAAACGTTTCCACAGTAAAATGTCACATTAGTTGCACTTGTGTCCTTTTACTTTACATATTGTCAGTAATTCTACCAACTTTATTGCTTTAGTATCGTACATATCATAGAATCACTGAATCACTGCAGAAGGCACATTCTCCCCTCTCTCTTTCTCCTCCACTTTGGTACTTTGCTACAAGTTTTTTCTTGAATTTTATTGTGTTTCTTTTCTTCTTTATCAAAGGGCTGGCACTAGAAACTTTCTTTGGGCCCATGGTGGCTTATTTAGTGGTTACAAGCACTAAAAACACTGGAATAATACAAAATATATCGCAGGTACATGTGGAATCAACTGAAACGGCTTGTAAACACTGGCACACTGACTGTACATGGAGTCTTGGAGTGGCTGGTCTCACTCAGGCTGCATGGATACATTTGGAATGAAAGCCTTTAGACGAGTTTTTTGCCATTGGTAGAGCCAATTTTTTTTATGCCAAAGAGCACCGTTAGTCGATTTTGGCATTAGTCGATGCCACCGTTGGTTGAGGGTCCACTGTACTATCTATAAAATGTATTTTTTGTGAATATTTTTGGGTTTCTGGAACAGATTAATTGTATTTTCATTATTTCTTATGGGAAATATTGCTTTGCCTTTCAAACTTTTGGACTTTAGAACTAGCTCCTCTTACGTATTAAGTTCGAAATTTGAGGTTCCACTGTACAGACATTTCAAATTATGACCAAAGCTTGCTATACGACTCCCCCACCTGATTTTCTAATATGATCACTGCGCCCCCACCTAGTTTGTTTACATTTTCCGTGAGCTCCGTGAGCACTGCGTTTCTCCATTATGTTTGGAAACTTTCCAATATTTCAAGCATTTTAAAGTTATTTCATGTTTTATATATACTCTGATAATTATACTGTACCTGTACCTAAATAAACTTACACATTGTGCTGGTGTGCAGGTACATGTTAAAATCACTAAGAGTGTCTTAGTAGTCTTAAGGATGCCATATTAACCCTTTCAGGGTTGGTACCATACATGTACGGCTTGAAAGCCAGGGTCAGTGCCATACCTATACGCCAAAATTGTAGCACCTTCAAATCAAGCGGGAGAAAGCTGGTAGTCCCACATGTGAGAGAATGGGTCTGTATGGTCACTGTGAGCAGTATAAAAAAAACTGGGGCACCCACATTGCATTGTGGGAGTGGTAATTCAGTGCGCCTTAGTCACCAAGCCAAGCGGCATGGAATACCTCACTCTCCAGCTAATTGGGACTCTTCCCTTCTCAAGTGATAGTTCTAACACAGATTGATATGTCAGTAAAGATGAATCTAATAGTTTTAAGGAGTTTGTGACAGAAAGTAATGACCAGGATACCAGAAATAGTGATGAAAACCCACACCATTATCAACTTTCCACCAAAAAAGTAGGATAAAGTGACTTACAGTTGACCCTCAACTAACGGCGGCATTAAGTGATGGCAGTTTCGTCTAACAGCGCATTTTGCCACAGAAAAAATGCCTTAACCAATGACGAAAAACTTAACCAACGACATTTGTCCGGAACGTGTCAATGTGCCCGGAGTGCGGACTGAGCAGGCCCAGCCACTTCAAGAGTCAGTGTGCCATTGTTTACAAGCTGTTGCGGTCAGTTTCCACGTGTGCCTCCCATATATTTTGGATTATTCCACTATTTCTAGTGCTTGTAACTGCTAAATAAGCCACCATGGGTCCCAAGAAAGCTTCTAGTGCCAAGCATGTGTTTAAAAGGGTGAGAATTACTGAGAATTGCTGGCACATCACTCATCAACAACTCCACAATAAAGGTAAGTGGCATTTAATTATTGTTTATTTTGCATGTCCCATTCCTTTCCATATAAGGAAATGTATATTTCATGTAAAAAAAAAAAAATCAGACTTTCGGGTGTCAGGAACAGATTAATTCTATTTCCATTATTTCTTATGGGGAAATTAATTTGGCCAACGGCAAGCCCTCTGGAACGGATTAATCCTGTTGGTTGAGGGTCCACTGTATTTGCATGTGGGTGGTGAGGAAGACAGCATAGTTGGTGGGGAAGACTGTGGGTAGTGGAGAGGGCAGCGTGGGTAGTGGGGAAGGGAGCATCTGTGGTGGGGAAGACAGAGTGGGTTTGTGTAAACAACATGGCTGGCCAGTGGTTAGCTGGCTGGCTGGCTGGCTGATTGACTTTGGCTGTCTCTGTCTCCATCTGTTTGTCTGTATCTATATCTGTCTCTGTCTTTCTCTGTCTCTATCTCTGTCTATCTCTGTCTCTGTCTCACCAGTCGCAATATACACAACAAAAAGCAAATATTACTCCAGAAAAAGCGACTTCCCTCCAATAATCTTCACTAGCCAACTATAGTGATAACATAGCATTTGTTGTGGTGGAGACGGAAAAAAATCTAGAAAAGCTAGATACAGTGATCTATAAACCTTCAGGCTGTAAATAAGGGTTGAGGCCTCGACTGTTCGTCATTGTAGGAGCTGCCAGCAATCACCGGTTCTTCAACACGCAGGTTATACTTTTGTATCAATCTAATCACATGTTACTCGGTTAAATAATTTCCAGTAGTTCCTTCATGTGTTAGCCCAAATCACCAACCAGATATGTTTTAAATAAGTGATCCACTGATCAGCTCTGACTGGTTCTGAACCCTTGACTGATTAAGAACCCTTGACCGATTTCAAACAGATTCGTTGAACAATAAAGCAGTCTATAAACAGATGGGGTATTAGGTGCCCATATCAAACACAAACAATAACTATAAAGCAGAAACATACAGTGGTAAGCTTGTCCTAATATACAAGTACAGTTAGAAATAGAAATACAAATAGCCAGATCTTCACTTTAAGGAGGTTGTGATGAATGGTTTTGAAAACTGACAAGTTGAAGAACTGAGACACTTATGCAACACATGGGAATCTTTACTGAAGAAACGTTTTGCCACACAGTGGCTTCATCAGTCCAATACAAAGAAGAAATGGGTAAGGAGAGGATGAATTTGAGGTAATCAGTCCCTCAACCTGGATTCGATGTGTTCAGTCCATCACTCTTGTAGGAAGTGTAGCATAGGGCCAGAGAGGTGGCTTATATACTGCAGTCAGATGAGTCAAAGCAGGAGGAGGCAGGATCACAGTGGGACCTGCCACTAGTGTAAGTAGGTCGTCTTTCAAAGGTTGGACAAGCATTGAAGTCTTTGTACCAAAATCCCATGATGTTGCAGTGTCTGACAGATGTGATGAATGGTTTTGAAAACTGACAAGTTGAAGAACTGAGACACTTATGCAACACATGGGAATCTTTATTGAAGATTCCCATGTGTTGCATAAATGTCTCAGTTCTTTAAGGTTATTAGTAGAATATTCAAGGGGTTACTAGTAGAATTACAGTAAATCAACCATTGAAATCACATTATGAAATTCTGTGTAGTCTGCAGTAAATCAAACAAACAGGCTTCCACATGGATTACATGCCATTTTTGTGAAAATTGGTGTTACGCCCCTTGTGCAGATATCCAAGAATTATCTACAAGCAGTATTAAATCAGGAAAGTGTTTTTAGGTATGCCCAAATGAGATCAGTCTGTGGACTAAAATCACATTGGTATTAAAAGAGGATAACATCAAAGCAGCCTTCATAGAAAACCTGGAAGCATTCTATAACAGATGGGAAAATAAAAAGTCTGGGCTGGATGGTATCGCCCTTGGTGCTGGCCATGTAGTCAGAAACTGTAAGGCTGGAGGTGCTGCCCTGGTAGACGGTAAATCTGGGGCTGGAAGTGCTGTCCTGGTAGACAGTAATGGTGAAGCTGGAGGTGCTGTCCTGGGAGACAGTAACTGTGGGGCTGGAAGTGCTGTCCTGGAAGACAGTAATAGTGAGGCTGAAGGTGTTGTCCAGGTAGTAAATGTATGCATGAAGGAATGCATATAAATGGCCTTGAGGGAGACGGGAGCTGTAGTGGGGAAACAAGTGTAGTCAAGGACAAGATAAAACCAATATTACAAACTAGTAATACCACAGGAGATAGCAAACAAGGGGACTCCACTAGCAATAGTGAGGATATATTACCAGAAACGACTGGTGAGAGCTCCATTGTTAGTACTAGTGAGGATAGGAATGAGACAGGTAAACATGCACCAACAGGGAATACAGTCACATAAACCCAAGGCAAACAGAAACCAAGCCTGTGCACATACTATGTACTTGGTGTCTGCAGGCATGTGAAATCTGGAAAAACAGATGGGACGTGCAACTATGACCACCCTAGAAAATGTCGTGCCCATTTGACAACAGGAAAATGCAAACTCACCTCCTGTAAGCTTTTTCACCCTGAAATGTGTCCTTCTTCAGTACAGGAAAGACTGTGCTATAACTTAAATTGCCAGGCACACCATCTAAAGGGGACAAAAAGATACAAAACATCCAGGCCATGGGAAAACCTGGGTAGCCACAGCCACTCAAGAGGGAGAGGTTTTTTAGTGCCAGGAAGAAAAAAAACTGGCAGGAAATGGCAGAAATCATATGCCAAATCCAGTCATTTCTGGAGCGGAACCATAGTCGATGGCCTTCACTCCAAACCAACAGATACAGACACTAGTGCCGGAAAAAAAAGTCCGCCCCCAGTACCACCAATACCACCAGTCCAATGACATTCTTCTTTGCAAATATACATGGTCTGAAGCCAGCAACAAACAACAAAATACCTTTCATCCATGGACTGCTTGCAGTGGCAAATGCAATGTTTGCGGCTTTCACAGAGACCCTCATAAAGGATCACTTGGACAACGAAATATGGATCCCAGGTTACAACCTATACAGATGCCACAGAGTGAACAGACAAAATGGGGGGGGGGGCCTGTATATCGCAGTCACTTATTTGCACAGAACTGCTTAATGCCTCAAATGATCTAGTGAAAGTTTTAGCAGTAAAGATCGAGAACCAAAACCTAGTCATTGTGGTAGTCTACAAGCCTCCGGATGCAACGTCCCAGCAATTCCAGGAACAGCTGTTAAAAATTGACCACTGTCTGGAAAATCTTCCAGCTCCTGCCCCCAACATCTTGCTCCTGGGGGATTTCAACTTGAGGCACCTAAAATGGAGGAATATAGCAAATAATGTTGTTGCACTGATAACACCAGGAGGCAGCTCTAACAAGAACTCACACACACATGAGCTTTTAAATCTCTGCACAAAATTCAACTTAAACCAGCAAATAATACAGCCTACTAGACTGGAGAATACACTAGACCTCATCTTCACTAACAATGATGATCTGATACAAAATGTCACCATATCAAAAACAATATACTCAGATCACAACATAATTGAGGTTCAGACATGTATACGCGGAGCCCCAGACCGACAAAATGAATCAGTCATGAGGGAGCCTTCACCAAATTCAACTTCAGTAACAAGAACATAAACTGGGACCAAGTAAACCAAGTCCTAAACGATATAAGCTGGGAAGATAGACTAAGCAACACAGACCCCAACTTATGCCTAGAACAGATTAACTCAGTGGTACTCGATGTATGCTCAAGGCTTATTCCTTTAAGAAAAAGGAGGAGTATGTGTAAAATAGAAAGAGACAGGCGCTCCCTTTACAGGCGATGGAAAAGAATACCAGAGCAGCTAAAAGAGGCCAATATATCTGAAATGCATAGAGAGACACTGGTCAGAGAAATAGCAAACATCGAAATTAAGCTAAAGGAATCTCATAGGAGTCAGGAATCACGGGAAAAAATAAAAGTCATAAATGAAATCGAAAGAAACCCAAAGTATTTCTTTTCTTATGCCAAATCAAAGTTGAGAACAATATCCAGTATTGGGCCCCTACTTAACCCTTTCAGGGTTCATCCCGTAGATCTATGGCTTCATGTTGAGTGTCCAAGCCGTAGATCTATGCCAAAATTCTAGTGCCGTCAAATTTAGTGCAAAAATGCTCATAGGCCTACATGTGAGAGAACGGGTCTGCGTGGTGGGTGTGTGCCATAAACAAAAAATCTAGGCACCCGCATAGCATTGTGGGAACGCCGGCTCAGTTACCCTTGTTCACCATGCCTCGTCGCAAGGCAGCTCTCACTCCAAGGAAAATTGGGACTCTCCTCTTCCTATCTGATAGTTCTGACACTGATGGAAGTGGAAATGAAGACGAATTCTTTGGCTTTGATCAGTTAGTGACCGAAAGGAATGACCAGGATATTGATAATAGTACAGAAAACCCTGACGATCCTCAACCTTCTATCTCTGGTGTGGGCACTCGTCAGTCACGGTCAGTTGTACTTCAATGCAAGAGAAAACTATTATTTTCATGTGGCCAGGCCTCTGCCTTCAGTAATGATGATGATAGTGACTTGGATTGTGATTTTATTGCTCTTGGCGATCATTCGAGTAGTGATAGTGAGGAAACATATTCACCAGTGAAGCGTCAGTATGTATGCCACCGCATGCGCTCAGGTAGTGTACCTTATGCCGTGCCCAGGGGATGGAGTACATCCCGGAGTACATCCTGTGGCCCTACATCAGGTATAGACAGTGACAGTGAGGATGATGTGGCTACACTTGGCATGGATAGACCACAGGCATCAGTAGATGGTGGGAGTGGTGATGGTAGTGCCACGGCCATGCGTGACTCACCAGCCCAGGCTGGGACCCACGCTGCTGACTCCGCAGTTCAAGGACAAAGCGGAGCATCAGCCACCAGCCCACCACAACCACAACTACCCGCACAACCAGCCTATGATGTCCAGTATCCACCAGCAAACCATATCTGGGATTGGCAGCAAAATCCCAGTTTTGTTCCCAAGCTCCACCACTTTGATGACTCTACTTGTCCCCTTGGAAACACTGCAAATGAACTGGAATTCTTTGAACTATTCTTTGACCAGCCCTTGATGGAAAATATTGTCAGGGGAAAGTAACAAGTATTTTGAGTACAACATGGTAAATACAATCATATCACCACAGTCAAGACTACACTGGTAGAAAGAGACGACTGTTGCAGAAATGTATTTGCTTTTTGCAACAATAATGCTTATGCCTCATGTCTATAAGCATAATATAAAAGCATACTGGTCCACAGATCGGCTAATTTCTACCACGGTCTTCAGTGAAATCATCCCAGTGAACAAGTTTATCTTACTGTTACGTATGTTGCACTTCTCTAACAAAACCAGGCCTGACAGAAGTGGCAGGTTATACAAGATTAGAAATGTTTTTATGTATCTCAAACAAAAGTTCAGCATGTACTTTTATCCATTCAAGAATCTTGTAATTGACGAGTCTTTGATTTTGTTCAAGGGTAGGCTGTCATTCAAGCAGTATATACCGAGCAAGAGGAAACAATTTGGTATAAAACTGTTTGTACTCTGTGACTGTGACAGTGGCCTGGTATTAGATATTGTTGTATACACGGGAAGTAAAACATTGAAAGATACCAAGATGTTATTGGGTATCTCAGGTGACGTAGTGAGAAGCATGATGGCACCTTATCTTGGTAAGGGATATACATTATATAACGATAACTGGTACACAAGCCCTTTACTCAGTGATTTTTTGCGAGTGAACAAGACAGATGTGTGTGGAATAGTGCGTTCTAATCATAAACATATGTCCAGGTTCAACGCAGGTGCTCGTGGTGATGACTTGCAGGTGTTTACTGCCAATGACATCATGGCATTACGGTGGCATGACAAACGAGATGTCACATTGTTGACAGCCATTCACCGTAATGAAATGCAAGACAGTGGCAAAGTTGATCGAGTGACTAGTGAACGTATTCGAAAACCAGTAACAGTGATTGATTATACACAAAACATGCGCTTGGTTGACAAATGTGACATGCAGATTGGCTTTGTTGATTGTGTTCGTAAAAGTTACAAGTGGTACATGAAACTTTTCTTCCATCTCATGGACATTTCAATGCTCAATGCATATAATATATACCAAATGAAGACTGGCAACAGAGCACCATATGGTGAATTTTGTTTGTCTGTTGTCAGACAACTCATAATGAAGTACCAGGTAACAACACCTGCTATACAACAAGGTCCTCGAACTCCTCAGGATGTACCCAAGCATTTGAGGACGGAAGGTGATCATTTCATAATACAGCTTCCTTCAACTCAGAAGAAATTTGCTCAGAAGAGATGCATCGTCTGTGCACAAACAAAACGATGGCAACAAAGACGCAAAGACACTCGGTTTATGTGTGAGGAATGTAAGGTGCCTCTGTGTATGGTGCCTTGTTTCAAGGAGTTCCACAAGCTCCAGCAGTTCTAAAACCATGTCCAGTGATTGTAAATATGTAAATATATGATGGAACATTAGTATTATACAAGATTTGTGCATGTTTATTGTAATAAACAACAGTGGTAAACAATAATATGATAATAACTTTAGTGCGGTTATTGTGTTCAATACAGTGAGTTTATATATATACATTATATACAGTATTGGTCTCTCAGGCCCCAAATGTTAGTAGGAAGAGAAAAAAATTAGAAAAGAAAAGAAAAAACTATAAAAAAACGTTAAATAAAGTAATGCACGTATGTGGAAATCGTCGATGTTGCCGCCACCACATCATTTTGGGTCAACTTCTTGGCACTGTATCTCGGTAAGTACTGATCCGAAATTTTTTTTTTGTCTTATTACCTTTACAAAAATATACTCTTTAACCCTTTGACTGTTTCCGACGTATAAATACGTCTTACGAGCCAATGTTTCTGACGTATTTATACGCACAAATTCTAGCGGCTTCAAATCGCGCGCCAAAGGCCTGGTAGGCCTACACGGGAGAGAATGGGTCTCAGTGGTCGGTGTGCACCCTGTGAAAAAAATCTCGGACCTAGCGGTGCATTGTGGGAACGCCATGTTGTCAGTCCATTTTCACCATGCCTCTCGGTAAGAAGTTCCTCACTCCTCGGCGGATTGGAGGTCTTTTGTTCCCAAGTGATAGCTCTAACAGCGATGAAAATGTCAGTGACAGTGAATTCAAGGGTTTTCAAGTGAGTGTTACCGAAAAAAGTGCCCAGGATAACGTAAATAGTGACGAAAACCCAGATGACCCACAACCTTCGACCTCTGGTGCTGTGCCGGCTTGTTCACATTCACCTTCGCCTGTACCAGGAAGAAAGAGGAAACTATTTGGTCGTGTACAACACCCTGATGATAGCAGTGATAGTGATAGTGATAGTGATAGTGATTTCAAGGTCACTGAAAGCAGTTCTAGTGACAGTGAGAGTGAATATTCCCCAGTGAAGCGCCAGTATGTACGACGTAGCATGCGGTCTGGTAGTGTTTCATATGTTGTTCCAAGGGGAAGGAGAAACTCTGGGAGCACATCCCGTGGCCCAACACCATGACCTGATAGTGAAGATGATGATATTGTAACGATGGGTATGAATGGTGACAGTGAGGGAGGAGGCAGTGGTGGTGATAGTGAGGGTGGCACGGCCCATGTGGCACCATCACCGGGCCACGCTACTAGCCACGCGGCTGACTCAGCAGAACAACCAGCCTCACCCTACCCCACACTGCCACAACCTGCACCACCACAACCTGCACAGCCACAACCACAGCCACAACCACGGTACAATATCCAGACCCCACCAGCAGACCGCATCTGGGATTGGCAGGACGGTGACGAGTTTGTTCCCAGTCCCCATGACTTTGATGAAACACAAAGTGGAATAAAGCCATCTTGTCCACTTGGGAACAATGCCAGTGAACTGGACTGCTTTGAGTTATTCTTCGATGAACCCCTGATGGACATCATTGTCAGGGAAACCAACACATACTGTGAATACACCATGGCAAATACAATTCTCTCACCAAAATCACGGCTACACAAGTGGAAGGAGACAACTGTGGCAGAGATGTACCTGTTTTTTGCCACAATAATGCTTATGCCACATGTGTATAAGCACACTGTCACCACATACTGGACAACAGATCGCCTGATTTCAACTCCAGGTTTTAGTGACATTATAGGTGTCAATCGTTTCCTGATACTGTTGCGTATGTTACACTTTTCAGACAAAACCAGGCCTGACAGAAGCGACAGGTTATATAAGATAAGAAATGTGTTTATGTACCTGAAACAAAAGTGCTGCATGTATTTTTATCCCTTCAGGAAGCTTGTTATTGATGAGTCCTTGATTTTATTCAAAGGAAGACTCTCATTCAAGCAATATATACCAAGCAAGAGGAAACGCTTTGGTATAAAGCTATTTGTACTGTGTGATTGCAGAAGTGGTCTTGTTTTAGATATTATTGTGTACACTGGCAGTAATACTTTGAGAGATACCATGAAGTTATTGGGTATCTCTGGTGATGTGGTTCGAACAATGATGGAACCATATCTTGGTAAGGGGCATATGTTAATTACTGATAACTGGTACACAAGCCCCTTACTCAGTGATTTCTTGCGAGTGAACTTGACAGACGTGTGTGGCACAGTGCGTGGTAATCGCAAACATATGCCAAGGTTCGACGCTGGCACTCGCAGAGGTGAGGTGCAAGCCTTTGCTGCCAATGACATCATGGCATTTCGGTGGCATGACAAACGTGATGTCACATTGTTGACATCAGTTCACACAAACGAAATGGTACCCAGTGGCAGGGACAACAGAGAGACCAATGAACCCATTCTAAAGCCTGCAGCTGTCATGGACTACAACCTCAATATGCGCTTAGTGGACAAATGTGACATGCAGATTGGGTTTGCAGACTGTGTACGCAAGAGTTATAAGTGGTATATCAAACTTTTTTTCCATCTTGTTGATATCTCTATGCTAAATGCTTATAACATATACAAGTTGAAGACCAACAAAACACCAAAATATGGTGAATTTTGCCTGTCAGTAATCAGACAAATAATTGCAAAGTACAAAGGAGCAACTCCTGCAATAGACCAGCGCCCACAGACGTCATCTCGTTTGAGGCCTGGTGATCACTACCCCATACAACTGCCTCCTACTACTGCCAAGAAAAATGCTCAGAAGAGGTGTTATGTATGTATGCATACCACAAAACGCCCACAAACACGCAGAGACACTCGTTTTATGTGTGAGGAGTGTGAAGTGCCCCTCTGCATATACCCATGTTTCAAAGAGTTCCACAAGCTGCAGCAGTTCTAGGAACATGGTTAGTGACTGTACATATGTATATATATTATGGAACAATAGTAATAAACATTGTTTTGTATTGTTTGTTTGTGTAAACAAAGTGTATACACAAACTAATAGTGATAAAGTTTGTTCTGTTACTGTGTTGTAAATAATGAGTGTATATTTGAACAATGCACCTTACATTGGTCTCACAGGCCACATAAGTTACCTGGAAAAGAAAAATATTGAAAAATGCAAGAAACCTTTGAATTAGAGTAAATAAAAGAATACCGGGCGGGCGGCAGTCGCCGCTGTTGCCATACGCACGTCGATTTCTGCAAACTTTGCGGCTCTATATCTCGGTAAGTACTGATGGCAAAAATTTTTTTTAGGCTTAAAACACTAGTAAAAATATTCCTAACATTTTCATAAGAAAAAATAATTTTTTTTTTTTCGAATATTTGGCGACATAGAATGACAGTTTCAGACAGGGCCCTGAAACAGTCAAAGGGTTAATTCTGTAAGAAAAAAATTATTTTTTTTTTTTTTTCAAAATTTCTTGGACACCGGAGCACCACTTCAGATTTTGGCCTTGGACCCTGAAAGGGTTAAACAAGATGGGTCCTGCACAGATGACAGCAAGGAAATGAGTGAGCTACTCAAGTCCCAATATAACTCAGTTTTTAACAAGCCGATAACGAGACTGAGAGTCAAAGATCTAAATGAATTTTTAATGAGGGAGCCACAGATGACTTTGAACAGGCGATAAATGACATGCCCATGCACTCTGCCCCAGGGCCAGACTCATGGAACTCTGTGTTCATCAAGAACTGCAAGAAACCCCTATCACATGTTTTTACCATCCTACCATCAGTTACCATCCTACCATCAGTTACACAACCCAGGGCAACATGGGTTTAGAACAGGTCGCTCCTGTCTGTCTCAACTATTGGATCACTACGACAAGGTCCTAAATGCACTAGAAGACAAAAAGAATGCAGATGTAATATATACAGACTTTGCAAAAGCCTTCGACAAGTGTGACCATGGCGTAATAGCGCACAAAATGCGTGCTAAAGGAATAACAGGAAAAGTCGGTCGATGGATCTATAATTTCCTCACTAACAGAACACAGAGAGTAGTCGTCAACAGAGTAAAGTCCGAAGCAGCTACGGTGAAAAGCTCTGTTCCACAAGGCACAGTACTCGCTCCCATCTTGTTCCTCATCCTCATATCTGACATAGACAAGGATGTCAGCCACAGCACTGTGTATTCCTTTGCAGTTGACACCCGAATCTGCGTGACAGTGTCTTCCATTGCAGACACTGCAAAGCTCCAGGCGGACATCAACCAAATCTTTCAGTGGGCTGCAGAAAACAATATGAAGTTCAACGATGAGAAATTTCAATTACTCAGATATGGTAAACATGAGGAAATTAAATCTTCATCAGAGTACAAAACAAATTCTGGCCACAAAATAGAGCGAAACACCAACGTCAAAGACCTGGGAGTGATCATGTCGGAGGATCTCACCTTCAAGGACCATAACATTGTATCAATCGCATCTGCTAGAAAAATGACAGGATGGATAATGAGAACCTTCAAAACTAGGGAGGCCAAGCCCATGATGACACTCTTCAGGTCACTTGTTCTATTTAGGCTGGAATATAGCTGCACACTAACAGCACCTTTCAAGGCAGGTGAAATTGCCGACCTAGAAAATGTACAGAGAACTTTCACGGCGCGCATAACGGAGATAAAACACCTCAATTATTGGGAGCGCTTGAGGTTCCTAAACCTGTATTCCCTGGAATGCAGGAGGGAGAGATACATGATTATATACACCTGGAAAATCCTAGAGGGACTAGTACCGAACTTGCACACGAAAATCACTCACTACGAAAGCAAAAGACTTGACAGACAATGCACCATCCCCCCAGTGAAAAGCAGGGGTGTCACTAGCACGTTAAGAGACCATACAATAAGTGTCAGGGGCCCGAGACTGTTCAACTGCCTCCCAGCACACATAAGGGGGATTACCAACAGACCCCTGGCAGTCTTCAAGCTGGCACTGGACAAGCACCTAAAGTCAGTTCCGGATCAGCCGGGCTGTGGCTCGTACGTTGGTTTGCGTGCAGCCAGCAGCAACAGCCTGGTTGATCAGGCTCTGATCCACCAGGAGGCCTGGTCACAG
Organism: Cherax quadricarinatus; assembly: GCF_038502225.1. NCBI lineage: Eukaryota > Metazoa > Arthropoda > Malacostraca > Decapoda > Parastacidae > Cherax > Cherax quadricarinatus. The sequence goes on from NC_091314.1 coordinate 30,314,958, forward strand.
ACCGGGCCGCGGGGGCGTTGACCCCCGGAACTCTCTCCAGGTAAACTCCAGGTATGGAGAGGGAACATGTACACGGGGGTCATCCCTCAGTTACTAAAAACAACAGACATAGCTCCACTCCACAAAGGGGGCAGTAAAGCAATAGCAAAGAACTACAGACCGATAGCACTAACATCCCATATCATAAAAACTGAAAGGGTCCTAAGAAGCAAGATCACCACTCATCTAGATACCCATCAGTTACACAATCCAGGGCAACATGGGTTTAGAGCAGGTTGCTCCTGTCTGTCTCAACTACTGAATCACTACGACAAGGTCCTAGATGCACTAGAAGACAAAAAGAATGCAGATGTAATATGAACAGACTTTGCAAAAGCCTTCGACAAGTGTGACCATGGCGTAATAGCGCACAAAATGTGTGCTAAAGGAATAACAGGAAAAGATGGTAGATGGATCTATAATTTCCTCACAAACAGAACACAAAGAGTAGTAGTCAACAGAGTAAAGTCTGAGGTGGCTACGGTGAAAAGTTCTGTTCCACAAGGCACAGTACTCGCTCCCATCTTGTTTCTCATCCTCATATCTGACATAGACAAGGATGTCAGCCACAGTACCGTGTCTTCCTTTGCAGATGACACCCGAATCTGCATGACAGCAGCTTCCATTGCAGACACTGCAAGGCTCCAGGTGGACATCAACCAAATCTTTCATTGGGCTGCATAAAAAATATGAAGTTCAACGATGAGAAATTTCAATTGCTCCAATATGGTAAACATGAGGAAATTAAAACTTCATCAGATTACAAAACAAATTCCAGCCACAAAACAGAGCGAAAAACCAACATCAAAGACCTGGGAGTAATCATGTCAGAGGATCTCACCTTCAAGGACCATAACATTGTATCAATTGCATCTGCTAGAAAAATGACAGAATGGATAATGAGAACCTTCAAAACTAGGGATGCCAAACCCATGATGACACTCTTCAGGTCGCTTGTTCTATCTAGGCTGGAATATTGCTGCACACTAACAGCACCATTCAAGGCAGGTGAAATTGCTGACCTAGAAAATGTACAGAGAACCTTCACGGCACACATAACTGAGATAAAACACCTCAATTACTGGGAACACTTGAAGTTCCTGAACCTGTACTCCCTGGAATGCAGGCGGGAGAGATACATGATTATATACACCTGGAAAATCCTAGAGGGACTAGTACTAAACTTGCACATGAAAATCACTCACTACGAAAGCAAAAGACTCAGCAGGCGATGCAACATCTCCCCAATGAAAAGCAGGGGTGTCACTAGCACATTAAGAGACAATACAGTAAGTGTCAGGGGCCCAAAACTGTTCAGCTGCCTCCAAGCATACATAAGGGGGATTACCAATAGACCCCTGGCTGTCTTCAAGCAGGCACTGGACAAGCACCTAAAGTCAGTACCTGACCAGCTGGGTTGTGGCTCGTACATTGGATTGTGTGTAGCCAGCAGTAACAGCCTGGTTGATCAGGTTCTGATCCACCATGAGGCCTGGTCACAGACCGGGCCGTGGGGGCATTGACCCCCGGAACTTTCTCCAGGTAAACAGGTACACATCAGCACAATTATACATAGCGTAAATTACCTTGGATAGCCCAAAAAATCGAGACAGTGTGCTATACTGTGCTTGTAGATATAATGCATAGCAAGCATGATTGGCAAGTAATATGGGCATCATGTGTAATACATTAGTACCCCGAGTTTCGAACTTACACAAGTACACTTACATAATTGTTCGAGTTGGGAGCAGTTCGAAACTCTGGGTACCACTGTACCTGTTGGTTCATGAGTGGCACTCTCTGAGACAGAGAGACAGAAAGACAGATAAGCAGAGACAGAGATAAACTGAGAGCTAGACAGAAAGACCAAGAGCTAGACAGACAGAGACAGATAGACAGCTAGACAAACAGACAGCTAGACAAACAGACAGATACACAGACAGACATACATGTTTATGTGTAACAGTGAGAACAAATAAAGCCAAGGCAGTGCACGCTCATCAAATGTCACAGAGACGTCGCTAGGATTGGTGTCACCTGGGGCGGAATCTTTGGTGTCACCTAGAGTGGCATCTTGGTGTCACCCCCATGAAATCCAAGGGTAGGGGGATAGGGGTAGTAAACTTCAGTTACATCACTGCTGCATGACCAGTGACTAATGTTTAGCAATGAGAACGTTTAAAGGCCATAAACCGAACTTTATTAATGATAAAATAAATAATCGTAGTAATATTGAGGAAACATAAACTCAAATACCACTTTGAGTACAGGCAACAGATCCTACACTTACTCATCTTCAACAATGAAAAAAAAAAAAAACTTGAAAAATAAAGAAAAATAACTAGTTCCGATTTAACCTTGACTACAGGTAACATCTCAGTGAATCTGACATTTCATTTTCTTGCCTTCAATCCTGCAAAATCATCTATCACATCATCAAAATCAATGATTTTCCCTATATAGGCCTATTTGTACTCTGTAATCCTATAATAGGCTATATAGAAATGAAGGATTTTTCTCTAAGGTTGCTGGAGCATGGTTTTGGTCATTAGTGTTACCTTCTTTAGAGGCACTATGGTGTCATCCCCTAAATGGTGTCACCTGGGGCAGCCCGTTCCCCCCCTGCCCCCCCTTATGACGCCCTTGCCAGTGCTGCACTGTCAGTAATGGTTTGACACTTGTCTTACACCATGCTTCAAGTAAACTTATTATTACTATTATATACTCCTGCACATCCAAAACATTGCTGGGACCTATAAATACTATGTATATATTTCTAGACAATAGTATGTAACCAAGGTAAGTGAAAATGTTCACCTGTCAATGTTTCTGTGGTTATTGTATAGCATACAATGAGTGAATATATACAATATGCCTTATATTGGTCTCACGGGCCATAAAGTTACTTGAAAAAATAAAATCTTAAAAAATACAGTGGAACCCCGGTATACGATATTAATCCATTCCTGAGAGCTCATCGTATGCCAAAATTATCGGAAGGCAAATTAATTTTCCCCATAAGAAATAATGGAAATCAAATTAATCCATGCAAGACACCCAAAAGTACTATGAAAAAAAAAGTTTTACCACATAAAATATTAAGTTTAATGCACACAAACTGAAGAAGACATGCACAGTTAGTAGTACTCTACTAACAGTAGAATACATGACACTTACCTTCAATGAAGATCTGGTGATGATTGATGGGATGGGAGGAGGGGAGGGTGTCGAAGTTGTTGCTGTTTAGGACTTGAGGTAGCAAGTCCTTTTCCAGGGTTACTTCCCTTCTTCTTTTAATGCCACTAGGGCCAGCTTGAAAGTCACTGGACCTCTGTCGCACAACAAATCTGTCCATAGAGGTCTGTACCTCCCGTTCCTTTAAGATTTGTCTAAAATGGGCCACAACATTGTCATTGTAATAGTCACCAGCACGGCTTGCAATAGCTATGTTAGGGTGATTTCCATCCATAAAGGTTTGTACTTCAACCCACTTTGCACACATTTCCTTAATTTTTGAAGTAAGCACAATGGATTTCATAATTGGCATAGGCTTCTCAGGGTTAGCCCCCAAACCCTTAAAAATCTTTCATAATTTCCATACTAATTCTCACCCTTTTTACCACAGGGTTGGCACTAGAAGCTTTCTTGGGGCCCATGGTGACTTATTTTGCAGAAACAAGCACCAAAAACACTGTGATAATATGGAATGTACCAAATGTATGCTTAGATGCGAGCACACTTGCTGGCTTGTAAACACTGGCACGCACGGGGCAGTTCAGGCCACATGTGGACGTGTCCCGGATGAATCGCAGGTTTTTTAACGAGTGGCGAGGCAAAGTTTTTGCGTTAAAATGTATCGTATACTGGATTTAACGTATACTGATGCCATCATATGTCGGGGGTCCACTGTAAAAGAAAAAAGTAGAATAGAAGTAAATATAATATTACTGAGTGACTGGCAGTCGGCGATGTTGCCATAAGCAGTTCACTTTCTGTCAACTTCATGCCTCTATATCTCGGTAAGTGTTGATCACAATTTTTTTTGTTGTTGTTGTTGTTCTATAACACTTATACAAATATTCCTAAGATTTTGGTAAGAAAATTTTTGTTTTTCTTCGAATATTTTTCGACCCTCAAAACGAGTTCGGAATGAGAGGGCTCAACCTTGAAAGGGTTAATAATAATAATATGCAATAATAACCACTGAGGTGCATTAACCCTTTCAGGGTCTGTCCCGTAGATCTACGGCTTTATGTTCAGGGTCCAAACCATAGATCTATGCCAAAGTTCTAGTGGCGTCGAATTTAGCGCGAGAAGGCTGGTAGGCCTACATCTGAGAGAATGGGTCTGGGTGGTCAGTGTGCACACCATAGAAAAAATCTGGACGCCCGCATGGCATTGTGGGAATGCCGGCAAAGTAGCTTTGTTCATTGTGCCTGGCAGCAAGGAAGCTCTCACTCCCCACTCACTCTCTGGGCGAATTCTGACTCTCCTCTTCACAACTTACAGTTCTAAGACAGATGGAAGTGGAGATGAAAACGAATTCTATGGTTTTGAACCATATGGTACCATTGTGCCATATGGTACAATGGTACCATATGGTACAATGGTATCATATGGTACAATGGTGCCATGTCATACAATGGTATCATATGGTACAATGGTACCGCATGGTAGAGTGGTACCATATGGTACAATGTACCATATAGTACATTGTACCATATGGTACATTATACCATATGGTACAGGGTACAGGGACCCTAATGGAAATAAGTCTGTCTGACTTTTTTGGGTTATCCTAGGTTCTCCAAACATATGCTGCTAAGTATGATATTCTATGTAACTTTATTTGTGTATAACTAAATAAACTTACTTATGATGCCACATGCACATGAGTAAATTTATTCAGGTGTACAGAAATACAATTACATAGATTATCATACATAGCAGCATACATATAAAATCCTAGGATAACCCAAAAAAGTCAGGGTGACTTATTTCCATAGTTATCCCTGTATCTGTACCATATGGTGTCCTGTACTGTATGGTACCCTGAGCCATATGTACCCTGTGCCATATGGTACCCTGTATCCAGGGCCAGATTACCGCATAGGCAAACTAGGCATTTGCCTAGGGCCCCGCGCATTTGGGGGGCCCCGCGGTCCAAGGGGTTCAGGGGCTCATCCAAGACTGCGCACTTGGTGCAATTGCAAAGGGGTCCCTACCTAAAAAGTTCAAGTGTTTGGAGAGTAAAATTTATTTTTAAAAATTAATCAAAACAAAAATAAATAATGAAATAAAATAAAAATAAATAAACCTAACCATAGATGGCAACACTCAACACGCCTTTGTTTACATCAGAACAGCTGTGTTTTCCCGCTAATGGGTGAGTATGGGAGATTCCTCTCCAATTTTCTGTAGTAATTACACGTTATCTAGACTTGTACTGTGACAAATTAACTGAAGTGTTGTTGATAGACATTGATGTGTATGGATAAATGTTTGTTTTTGCCTCTAAATGTTAAGGGAGGTACCTGATAGGGTTACTTGACCAGTAAGGACGCATGGACCAGTAAAGACGCATTTTTGGTAAAAATACTATAAAGAAAAACCTAAAAACGCAAACTGACTTCCGTTTGTAGGTTTTAAAACCACTTTGTCTTGTCTTTAAGTCTTTATCATTTCAATAACAGATCTCAATTGACTGATGTTCTACATCACTTCCGTCGCAAATGCTTAGTTTTCAAGTTGCAACGGAAGTGATGTAGAACATCAATTAATTTACTACATATTTCCCCAGAAACACATAAGCCACATCAGAAAATCGCTGGTTGGGTGAAACTGAAAATTGTCCCTGCATTCTTTAATTCTCATGTCCTTATCTGTGGTGGTAGGCCATATATCATGCAAAACATAATGATTAGTTTAGTTATGAAAATGGTAATATAAATACCATTGTGCATTGTTCTTGGACTCAGTATGATTTCTGTCTAAGTAAATTGGAGATCAAGGAGGATGAATTAGTAAAATATTCGTAGCTCAAATCACTAACCTAATCTATGGTAAAAGTTCTGTATATGACTCCTTTCTGGTAACGTTTTGAATTTTTAGATGCGCAGCCAGAGGAAAGGGGGCTACAAGGGCCATATCCCCTCAATTGACAGAAAAAAAAATTTAATAATAATTAAAAAATTAATAATAATTGATAATGAAAATTTTGTATTTGCATGATTACAGACAGTGATACATCCTCATTATGGGATCTCGTGAACGTGATGTTGGACGTTCTTATGCGAGTGGGTCACAGAAAAGAAAAGAAAATTCAAGAAGAAGAACAGAAAAAGAAAGATGTAGGAAGCTGCAGAAAGATCACAGACATGCTCATGAAAACAGTTTCTGATGTTACCAGTACAGTTGAATCTGCAGATACGTCAGATCATACAGGAAGCCCTCCCTCCATTATTTCTCAACCAGCATCTACTTCTTTTGTGTCTCCTCTCAATGTCTCAATGGACATTTCATCCACAGGATTTGTCTTAAAAGATCCTGCCTCATGGCCAAATGTAATCCCAGATTCTCTACGTAATTCTTTCATTGCAGAAAACTTCAGTCAAACTCTGAACATTGACTTTAGGAAATCAGCAAGGATTTATGATGATGGAAGTCGTCGTTGTTTAAAGTCATCTATGCTTTATAGGAAGCTTGCAAATTCAGAAACTGTGAAAAGATCATGGATGGTATACTCCGAAAGCTCAGGAAAAGTGTACTGTTCAGCATGCAAGCTATTTTCTACCAAAGAAAATACCTTCACACAGGGGTTCAATGACTGGAAAAATTCCAAGCGTTTCGAGGAACATGAAAACAGCACCACTCACAGGAGCTGCATTTTAGCCAGTGTATTTCATGCACAGAAAAAAGGCTTATTGGATTCTCATTTGGAAAATCAAACTGAAAAAGAGCGCACTTATTGGAGAAAAGTTCTAGAAAGAGTTGTTGCTGTTGTAAAATTCTTAGCTCTAAGAGGACTTGCTTTCCGTGGAGAAAATGAGGTTTTTGGTTCGGAAAACAATGGCAATTTCCTAGGGATCATAGAACTGTTAGCACAATTCGATCCAGTCTTAGCAAATCATGTGTCACGCCTTGGGAATGCAGGAAGAGGCACTGTATCTTACATGTCATGTACTATATGCAATGAATTTATTGAACTGATGACTAAGAAGGTCCTCAATAACATCATAGCAGCTGTGAAAACTGCAAAATACTTTGCAGTAAGTGTAGATTCAACTCCAGATATTTCACATATAGATCAATTGACATTCATTGTTCGCTTTGTTGACTCCAGTGGTAAGCCTGTAGAGCGCTTTATAAAATTCATTCCTCTTTCAGGCCATGATGGAGAAACAATGATGAATGTAGTACTGGATACTCTGCTTGAACATGATCTCTCTATTATGGATTGCCGTGGCCAGAGCTACGACAATGCAAGTAACATGTCGGGTAAATATAATGGATTGCAAGCCCATATCAAGCAAATCAACCCACTTGCTGAATATGTGCCCTGCTCAGCACATTCTCTTAATCTTGTTGGGTCATGCGCTGCGGAGTGTTGTGTCGCTGCAGTTTCATTTTTTGGACTTTTACAAGCACTCTTTAATTTTTTCTCTGCTTCAACGCATCGGTGGAGTATACTCAAGTCAACCATTCATGGAGATGTCATCAAATCATTATCAACAACAAGGTGGTCAGCGCAGCATGATGCAACACATGCTTTGAAAGACAGCTTTGCTGAAATACGTTCTGCTTTGATCCAAATAGCAGAGGATGAAGACCAGACAGCAGCTACAAGAAGCGAAGCTGCCATCACATGCCCTCCCTTGTCCTTCCCTGCCACCACCTACCCTGGGTGCTCTATTCACTCCCTTACCTCAGGCAGCTTAGCATCAAAATTGGAAGATTTTGAATTGGCCTTACTCTGTGTGCTTTGGGACTGTATACTGGAACGGTTAAATGCCACGAACAAGACACTTCAGAAAACTGAAATTGAAATGACTACTTGTGCTAACCTCTATGCAGGCATAGTGGAATTTGTAAGCTCACTTCACAATGATGAAGCTTTTGAAATGTTTGAAGAGAAAGCTAAACTGCTGGTGAAAGACTACAGTTACCGGGCTGATCATCAGCGGTCAAGGAAGAGGAAACGCAATTTTGAAGAGCCAGACAATGAAATTGTGTTGCTACCAAGGCAGAAATGTAAGACAGCTACATACTTCATCATTCTGGATTCACTGATTACAGAATTGGTGAAAAGAAAAGAAATCTGCCAGAATCTCAATGACAAGTTTGGATTTCTGTTCAAAATTACTACTATGCCAGATGCAGAATTGAGAGAAGCTGCATTAAAGTTGCAACAACACCTTTCAGCAGATGTTCAGGACACATTTGTTGAAGAAATAGTTAATTTTTCTGGGTATATGAATCAGATTAAAGCTCCACCTGAAAAATGTGCGCCCTCAGCTGCTTTGAAACATTTAAGAAATGCAGGTATCTCAGAAACCTTCCCTAATGTTGACATAGTATATCGCCTTTGCCTAACACTTCCAGCTACTAACTGTGAAGGAGAACGTTCATTTTCTGTTTTGAAAAGAGTGAAAAACCAGCTCCGTTCAACATTGAGCCAAGACAAATTGTGTAACCTAGCCTTGTTGACCATTGAGTCTGATTTAACAAGAAATATTGATTTTCAGAATATAATTGATGATTTTGCCAATATGAAATCCAGAAAAAAGTTTATTTAAGAAGTACCTGTGAATATAAACAATTCTTTACTTTCTTGAGTTTATATGATTTGATAGTCTTATGCATGATGCAATGATAACAATAATGGTCAGTGATTTATAAAGGGAATAATAGTGCTGTAGTGGTTATGCTGAATATAATAGGTACATGATGTCACTACTTCAATAGCCTAATCTAGTAATACTATGCTGTCTTGAGTTTATTCTCTTTAAAATGCATGATTTAACAAGATAGTTATAATGGCTGTTGGTAAATGGTTTTGGTTGTCTTGATGTACTTTCCCTATTAAATTTAATCTAAATAGCCAGAATGTATTTAATTAGACCTTAAACAGGCTCACACCGACCCCCCCCACCCCCAAGCTGGAAAGGGTCGCTTCGCTTACCCGTAACTCAAAGGGGCCCCGCCAATCTGAATAGCCTAGGGCCCGGAGACTTCTTAATCCGGCCCTGCCTGTACCATATGGTACCCTGTACCATATGGTACCCTGCACCATATGTTATCCTGTACTGCATGGTACCCTATACCATATAGTACAATGTACCATATGGTACCCTGTAACATATGATACCATGTACCATATGGTCAATAGGTGTTGGTGGCATGAGACACCAGCCAAGACTGAGTGAGTGGTGACGCAAGCTAGCTACTGACTCTGCAGTTTCCGAGACAAAGTGCTTTGTCATCCACCTCAAGGAACACGTCAAGTTCCTGTACACTTGTAAATATATAATAGAACATTACTAATATGCAACATTTTTGCATATTTTTGTTGTAAACAACTATTGTAAACAAAATAATAATGAAAATATTAGTGTGTTTATTGTGTTGAATACAACAGTACCATATGGTATCATTGTACTGTATGGTACAATGTACCATATGGTACCATTGCATCATATGGTACCATTACACCATATGGTACCATAAGATACCATTGCACCATATGGTACCATTGTATCATATGGTGCCATTGTATCATATGGTACCATTGTATCATGTGCCATTGTACCATATTGTACCATATGGTACCATTGTATCATATGGTGCCATTGTACCATATGGTACAATTGCACCCTATGGCACCATTGTACCATATGGTACTATATGGTACCATTGTATTCAACACAACAACCACACTAATATTTTCATCATTTTGTTTACAATAAACTTGTAAACAAGTTTTGTAAGCAATATAATGATAAACAAATTAGTGCAGTTATTGTGTTGAATACAATGAGTGTACACTTATACAATATACATTATATTGGTCTCACAGGCCACAAATGTTATTAGAAAAAGAAAAAAATTAGAAAAGAAAAGAAAAAGTTATAAAAAACCTAAAATAAAAAAATGGGATTTTGTGGAAGTCACTGATGTTGCCGCCACCTGGTCATTTTGGGCCAACTTCCCACCGCTGTATCTCGGTAAGTACTGATCAGAATTTTTTTTTTGTCTTATTACCTTCACAAAAATATTATCTTTAATTCTGTAAGAAAAAATAATTTTTGTTTTTTTCAAAATTTCTTGGACACTGGAGCACCACTTCAGATTTTGGCCTTGGACCCTGAAGGGCTTAAATGTCGTATATTACGTATTTTTTCAAAATTATATAATAAACACCCTATGTAACGTATAAACATGATAATTACTTCCCAGAGTAAAATAAATTAACTTAAATATGAGATGTTATGTGTATGAACCATAACCAGACGTGTTCGTCTGCTTGTTTACATAACTCCGCGGCTCTCTCCTCTCTCATTTACTCATTCTCTCTCTCTCGTTTATTTGTTTTACATCATTTACTCACCTCTCACCCTACATTTAGACTACAAATATTTTAAGGTAAATAATGAGTGTACAGTACATGCATTTTAGTGCTCTAGGGTGCTTTAAATGTTGTAGTACATTATGTGTGGGTGGGGTGTTCTAGCTGGCTACCATACCTCCCACACCTGACTTCTTACAATGAATAATATTCGCCTCTCACCCTACATTAAAATTACAAATATTTTAAGGTAAGTAATGAATGTACTATATATGCATTTTATTGCTTTGGGGCGCTTTAAATGTTGTAGTACACTCACCATCCGACTTACAACCTGCACGACATACGACCACTCGACTTTTGACTGATTACCTCATCTTTTGTATATAGTTCTACTGTCTTCCTATTATGTCCTAGAATCTGTATTGATAAAGCCACTGGATGGCGAAACGTCTACAATAAAGATATCCAGATGTTGCACTGGTGTAAGTGTTGTTGGGTTTGAAGGGCCGCCACTGAGAGAAGCCATGTTGGTGGCAGTGGAGGCTTTGGCCACCACCACCATCACACTTAAACAATGTATGTAATTTATAAATAAGAAATATTTACATTTTAATTTATAAATAAGAAATATTTACATTTTAATTTATAAATAAGTAAGTTTATTCAGGTATACACAAATACAGTTACATACATAGATTATCATACATAGCAGCATATGTGTAAAGTACCCAGGATAACCCAAAAAATTCAAGAGTGACATATTTCTATTGGTGTCCTTTTATATTTACACTTACATTTACTTTTATACTTACACTTTTATATTTACATTTTCCTTGGAGGAGATGTTAGTATAATTAGTTAGTTTGATGAAGGAGATGTTGGCAGAGGTCTAGGGTGGTGGAAGATAGCAGGGCAGTGTATGTTCAGCAGTCCTATATACATCCAACAACATTGGAGAGTTACTCTCATGTTGTTTTTCTATTGCTTACTCACTTAACTTACTTGCTACACTGTTAATTCTACACTTTATCACTGGCTGGAGCTATAGCCTTTATTAATACCTGCTGCTTTAGTATCATACATATTGTAGAATCACTGAATCACTGCAGAAGGCACATTCTCCCCTCTCTCTTCCTCCTCTACTTTAGTACTTTGCTGTGAGTTTTTTCTTGAATTCTATCATGTTTCTCACCTTCTTTACCAAAGGGCTGGCACTAGGAGCTTTCTTTGGGCCCATGGTGGCTTATTTATCAGTTGCAAGCACAAAAAATAATGAATTATTATGAAATGTGTTGTATGAACCCGTGGGGTGATGGCCACATGCTGGTAAACAATGGCACACTGAGTGTGAATAGTGCATGAGACTGGCTTTGTGTGCACGCTGACAGGCAGACACATACCAGAAGGTCGCCAAATCATGAGTTCAATCACAAACCACGAAGCTAAATTTTGCCGAAAAAACTTGCCGAAAGTCGGATTTCACGAAAGTTGCAGCCGCCAAACGGTGGGGGTCCACTGTATAGACATTTCCATTAATTCATCTGTGATATTTTTTCAAAATTATATAACAAACATGCTATGTAACATATAAACATGATATATACACCCACAGTATAAAAATTGATATAAATATGAGATTTGTTTACCAAGCATTTGGTACGAGAGTCGAAGAATTATGTTTTCTCTAGCCAAACACCAGTAACATAAATAGACATTTATTCCTTTCGTATGCCTTCACTCTATATATAGCTATTCATGACCCTTGTGGGTTTAGCACTTTTTTTTGTTATGATTATAATAATAACTTATAATAATAATAAATTATACATGTAATAATTTGTAGTAACAATAATTTGTAATAATAATTTGTAATAATAATAATAATTTGTCAGAGCATCATTCCTTCTATAAATTACATGAGAATGGAAGTGTTGGTCTTTATTTATTCTACTGTATCAACGTGGAGACAACTTGTACACAATGTAAAGTGTTTGTATTATTGTATAATGCAAACGTGTATGAACGAGCACCAGACGTGTTCTCCTGGTTTGTTTACATTATGTGTGGGTGGGGTGGGGTGAGGAGGGATGCCTTGGCTGGCTACCATATTTCCCAAACCTGACTTCCTAAAAATAAAACTCACCTGTCACCCTACATTAAGACTACAAATATTTTAAGGTACACTGTAATTAATAAATGTACTGTATATGTATTTTATCACTCTGGGGTGCTTTAATTAAATGTTGTAGTATATTACATGTGGGTGGGGTGGGGTGGGGTGGGCTGACCTGGCTGGCTACCATACCTCCCAAACCTGACTTCCTAAAAATAAAGCTCACTTCTCACCCTACATTAACACTACAAATATTTTAAGGTAAGTAATGGGTGTACTGTGTGTGTATTATACTTTTTATTGTTTTTAATGGCTAGTTCTGTTGCTAACTTATATAAAAAAACTGTTAGTGTGAATTTGTTATCTGGCATTTATATGCATATTTAAGTGGAAAAATGACATTTTACTTTCTGGCGATGTCTGCTTTCTGGGAGTAGCCTGGAACCTAACCTGCAGTATAAGTGGGGCCCTACTGTACTGTGCTAGTAGATATGAGGCATATTAAGCATGACTGGCAAGTAATACGCATTTTCACTTGTTCAGAAATCAGACATGACGACTCTGCATCCTCTGCATCGTGTAATACCTGTTGGTTCTGAGACAGAAAGAGAGACAAACAGACAGAGAGACAGGAAGACAGATAAGCAGAGACAGAGATAAAGAGACAGAGCTAGACAGAGAAATAGACAGACAAACAGACATACAAAAAGACAGACAGACAGATACAAAATAAAATCATTACAATGACTGTGATGTTGATATACAGGAAGCTTCTGGGTAGAAGTGCTGACACAAGCAAGAGAGAGCAGCCAACGAAATGTTCTATTCTTATGCTAATATCAACAATAAGGCTTATTTACCTATCACAATTGATCTATTATGACATAAGGCAAAATATCAATAAAAAATATGCCAGAATAAATATTATCTAACAAACAAACAATTTTATTTACAAGATTACATTCAGATTGTGAAATTACAATTATGAGTTGCAGTGCAAAGAGAGCCACTATCATGCCTAGGCATTATGGGCAGACTTAATTTAATGGCTTACAGACTACTTAATACTAAAGAAATTGATCATAGTTTGTTTAAGATATACATCTTTTTTTTGTTTATAGTAGACAGTAATTTTACTCTAATTACAATAGTTTCAACAATGAATATTGAAATTATATTATGGAAATATAACTTTGTGAGTTGTTGAAAGTAGTCTACAGTATGAGAATAATAATAAGTTTATTTCTTTGTAAAAGTTACAATGTGTAATTACAGTTTTGATTTGCTAAGTACAAAGATAGCAACTATCATGCTGAGGCATTTCAGGCAAACTAATCCTAATACATAGTAACTAATTAAAACTAGATAAGATAATAGTACATAGTAATTATTACTTAAAACTAAACATAGAATAGTGGTTAGCTGTTTTACAATCTTATTTGGACTTAATAAATCTTATGTATACTTAGTACAAAATCTAATTTACAAGGAATGGTGCAGGTGGTAATATTTTATGGAATGGAAGAATTAAAAGCCAGGAAGTCACATGATAAAACTAGTCAGTAGATGTTTGGTTGATCTGGTTAATATTGTGAGATAAGATGATTTTTTAGCAGAGTCCTAAATTTATAAGTTGTCTAGGGATCCTTGACCTGTTCCGGTAGCGAGCTCCAGATCTTTGGGCCTTTTATATGCATAGCGTTCTTGCACAGTGAGAGTCTTACTCGACTGTGCATTCTGTTGTAACTGTCGAGGAGTAGTTTTAGGGGAGGGTTTACAGTGGAGTTTAAAGTTCTGTATATATAGTAGGCACAATAATAAGAGTGTATGTCTTGTATATTTAGCAAGTTGAGTCTTTTGAAAAGTGGTGGGGTGTGCTGTCTAGCACAGGAGCTGGTTATCACCTGCACAGCAGCTTTTTGTTGGATTATTAAGGGTCTAAGGTGGTTGGCAGTGGTTGAGCCCCAGGCACAGATACCATAGGTGAGGTAAGGATATATTAGAGAGTGGCACAGGGTAAGGAGAGTCATTTGTGGTACATAGTAGCATATCATGGAAAGGATTCCTACTGATCTGGAAATTTTCTTGGCTATGTGATGGGTATGGGACTGAAATTTAAGATTACAGTCAAGGAGAAGACCTAGAAATTTGCCCTCCGTGTGTCTTGATATAGGGGAACCATTTAACAGTATGTTGAGTTGAATATTTGAGGCTCTGTTGCCAAACAGCATGAAGTAAGTTTTGTCTATGTTGAGTGTGAGTTTGTTGGCCATCATCCAATCATATAACTTTAGCAGTTCATTGTTTACAGTGTTTTCAAGCACAGCTGGATCTGAATGGGAGTAGACATATGTAGTGTCATCTGCGAATAGAACTGGTGTAAGGAATTGGGATGCATTGGGGAGATCATTGATGTAGATGAGAAAGAGGAGTGGGCCTAGGACACTACCTTGGGGTACACCTACAGCTACAGGTTGGATAGGGAAGTTGACTCCATTTGTATGTACATACTGGTGTCTGTCGTTAAGATAGGATTTTAGGTAGTCAAGAGAATGTCCTCTTATGCCGTAATGATTCAGTTTGAGGTGCAAGAGATTGTGGTCAACTGTGCCAAACGCTTTTCTTAGGTCGATAAAGAGCCCCAGGGGATATTCATTCTTATCGAAAGCTGTGTATATTAGGTCAAGCATTTGTATAATAGCATCATTTGTGCTTTTTTTTTGGTCTAAATCCAAACTGGCATGGGTTAAGTATGTTGTTGGATGTAAGGTAGGAGTAAAGTCGCTTGTGTATTATTTTTTCAAATATCTTGGATAGTAAGGGCAAATTTGACATGGGTCTGTAATTGTTCAAATTAGTTGGATCTCCACCTTTGTGGATCGGGGTGACCCTTGCTGTCTTGAGTTTGGATGGGAAGGTTGAGGAAGCTATAGATTTGTTAAACATTGTTGCAATAATGGGCGACAGTTCTGGTGCAGCTTTTTTATATATGAATGGCAGCAAGTTATCTAGATCACCTGATTTGTTTTTTAATGATTTAATGATGAGTGAGACTTCAGTGGGATTAGTTGGAGCTAGAAATAGAGTATTTGGATAGTTGCCAGTGAGGTACTCGCTCGGATGGGTATTTGAGCTAGGAATTTGACTCGCTAGCTTTGATCCTACAGTAGAGAAGAAGACATTAAATCTGTCTGTTGTGTCTATAGGTTGCATGTGAGGTTCATCTGGTTTAGTTAAGTGTATCTCTCTATTTCCAGTTGGTTTACTTGAGCCCAAAATTTTGGAGAGGGTTTGCTGGGTACTTTTCATGTCACCTTTCATTTCACTAAATCTATTTTCATAATACATTTGCTTTGATTTACGTATTAGTTTTGTTAGTATTGATGTGTATCTTTTAGTAAATTCTTTAGTAATTAAGCCTAATCTGAACTGCTTTTCAAGTTGGTGTTTTTTATTAATAGATTTGAGGATACTTCTAGTTAGCCATGGGCTGTTTAGCGTCTTTTCTGTGATTTGGTTCATTTTGATTGGGCATTGTTTGTTGTAGAGGTTTAGGGTTTTATGTAAAAAAATTTTTATCTTTATTGATATTATTACTGTCATCTAGCTCTCTCTGCCTATCAATGGCATCTAGAGCTAGTTTTAGGTTGTTTATCGATGTCTCATCATGCAGGCGAAATGGGATCTTTCTTGTTACTTGAGGCAGTTTAGATAAGTTGGTTATGAGGAAGGTAGGATAGTGGTCTGTGGTGTTATCTGTGATTATACCTGCTTGTAGTGGGGATATTATGTTGGTCCAGATATGAACATTGTTTCATACTATGGAACAATGCTCTTCTCCAGACTGAGGGACTGACCACCTCAAAACTTTAAGGGTGATGGACTGATTACATCGTCTTCAAGTATCTTCTGCTTCTATCAACTTTTCTGTACTTGACTGAAGAAGCCTACTGTGTAGGCGAAACGTTTCATAATAAAGATACCTAACTGTTGCATATGTGTCTTACCTAACAACTGGTCCAGATATGGTCGAGTAACGAGGCATGGTGTCAGAGATTCTTGTTGGCTTTGTTATAGTGGGTAGCAATAAGCTGTTGTTCATAGCATTTTTGAAATCAACTACTGGAGGGTTGGTTGCTTGGATAAGGTTGATGTTGAAATCTCCTGCTAGTATCAGATGGTGTTTATTCAACTCTGACTCAATTATCATGTTTCTAAGGTTATTGCTAAAAGTGTAAGTGTTTGAGTATGGTAGTCTGTAGACTGCACCAACTGCTATAGATTTCTTAAGTGCTCTTGATGTGAATTTAGCTATTATATATTCACCGTTTTCGTCCTGTACATTAGTTGATTTCACACATTCTAGTTCATCAGAGTAATAGATGGCAGTGCCTCCTCCTGATTGGTTGGGCCTACAGTTATGTATGGCTGTGTAACCAGGTATGGTGAATATGTCTGTCAGATCTTGTCTGAGCCAGGTTTCAGTAAGTATAATGAAAGTTATAGTAGCATTTAGAGATTTAAGTAGTGCAATGAGGTCATCATAGTGTTTACTCAATGATCTAACATTGTAGTTGAAGTCTGTAATGCTCTTGCTGACACTAAGAAGGGTATTAGCCTGACTAGCAGTGTAGTAATGGCAATTACTGTTTGGACTATGTGTGCTGTTCAATAAGAGATTGATATCAGGATCAATGCTTTCATTCATAAGGGGTACGTAGAGAAATAGCCATTACAATTATTAAAGAACAAAATGACCAAAGCAATGATGTTAAACCACTAACAATTATGAACTTATGAACTAAGATAGTTAAACCACTACCAATTATGAACTTATGAACTAAGATAGTAATTTAAATCTAAAAATAATGGAGCTACTGAAAATTAAAATAAAACACTTAAGCACCTTGATTATTTCAAAGTTAGAAGTTATGGTTTCAAGTATAAAATAAGACAGAGAATAAAACACTTAAGTACCTGGATTAGCACCTTGAATAGCACCTTAGGTGTCTTAAGTAACTGGGAATTAATTACCGTTATTCACTAACAGTCATGAAAATATGGATTAGAATAAGGGTAAATTCTACTAAACTACAGCACTGAACATGGTTGATAATGTGTTGAGATATGGCTTAACAAGGTTCAGTCAAACCAGTGAATGAGAGGAAACATGCTAGTTCTTGATCATTTGTTATTTCAAACCCGTGACCCGTGTCTGATAATTTTACCATGATAATGCCATCATGAGTAAAGCACTGTTTTATTGATGCATTATCATGCTTAAGTTTTCGAAGTCTGTATAATAGGTTCTGATGTTTTTTAGCTAGGTACTCATTTAAATACACGTAGGTATTTATACTACAATGCAGTATTAATAATGTATGAACTCTGGGCATCTAGATTTGAAGTTTTAAGATTTAGGTAATTGGGAGATTTTTGGTAAAGTTAAATGTTGAGTATTGAGTTGTTAGTTTAGGGTAAATAGGTGGTTTTTGAGAAGAGCCTTAAATTGGTGTTCAGACCTGGTTACTTTAGTATTTACTGGTAATGAATTCCAAATTTTGGGACCCCTTATGTGCAGAGTTTTTACACAGTGACTATGGTATGGTATCAGAGGCCACTCCCTCAACTACTTAAAGTCATACCTTAGTGACAGAACTCAATATGTATATGCAAATGGTAGAAACTCTTCCACCCAACCAATCACAGTAGGAGTCCCACAAGGAAGTGTCCTTGGACCACTCCTCTTTCTCATCTACATCAATGATCTACCTAGTTGTTTTCCTAGTATCATTAACTGGAAAAACAAGAGGTCATAGCTATAAATAGAATAGATGTTGAAAGGATACTTAACCCCTTGACTGTCGCGGTCGTATATATACATCATAGGAGATACCGTGTTTGACGTATCTTTACGCATAAATTCTAGCGGCTTCAAATCAAGCAGGAGAAAGCTGGTAGGCCCACATGTGAGAGAATGGGTCTCCATGGTCAGTGTGCACCATATAAAAAAATCGGGGAGCCAGTGGTGCACTGTGGGAATGCCATTTCAGTCGTCCTTTTTCAGCATGTCTAGTGGTAAGAAATATGTGACTCCCCAGCAAATCTAGGACTCTTCCCAAGTGATGCTCTAACACAGATGGAAGTGTCAGTGAAGATCAATTTCATGATTTCGAGGAGTTTGAGACCAAAAGCAATGGAGGAGGAAGAGGAGGAGGAGGAAGAAGAGGAGGAGGAAGGAAAGAAGGAAGGAGGAAGAGAAAGGAAGGAGGAGGAAGGAAGGAAGGAGGAAGGAGGGAGGAGGAGAAAGGAGGGAGGAGGAGGAAGGAGGGAGGAGGAGGGAGGAGGAGGAAGGAGGAGGAGGATGAAGGAAGAGGAAGGAGGAGGAGGAAGGAGGAGGAAGGAGGAGGAGGAGGAGGAAGAAGAAGAAGAAGAAGAGGAGGAAGAAGAGGAAGAGGAGGAAGAAGAGGAAGAAGAAGAATAATACCTAATAATAATAATATGTTCCCTTGAAGCATGGAAAACAGTTCACCCCATGACAGTGATAAGATAAGGGAAGATAACATCTGATAAGAGCTGACGTTTGATGAGCATAAACGAGGGTGGAGAGAGGGGGAAGCTGATAAGGAAAGATTAGATGACCATCCCCCTCGCTTTGTTTTTGCTGGTACACAAACATTTCTGTCTATTTGTCTGTCTGTCAAGCTCCCTGTCTATCTGTCTAGCTCTCTGTCTTAGAGCCAGAAGGAGGAGAAGAAGAAGGAGGAGGAGAAGGAGGAGGAGAAGGAGAAGAAGAAGGAGAAGAAGAAGAAGAAGAAGAAGGAGGAGAAGGAGGAGGAGAAGGAGAAGAAGGAGAAGCAGAAAGAGAAGGAGAAGAAGAAAGAGAAGGAGAAGAAGAAGGAGGAGGAGAAGGAGGAGGAGGAGGAGGAGAAGGAGGAGAAGAAGGAGAAGGAGAAGAAAGAGAAGGAGAAGAAAGAGAAGGAGAAGGAGTAGAAGAAGGAGAAGGAGAAGAAGAAGAAGAAGAAGAAGAAGAAGAAGAAGAAGAAGAAGAAGAAGAAGAAGAAGAAGAAGAAGAAGGAGGAGAAGGAGGAGGAGAAGGAGAAGAAGGAGAAGCAGAAAGAGAAGGAGAAGAAGAAAGAGAAGGAGAAGAAGAAGGAGGAGGAGAAGGAGGAGGAGGAGGAGGAGGAGAAGGAGGAGAAGAAGGAGAAGGAGAAGAAGGAGAAGGAGAAGAAGGAGGAGAAGAAGGAGAAGAAGAAGGAGAAGAAGAAAGAGAAAGGAGAAGAAGAAGGAGAAGAAGGAGAAGAAGAAGAAGAAGAAGAAGAAGAAGAAGAAGAAGAAGAAGAAGAAGAAGAAGAAGAAGAAGAAGAAGACATAATAATATGTTCCCTTGAGGCATGAAAACAGTTCACCCCATGACAGTGATAAGATAAGGGGAGATAACATCTGATAAGAGCTGACATTTGATGAGCATAAATGAGGGTGAGGGAGGGGGGCAGCTGATAAGGAAAGATTAGATGACCATCCCCCTCACTTTGTTTTTGCTGGTACACAAACATTTGTCTGCCTGTCTATTTGTCTGTCTGCCAAGCTCCCTGTCTATCTATCTAGCTCTCTGTCTCAGAGAGAGCCACAAGACTGTGTCATCATCACCTTTACTCACATCTTCAAGCAGAGTATAGCACTTTGTCTGGATTTTTTGGGTTATCCTAGGTAATTTACACTATATATACTTGTATTTATGTGTACCTGTGAGACAGAGATAGACAGACAGAGAGAAAGAGAGAGACAGATTGAAAGAGATAAAATGAGGGAGAAAGATAATTAGATAGAATGGAGGGGAAGCAGCATCTGACCCCATTGTTTTGACAGGCAGTAGGGGGAGTGAGTAATGAGACAATATGTCATTTTGACAGCTGCCGACTCCTGACTCAAAACAATTATTAGCCACACACTGGCACCGAAGACAAACTTGCTGAATGAAGATAATAGCAGTTATATGAAAGTATCTAGTGACTATATATGTGTATATATATTATAGAAACCAGAAGCAAGAAGGGAAGGCAGGAATGAAGGAAGGATGGGATAAAAGGAAGGAAAAAAACTAAGGACAGATGAAGGAATGTAGGAAAAGAGGTAGGAAAGAACAAATGAAGGAATGTAGAAAGTGAGGTAGGAAAGGAATGAAGGAAATTAGGAAGGAAGGAATGATGACACACGACCATTTACCTAGGATAACTACATAACACAACTGCCTGCTAATACTTTGAAGAAAACTGCTCAGATGAGGTGTTTTGTCTTTGCACATAAAAAAAAACTTCCACAAAAATGCACACACACTGGTTTTATGTGTGAGGAGTGTAAAACACCATTGTGTATGACACCATGTTTTATGTGTGAGGAGTGTAAAACACCACTGTGTATGACACCATGTTTTATGTGTGAGGAGTGTAAAACACCATTGTGTATGACACCATGTTTTATGTGTGAGGAGTGTAAAACACCACTGTGTATGACACCATGTTTTATGTGTGAGGAGTGTAAAACACCACTGTGTATGACACCATGTTTTATGTGTGAGGAGTGTAAAACACCACTGTGTATGACACCATGTTTTATGTGTGAGGAGTGTAAAACACCACTGTGTATGACACCATGTTTTATGTGTGAGAGTGTAAAACACCACTGTGTATGACACCATGTTTTATGTGTGAGGAGTGTAAAACACCATTGTGTATGACACCATGTTTTATGTGTGAGGAGTGTAAAACACCACTGTGTATGACACCATGTTTTATGTGTGAGGAGTGTAAAACACCACTGTGTATGACACCATGTTTTATGTGTGAGAGTGTAAAACACCACTGTGTATGACAACATGTTTCAAAGAGTTCCACAAGCTGCAGAACTTCTAGGAATGTCCAGTGACTGTATATTGGTATATATATTATAGAACAATAGCAATAAAAAATTTTTTGTATTGTTTGTTTTTGTAAACAAGTTTTATAAACAATATAATAAATATAAACAATGATAATTATGTTTGTGTGCTTATTGTGTTGTATACAACGAGTGTATATATGTACATTGCACCTTACTTTGGTCTTATAGGCCACATAAGTTATGTGAAAAAATAAAATAGTGAAAAAAACAACAAACCTTCAAATACAAGTAAACCAAAGTTTACCGGGTGAGCGGCAGTCGCCGCTGTTGCCATACGTGGCTCATTTTCTGCAAACTTCATGCCTCTATATCTTGGTAAGTACTGATGGGAAAAAAATTTTTTTGGGACTAAAACAATCAGAAAAATATTCTTAACATTTTCATAAGAAAATTTTTTTTTTTCAAATATTTTGCGACACCAGGAGACACTTCAGGATTGGGCCTTTCGACAGTCAAAGGGTTAAAAGTTAAATACTGAATATGAAACAACACGAGCTTAGCTCTGTTACTGTAGCTATAAACAGGCAATTATGGGTGACAAAATATTTTGCTGGTTGGTCAGAAAGGCAGTGTTTACGGCATTGTTAAGAAACTTAACAAAAGTCTGTGACATTCTTGATGGGTAGGTTTGGGAGTTCTAGTTGACAATGAATATAATCTGTATATCCTCTAAATAGCTGCTACTGTCCAACAATCATGCAAGGTAAAAATAATTGTCTCACACTTGAATTGAGGTGGACATGTCAAATTGTAATGAGAGGTGGTACCATTAATTTGCAACCCTGACAGATTGTTGGCTGAGAAGTGGTCATTTATTCAAACAATGCATACCCTTGAGATCAGAAGTTCTTGGTCAGTTAGGTGATCATCTAGTATACCCTCAGCCACACTGGGCTGAAATGTATACAACTATATCTACATTTTATTTATTTATTTATTTATTTAGTTATGTCTTTGCAAATACATGTAGTATATTGAGATTTTGTTTTTACAATAATGGGTTGCAATGCAAAGAGACCCTCTGTTAGGCTTGGGCATTATGGGCTGACTTAACATTATTGGCTTACAGACTACTTAACACTAGGAATTATGTCATAGCTGTACAGTAGAATATTAATTACATCATAATTGTACAGTAGATTATTAATTTTAAGTGAATCTAATTTATATAGGACAAAAGATATATTCATATATTCAAAAATGCTTTTTGTGAAAACAATGATTCAGAAATGCTTTTTGTGAAAACAATGATTCAATTATATTCCTGTCAACAATGGATAAAAGGTTCAAAGTAATTGTTGAAATTCTGATGTGGGAATACATAAGTGAGTATGTGTGTACTGAGTATTTAGCATTTAGTCTAGGGTGATTAAGTAGCTTTTGAGAAGAGTCTTAAATTGATTTTCAGACTGGGTTACTTTAGTATCTTCTGGTAATGAATTCCAAATTTTGGGGCCCTTTATGTGCATAGAGTTTTTACACAGTGTGATATGGACATGAGGTATATCAAAAAGAGATCTGTGTCTTGTGTTATGGTCAAGTGTCCTGTTAAGGTTGGTGAGGAGAAGTTTGAATGGAGGCTTTATATTTGCGTGTATTGTTTTGTGTATGTAGTAGGCACATGAATAAGTATGGATGTTCTTAATGGTGAGCAGATTCAGACTTTTGAAAATTGGTGGAGTATGCTGGTGGGAGTGGGAATTTGTTATCATGCTGACTGCTGCCTTTTGCTGGGTTATTAGAGGTCTTAGGTGATTGAATGTTGTTGATCCCCATGCACAAATTCCATAGGTGAGGTAAGGGTATATGAGTGAATGGTACAGTGCCAAGAGAGCTGATTGTGGAACATAATACCTTATCTTTGATAGTATACCTACAGTCTTAGAGATTTTCTTGGTGATTTGTTGCACATGTGTCTGGAACTTATGGCTACTGTCAAGGTGGATACCTAGGAATTTTCCCTCTGTAAGTCTTGTGACTGATGATCCATTTAGCATTATGTTAATTGGACGATTTGCAGCTTTGTTTCCAAACTGAATGAAATATGTTTTATCAGTATTCAGGGTAAGTTTATTAGTCATCATCCAGGCAGATATTTTCTGCAATTCAGCACTGACAGTGTTTGCTAGTATGACTGGGTTTGGGTGGAAGAAGGCGTATGTTGTGTCATCTGCAAATAATGTGGGTTTGAGTAGCTGTGATGCATTCGGTAGATCATTGATGTAGATGAGAAAGAGGAGTGGTCCAAGGACACTTACTTGTGGGACTCCTACTGTGATTGGTTGGGTGGAAGAGGTTGCACCATTTGCATATACATATTGAGTTCTGTCACTAAGGTATGACTTTAGGTAGTTGAGGGAGTGGCCTCTGATACCATAGTGCGTTAATTTGGAGTACAGCAGTTCGTGGTCGACTGTATCAAAAGCTTTATGTAAATCAGTGAAAATGCCCAGCAGGACTTCTTTCTTTTCAAGTGCAGTATATATTAGTTCTAGCATGTGTATGATAGCATCATTTGTGCTTTTATTATTCCTGAGTCCAAACTGACAAGGGTTTAATATGTTGTGTGAGACGAGGTAGGAATAGATCTGTCTATGAATTAATTTTTCAAAGATTTTAGAGAACAGTGGTAAGTTAGATATTGGTCTATGGTTACTCAAGTCAGCTTGGTCAGGTGACCAAGCTGACTTGGAGTGGAGTGACCCTTGCTATTTTGAGGATTGTTGGGAAGGTAGATGATTCAATGGATTTGTTAAAGAGTGTTGCAATAATTAGTGACAATGCTTGAGAAGCTTTTTTATGTCCAAAGACATTGTAAAAAGGAGTTGGAAGCTCATTGAGTGGACTTCTTATGGTAATAACAAGAGAAGCCAGGAATATTACTGAACCTAGCTTGAGTAAACTTTGTAGTTGTGTGAGAAGCATTTTGCTGGTTGGTTATCACAGTATTGATTAGTAAGCTTCCACTGTGTTGTGGAAGGCACTGTGAGTCATAGTTAACAGCAAGCAGCAGTTAGGTATTTGGGAAATACAATTTCCTCCAGTTGCCTGCTAGCTATTGATATAGCTCTGAGGAGAAAGCTTCTCTCTGCCATTGGTGGAATTCTGAATTGTTCACAGGCTGGAATTTATAGTTTTCAAGTGCTGTGTTCTTCAGTTGTTTACTGACTCACAGGCCTTCATATTAAAGTCCTTTAGCCCATAATTGTTTTAAGATTTGTTAAAATGTGAGGGGACGTAACCCTCCCTATGAAATCATCAAGTTCACTATGTATTAAGAACATAAGAACATAAGAAAGAAGGAACACTGCAGAAGGCCTACTGGCCCATGCGAGGCAGGTCCAAGTCTCCTACCGGCTTAAGCCAATGCACCCAACCTAGTCAGGTCAGGTCACATTGACTTAAGGGAGGAACACGGCAACCGACCTGGTAGCACAAGCTATCAGGTCCAACTCACACCCACCCACATCCACTCATGTATTTATCCAACCTATTTTTAAAGCTACACAACGTTCTGGCCTCTATAACTGTACTCGGGAGTTTGTTCCACTCATCCACAACTCTATTACCAACCCAGTACTTTCCTATATCTTTCCTGAATCTGAATTTTTCCAACTTAAAACCATTGCTGCGAGTCCTGTCTAGGCTAGATATTTTCAGCACACTATTTACATCCCCTTTATTTATTCCTGTCTTCCATTTATACACCTCAATCATATCCCCCCTTATTCTACGTCTTTCTAGAGAGTGCAGATTCAGGGCCCTTAGTCTATCCTCATAGGGAAGGTTTCTGATACATGGGATCAACTTTGTCATCCTCCTTTGTACATTTTCCAGAGAATTTATATCCATCCTGTAATACGGTGACCAAAACTGTGCAGCATAATCTAAATGAGGCCTAACCAAGGATGTATAGAGTTGAAGAACAACCTGAGGACTCCTATTATTTATGCTTCTTGATATGAAGCCAAGGATTCTATTAGCTTTATTGCAAACACTTATGCACTGTTGTCTTGGTTTCAGATTACTGCTAACCAGAACTCCTAAATCTTTTTCGCAATCCATAATATTAAGATCTACATTATTTAGTTTATATGTGGCATGGTTATTGTCCTGTCCAACATTTAGAACTTTGCATTTGTCTATATTAAACTGCATCTGCCACTTCTCTGACCACTGCATCAGTCTATTCAAATCTTCCTGGAGTGCTCGAATGTCCTCGTCAGAATGAATTCGACGGCCTATTTTGGTGTCATCGGCAAACTTGCCGATGTCGCTCTTTATGCCCTCATCTATGTCGTTTATGTAGATTGTGAACAGCAGGGGGCCCAACACTGACCCCTGTGGAACACCGCTCGTAACGCTTCCCCACTCTGATTTCTCCCCATTTATGCAAACTCTCTGCTGCCTATTTGTCAACCATGCCTCTATCCAGGAAAAAATTTCTCCTCCTATTCCATGTGCTTTAATTTTCCTCAATAGTCTCTGATGTGGGACCCTGTCAAAAGCCTTACTGAAGTCCATATACACAATATCATATTCATTACCATGATCTACCTCCTCAAATACCTTAGTGAAAAAAGTTAATAAATTCGTAAGGCAGGAACGCCCCTTTGTAAAACCATGCTGAAATTCGTTGATTAATTTATGCTTTTCAAGGTGGCTACGAACTGCCTCGGCAATTATTGATTCCATAAATTTTCCCACTATGGAGGTTAGGCTTATTGGTCTATAGTTCGAAGCTAAGGACCTGTCACCTGTTTTGAAAATAGGTATCACATTTGCCATTTTCCACTTATCTGGCACCATGCTGGACTGTTTCTCTTCCTCTCTTTAATTTTTACCTAATGCAGTGTATACTGCAAAATTCTCACAATTTTCTCAATAATTAGAGATGTGAAATAGACACAAATGTAAAACAGAACTTTTATTTAGGCATTTTGCCTATACAACTATCTTTTTTCAAGTCAATACATCTTTCATACAGACAAAACTCTGTCTTAATAAAAGTTCTCTTCTGCATTTGTGTCTGTTTCAAACAATTTGTTGGTATATGCCATCTCTCTCTCTCTCTCTCTCTCTCTTCAGTTCAAGATGTGGTGAAGTGACTTATCTTTAATCTGCTTTTGAAAAAAAATATTATAGCACATATTACAAATAATGTGGTTGATCTGTAGAAAGAAAATATCTTTGCACTTAAATCTGTGTACAAATTACATAGTATACAGCACATGTAAATTAAAAAAATTGCTAGGAGGAGAGTGGAAAAGTGTAAACAGGCTTTGGATATTCTGCTGGGCTCATACCTGCAGTCTCCAACAGATAATTCTGGAGCCTGGAGAGGTGCCTGAGTTGAGAACAAGAGGGGTCATCTCCAACTGCAAGCTTCTCCACTGCCAGAACTGTAGCTACACCACAATTAGAAGATATGACCTCAACAGGCACATTCGCACTCATACTGGAGAGAAACCTTATTCTTGTCGTCACTGCTTGCAGCTGTTTACACAAAACAAAAATCTAAAGAGTCATCTTCGCATCCACATGAGGGACAAGGGTTTCCCTGTCTTGAAATGTACGGTTTGTTAAAATGAATGCAAATCTTTATAACATACAGTAATGTTTGTTTAAACAGTATTATGTTTCTGATTTATGAATTTTATTTGATTATTTGTGAATAATCTACAGACTTTAATTATTTACTTTGATATATAGAATGCAATTTTTAGAAAATATAGTTTATATAATGTCCTTTTCACAACTTTATTTTGATGTACAAAAGGCGCATTTCTGCATTAGGGGCTGTGGAGACTTAGTTGAAATATGCAACACATCATTCATATTGATACTCTCCTCTCTGCTCCAGTAAATTCAAAATTCAAATTCAAATTCTAAATTCACATTCAAAATTCAAATTCGAAATCCAAAATTCAAATTCAAAATTTTCATTTCTTTGCTTGGTATACAGTGTGTAGTTTACATGTAATAAAATATTGTTAAGTACAATGAAAGCCACTAACTAGCATGCATGAGTATCTTGGGCAAATTAATGGTATTGCTTAAAGACTAACTAGACATAGGTTACTGAGTGGTAAATTTTAATTATGTATTATTATAAAGAGAGAGGTAGAATTTTTTTTATAATTAATAAAATTTATAGTAGAGAGGTAGCAAAATAAATTTCATTTAGTACAATTTATAATAGTACAGTTTTAAGTGTGTATTAATACTTTAAATTAATTTAACAATCTTAAGTTAACTGGGATTTCTTGAATAGTTTCAAACTGGTTCTGTGATTTCTGGAATAGTATATTGTTGGTATAGTTAAGTTGGGAGATGAGATGATTTTTAATTAGAGCCATAAATTGACTGGCAGACAGGAGACCTTTTGCTGGTTTGGGCAATGAATTCCAGATCTTGGGGCCCTTTATGAGCATTGCATTTTTGCATAGGGTGAGATGTCAAAGTGGGTGTTGTGCCTTGTGTTTTGCCTATGTGTTCTGTTGTAGCTATCAAAAAGTTTGAGAGAAGGGTTTATATTGGAGTTTAACCCTTTCAGAGTCAACAGGCCCCCCCTCTCAAACTTGTTCTCAGGGTCAAAAAATTTTCGAAAAAAAAGAAGATTTTTTCTTATGAAATGATGGAGCATATTTTTGTGAGTCTTATAGGCTAAAAAAAAATTTATATGATCAAGATTTACCGAGATATGGAGGTAAGAAATTGACAGAAAGTGAGCTGTTTACGGCAACATCGCTGACTGCCGGTCAGGCGGTAATAGTTTATTTATTATTTTCCTACTTTTTTCTATTATTTTTTAACATTTTATTTTTTCAAGTAACTTTTATGGCCTGTGACACCAATATAAGCCATATTTTGGATATGTACACTCATTGTATGCTACACAATAACTGCACAAACATTGACAGGTGAACATTTTCACCTATTTTAGTCACATAGAAATATATACATAGTGTTTATAGGTCCCAACAATGTTTTGGTGGGGAAGAGAGTGAGGCTTTGTGTAAACAACATAGCTGGCTGGCCGGCTGGCAGGCTGACTGGCTGACTGACCAGCTGGCTCGCTCACAGGTACACATAAATACAATTATACATAGTGTAAATTACCTATGATACAAGAGAGAATATAATAATAATAATAATTGAAGCATGGTGTGTGTGTCATTTGTCTTATCACTAAACTAATGACAGTGGTGACATTTGATGAGCTTCTCTTATCTTATCACTCCACTAATAACAGTGATGACATTTGATGGGGGTACACTGCTTTCGCTTTATTTGTTTTCACTTTACACAAACATGTCTGTCTGTCTGTCTATTTGTCTGCTTGTCTCTCTGTCTCAGAGAGAGCCACTAGCTAACCAACATGTATTACACACAAGGCAGTAGTCACTGCATCACATCTGAGTCCTGATACATATTATTTGCCGGTCTGGATTTTTTGGGTTATCCTAGGTAATTTACACTATGTATAATTATATTTGTGTACCTATGAGACAGACAGACAGACAAACAGACAGCCAGCCAGCCAGCCAGTCAGCTAGCCAGACAGCCAGCCAGACAGCCAGTTAGCCAGCCAGATAGCCAGCCAGATAGCCAGCCAGCCGGATAGCCAGCAAGCCAGCCAGATAGCCAGCCAGCCAGCTGGATAGCCAGCCAGCCAGCTGGATAGCCAGCCAGCCAGCTGGATAGCCAGCCAGCCAGCCAGCCAGCTGGATAGCCAGCCAGCCAGCCAGCCAGCCAGCCAGCCAGCCAGCCATGCTGTTTACACAAACCCAAGCTCCCTTCCCTACCACCCACACTGCCTCTTCCTCTCCAATGCCTTTTCCCACCACCCACACTGCTGGAGAGTGAGGCATTCCTTATGCTTGGCTTGGTGACAAAGGCGCACTGAATTACCACTCCCACAATGCAATGCGGGTGCATGGATTTTTTGCTGCTGCGCACACTTACCACAAAGACCCATTCTATCACATGCAGGCCTACCAGCTCTCTCCTGCTCAATTTGAAGGTGCTAGAATTTATGCGTACTAGTACGTCAATAACCCTGGTGCAAATACAAATAAGTGAAAAAGTCTATATATACACTTTTGGCTCAGTAGAAATCTTGGGTTGTTGGGTGTTGATTACTGGTTATAATCAATACCACTGAGACTCCCAGAGAGCACTGGAATCCAGTTGCTTGCCAAGACACAGAAGATGGGGAAGGAGGAAGGTTGCAGTAGAAACTATGGGCCTCCCAGGACCCTAACGGCAAAATATATTTTGTTCGACAAAACATTTTTGTGTTATGAGGCCATGGGAGATCTGCCTGGAATTGTACCATTCATACCCAAGACAGAGGAGGCTACTGATGGCTGGGTGTGAATCAAGGCAGACATAGCCTAATGAATGGAACCAGGAAGAATGGGGACTATTTCAGCTGACACCTAAAGATTGTACCAGAATGGTGCCTAACAAAGGAATGATAAAATGTGAGATCAGAAGACATGTAAATTGCATTCAAATTAAAACAAGTGAAACTGCCAGCAGAGAAAGCACCCCACAAATATACTTGAATGGCTCACCAATAGCAGAGCCCAGAAATAAATTTGACTAGGTCAGGCATACCCAGTCTCTCTGAAAAGACAAGTTACTCTGAATCTTCTAGCTGGATGAAGTGCCTGCTGTAGCTAAGAGGCAAATGAGGCTCTGGTGGAACAAGGAAATAAGCCAGAAAACTTTAAGGACCCAGTCACTGGCCTTGGACACCAGAGAAAAGTATGAATCCAACCAAGTAACCAGTGCTAAGTCTGTGTGCAGGTTACATTGCATGTGTGAATCTTCAGTAGTGTAGGTTTAGGGTGGCATATAGCCAAAAGATGTACCAATACAATGCTCTCTATATTACAACATGTAGGAATGGGATGTGCATAGTTATAGAGGACAGAAAATTGAATGACTATTGCTGAGAAGCTTGTAACTAAAGAGTGTATGTAAGGTCTAAGTCAAAACTTTGTGTTAACCTCTATGAGAATCAACATCTGTGAGGGTATTCACTCCAGTAAACTATACCATGGAGGAAGCAGGAAAGCATCCCTAATGGCAGGCTTTTACATACACATGCAGAAGAAAACAGGAAAAACCAAGATCTCCCTAGATGGGATTGCCAGTGCTGAGTAATACTCCAACAACTCTTAAAATAAGAAACCATTGTGACCAGGGATGACATTTGGTCAGGGGCCACATTGTTTGCTGGATGGCTGCACACAAGGCAAAAGGCAAGACAGAGCAGGAGTACTGTACATCAATATCAGCTTAAATGAAAACCACCTAATTCTCTTTTTTGTATCATAAACACATTCAAAACAAAATAGACTTTCTCACAGTATCTGTAATTCCCCCTAATTTACACTTACACTCACCCAAATGACTGTAAACATAAAATTCTTAATACTATAGCTATTGCCTATTAAATCTTAAGTTAGTCCTAAGTTAGCCTAAAATACTCTCCCAATATAGGAGCCTTAATAGAAACAGTGCATCATGCCAAGACAAAACCATTTCCATTAGTAAATTCACTAATTGTAATATTGTTTTATGTTTTGTACTACTTCACTGTTATAAATCTAATTAATCACTTCAGTTGCTTAGCTTTTATATTGTGCAATAATATATGTTAAAATGTACTGTGCCATAACCTGTGTCAATATAGAGTAAGAATTAGGGCTAATCTGCTCAAAATGCCTAGGCATGCTAATGGCCTTCTTTGTAATTAATATTTTATAACATGTAAACCACATATTGTAAGCTTTGCAAGGAAATAAACATTTTGATTTTGAAGCTGCTGGAAGGCAGAAGTCAGACCTGGAAGTGTCAACAGGCTAACCCAGAGCAGAAGACAGCATGCAGTCATGGCAGTGGGACAGGCACCTGGCCCTGAAAAGTGACTAGGGAAGGAGGAAAGGTGGGCCAAAGTAGCTCAGTATTTATTTCACGCTGGAAAAGAAGGCATATCCCACACAGAAATTCACAATACTGAGAACCAGAGTTGTAGTTAAAACCATGGAGCAATAATGATGCAAGAAATTCACAGCTAAGCAAATCAAAAATCAAATTTATTTTTATTTCATTGTGTATTACACAACTTGTAGTTTACATATAATAAAGTATTGTTAAGCACAAAGGAAGCCACTAGCATGCATGAGCATTTCTGGCAGACTAATCCTAATGCTTATAGACTACAAAAACTAGACATAGGTTATGGAGTTGAAAATTTCAATTGAACATTATTACAAAAAAAGAGCTAGTAAAAAATTATAATTAGAAAAATTTATAGTAGAGAGGTATCAAAGAAAAAAATATTATACATAGTACAATTTACAATAGAACAATTTTACGTATGTATTAATGCTTAAAACTGATTTAGTGATCTTAAATTAACATCTCTGAATACAAAGGTGGAAGAAGCAATCAAGGACTGGAAAAACAACATGAATGCCCATTTGAATGAATACCTTGATTTCCAAGAAGACAAAACTGAACAAGAAAAGTTGTCTGATGCAGTTATAATAACAGCTATCAGGATCATAAAAGACCACCTAAATGTTAATGTGCACAACAATGAAGTTAAAGAAACACGCTTACTAGGAAAGCAAGGTAGTAAACATAGTGTTATGATCAGACTTCATTCATATGATATAAAAAAGGATCCAATTCAATCAGCAATTAAAGTGAAAAATGGAGTGTACATCAATGAGTGTCTGATGAGAAAATGTCAAAATCTTTTGTTCAAGTTCAGAAAAGGTAAACAGTAACACAGTGACAAAATCCATCAGTGCTTCACTTGAGTTGGGAAAATACTGGTTAGAAAAACAGTAGTAGGCCACTTACATATATCTAAAATCTACATACTGTCACAAATGAAAATGATCTAACTTCCTTAGAGAAGCCAATATTTCTGCGACAGATTAACTAATTCATCCTTAACATTATTATCTATGTGTAGTGTATTTAGTGTATGATCCTACTAAATTATTGTGCAAATGCTTGTACTCTCTTTATTAGCTAGTACCAACTACCTCATATACTATGTACTGTGGACCCTCCCTTTTTGGCTTTAATTCATTCCAGAGAGTCCAACAAAATGTGAAATCAACTAAAACTGAAACCATTTTCCCCATAAGAAATAATGTAAACCCAATTAATCTGTTTTAGACATCCAAAAGTATAAAAAATAAATACATTTTATAGAAAACTACATTTCACAGCTTATTTATATATCACAATTCATCTGATATGACATAATAAACAATATTAATCATATTGAAACATGATACAGGGATCCCTCGTTTTTCGTAATTAATCCATTCCAGAGAGTGTGACTATTATCAAAATTGACGATTTGTGAAACCATTTTCCCCATAAATTATGTAAATCAAATTAATTCATTCCAGACACCCAGAAGTATCAACAAAAAATTTTTGTTTTACCTTAAAGATAGATTTACATGCACAAAAAAATGAACATTCAACATGACAGTTACTTTTATTGAAGGCTGTTGTTGATGGATGGAAGACAGGGAAGAGGGGAGAGGGAAGAAGTTATTGTTTGGAAGGGGAATTCCCTCCATAAGGACTCTAGGTAACAAGTCCTTATCAGGGATCACTTCCTTAGCTTAAATATAGATTTACATGCAGAAAAAATGACAAATAAATGTAAAGCACTAATAAAATGTATAAATGAACATTTAACATCACACTTACCTTTATTGAAGACTCTTGTTGGTGTTTGGCAGAGGGGGGGAGGCGAGTTCATTGTTGGAGAATATGACGCTAATATCAACTCTATGGCTTATTTATCTATCAAAATTCATGTGTGATGAATGGTTTGAAAAACCGACAAGTTGAAGATTGAGACACTTATGCAGCATATGGGAATCTTTATTCAGGAAACGTTTCGCCACACAGTGGCTTCATCAGTCCAATACAAAGAGGAAGGCATAAGGAGAGGAGGAGTATGAGGTAATCAGTCCCTCACCCTGGAGTCGATGTGTTCAGTCCATCAATCTTGTAGAATGTACAGCATAGGGCCGTAGACGTGGCTTATATACTGTAGTGAGGTGAGGTGAAGCAGGCGGAGGCGGGGTCATAGTGGTACCATCCACTAGTCGAAGTAGGTCTTCGTCCAAAGGTTGAACAAGTGTTGAGGAATTCTTTGTAACAAGATCCCATGATGCTGCAGTGTCTGACAGTTGTGATGAATGGTTTGAAAAACCGACAAGTTGAAGATTGAGACACTTATGCAGCATATGGGAATCTTTATTCAGGAAACGTTTCGTAGATGAATGGTTCAGAGAACCGACATGTTGATAAATTAGACACATGTGCAACTCTTGGGTATCTCTATTGAGGAAACGTTTCACCACACAGTGGCTTCATCAGTCCATACGTAGGAGAAACTTGAAGAACAGGAGGAGAATGAGGTAATCAGTCCCTCAACCTTGAGTCGATGTGTTCAGTCCATCAATCTTGATGGATGGACTGAACACATCGACTCAAGGTTGAGGGACTGATTACCTCATTCTCCTCCTGTTCTTCAAGTTTCTCCTACGTATGGACTGATGAAGCCACTGTGTGGTGAAACGTTTCCTCAATAGAGATACCCAAGAGTTGCACATGTGTCTAATTTATCAGGAAACGTTTTGTCACACAGTGGCTTCATCAGTCCAATACAAAGAGGAAGGCATAAGGAGAGGAGGAGTATGAGGTAATCAGTCCCTCACCCTGGAGTCGATGTGTTCAGTCCATCAATCTTGTAGAATGTACAGCATAGGGCCGTAGACGTGGCTTATATACTGTAGTGAGGTGAGGTGAAGCAGGCGGAGGCGGGGTCATAGTGGTACCATCCACTAGTCGAAGTAGGTCTTCGTCCAAAGGTTGAACAAGTGTTGAGGAATTCTTTGTAACAAGATCTCATGATGCTGCAGTGTCTGACAGTTGTGATGAATGGTTTGAAAAACCGACAAGTTGAAGATTGAGACACTTATGCAGCATATGGGAATCTTTATTCAGGAAACGTTTCGCCACACAGTGGCTTCATCAGTCCAATACAAAGAGGAAGGCATAAGGAGAGGAGGAGTATGAGGTAATCAGTCCCTCACCCTGGAGTCGATGTGTTCAGTCCATCAATCTTGTAGAATGTACAGCATAGGGCCGTAGACGTGGCTTATATACTGTAGTGAGGTGAGGTGAAGCAGGCGGAGGCGGGGTCACAGTGGTACCATCCACTAGTCCAGTGCCCACAAAATTACACCTACCATCTGACTTACTACTGAGTTCGGTTCCGAGAAACCAGTCGTAAGTCAAAATGGTCGTAAGTCGAACTTTACTACTGAATGTCAACAAAACATTTTTGTAATGACTTTATTTTGTTTTATTTTGGTATTTCATGTTTTACTTTACTTTTTATGTTGTTAGTACTGTATTTTATACTGTAATGTTTAGGATAAACACTGTGTACAACACAAATAGTTGTTTATTTCCCAGAAATTTGGCATAAAAAACACGGTCGTAAGTCGAGTGGTCGTAAGTCGAGCAGGTCGTAAGTCGGATGGTAGGTGTATTAACACATACCCTCTCGTCTGAGGCGTGGTGATCACTACCCCATACAACTGCTTCCTACTACTTTCAAGAAAACTGCTCAGAAGAGGTGTTGTGTCTATGAACATACCACAAAATGCCCACAAAAATGCAGACACTAGTTTTATGTGTGAGGAGTGTAAAACACCACTGTGCGTAACACTGTGTTTCAAAGAATTCCTCAAGCTGCAGCAGTTCTAGGAAAGTGTCCAGTGACTGTATATTTGTATATATACATTATAGAACAATAGTAATAAAAAATTTTTTGTATTCTTGGTTTGTGTAAACAAGTTTTGTAAACAATATAACGATAATAATATTTGTGCAGTTATTGTGTCTCATACAACGAGTGTATATATGTACATTGCACCTTACTTTGGTCTTACAGGCCACATAAGTTACTTGAAAAAATAAAATATTGGAAAATACAAGAAACCTTCAAATGAGAGTAAAAATAATTTTACGAGGTGAGTGGCATTCGCCATCGTTGCCATATATGGCTCATTTTCTGCCATCTTTACACCTCTATATCTCGGTAAGTACTGATCACAAAATTTTTTGGGGGCTCTTAAAACAATCAGCAAATTAATCTTAACATATTGGTAAGAAATTTTTTTTTTTTTTCAAATATTTTGCGATACAGAGAGACACTTTAGAATTTGGGGTCGTGATAGTCAAAGGGTTAAGACTGACAACACTCTTATTGCTAAACATAATGAGGGCAAATTCCTGGGCCTACACCTCGACAGCAACCTGAAATTCAGCACCCATATCCAACACATAACAAATAATGTATCCAAAAGAGTTGGGATCCTCTCTAAGGTACGTTACTATTTATTTATTTATTTATTTATTTATTTATTAATTTGAACATGATACAGGGAACTACAAAGGAATACAGTTATTAAAGTACAACATACCAAAGCCCCTTGTATGCAAAGCATTATGGGCAGGCTTAAAATTAACTTAAGATTAACTAAGCAATGATATATTCAGTGGTAAAAACATTATTGTAAACAGATAACAATTTAGCACAAATGAGTATTAAAAGACAGGTCATATGGTCATTTACTGTGTTGGTGTGCATTCAATAGAGTGGAGTATTCTGTTAGGTAATGTAATTAAAAAAATAACAAAGTTTGATTGGGTCACAGGTTAGACATTTATGAGATACAATATTGAGAAACATTTATGAGATACAATTTATGTGATAAAATTATTCAGTATTTATTTAATAAAGTTGGTAGAATTACCGACAATATGTAAAGTAAAAGGACACAAGTGCAATTAATGTGACATTTTATTGTGGCAACGTTTCGCTCTCCAGGAGCTTTGTCAAGCCATTACAAAGAATACATGGACACAGAGGGTATGTAAAGGCTCAGAGTGAGGTGCAATACTAGTAAGGTACCATTTCGATGTTCACTAGTGGTAGTAGTAGTAGTAGTAGTAGTAGTGACAAAAGTAATACAATATGGTAGAGCAATTAATTCGTACATGAGTAAAAGGATATAAAAGCTATTACTTGGGAAACATAAAAATAGGTTGGACAAATATAGACTGGAAAGAGGCAGGTTGTTTCAGTGTTCACTCTCTGTAATGTTCTTTGTGTAGTATAACAGGAGAGACTATGTGTTGGCAGGGTTTACTGTTTTCAGGAGGATTCTTGCTAAGACTTCGGAGATGGTGAAGCTGCCGTTGTTTTGTTTAATTGTATTCGAAACAGTGATCAGTGCTGATTCGGGCACTTGCGTCTGCGGAAATTAGTTTCTTTGATCACTAATTGGGCATCTCTGAATTTCATGAGATGATTGGTGGAATTTCGGTGTTGTACACAGGCGTTGTTCAAGTTATTGTTCCTACATGCGTAAATGTGTTCATTGAGGCGGGTGTCGAGGTTTCTTGCTATTTCACCTACGTAAATCTTGTCACAGCCTCCACAGGGTATAGTGTAAACTCCTGCATTGACCGGTTCGTGGTGCTTGGATTTTGTCCTGGTTAGATCCTTTATTGAAGTGCTAGAAGCGATGGCGACTCTGGTGTTAGCTTGTGAAAGTACTTTTGAGACGTTCAGTGCAACCTGGCTGTTGGGAAGAATTATAACTTTGTTGGGAGTGGTGTTGATGCGTGGAGAATTAATGATCTGAAGAGCTCTTTTCTTGCAGTCTTTGATGAAAAAAGAAGGAAAATGTAACTCAGTGAATGTTTGGTGAATGTATGTACATTCCTCATCAAGAAACTCAGGACTACAAATTCGGTATGCTCATAGGAAAAACCCGATGATGATGCCTCTTTTGGTCTTGGTATCTTGACTGGAATAGAAGTGTGTGAGGTCATTTTTATTGGTGGGTTTCCGATAAACTTGAAATCTTAGGTTGTTGTCTACTTTGTGAATGAGGACGTCGAGGAAAGGTAGCTTATCATAGGACTCTTCTTCTAGTGTAAACTGGATCGCCGGTTCAACTGCGTTGAGCCTTGCCTGAAGATTCCGTACATCAAAACGTTTGGGAGTTATTACAAGGACGTCGTCCACGTAACGTAACAAAGTGAAGCTTGAAGGGATGATGTTGGTGAAGTGTTCGGACTCTAGGTGTTCCATGTATAAGTTGGCTAGAACGGCACTGATGGGGGACCCCATTCTCATGCCGTAGGTATGGGTGAGTAAGTGATTTTTGAGAAGAGGCTTGAATTTATAAACAGACAGCGTTTCTTTTATATTCACAGGTAGTGAATTCCAGATTTTAGGGCCTTTTATGTGCATTGAGTTTTTGCATAGCGTGAGGTGGACACGAGGAACATCAAAGAGTGATCTGTGCCTTGTGTTATGGTCATGTGTTCTGTTGAGGTTGGTAAGGAGACGTTTGAGGGGAGGGTTTATATCAGAGTTAGGTGTTCTATGTATGTAGTAGGTGCAGTAATAAGTGTGGATGTTTTGTATAGTGAGTAGGTTTAGAGTTTTGAATATTGTTGGAGTGTGCTGCCTGTAGTGGGAATTTGTTATCATTCTGGCTGCAGCCTTTTGTTGGGTAATTAATGGTCTGAGATGGTTTATTGTTGTTGAGCCCCATGCACAAATTCCATAGGTTCTCGAGATAGGGGTAAATAAGTGAGTGATATAGGGCCAGGAGCACTGACTGTGGAACATAGTACCGTATCTTCGATAGTATGCCTATGGTCTTGGAATTTTTTTTGGAAATTTGTTGTATATGTGTTTGAAATTTGAGTCTATTATCAAGGTGGATTCTTAAGAATTTTCCCTCTGTGAGTTTTGTGATAGGTGATCCGTTAATCATTATGTTAAGACGGACGTCTGTAGCTCTGTTACCAAACTGAATGAAGTAGGTTTTGTCAATGTTTAAAGTAAGTTTGTTAGTCCTCATCCAGGTAGATATTTTCTGTAATTCGGTATTTACAGTATTGGTTAGTGTGACTGGGCTCGGGTGAGAGAAGATGTATTTAGTGTCCTCTGCAAATAGTGTGGGTTTGAGTAGTTGTGATGCATTTGGTAGGTCATTTATGTATATGAGAAAGAGAAGAGGGCCTATGACACTTCCCTGTGGGACACCAACTGTAATTGGCTGTGCAGAAGAGTTTGCCCCATTTGTGTACACATATTGGCTTCTGTTGCTGAAGTAAGACTATAGGTAGTTGAGGGAGTGCCCTCTTATACCATAGTGTGACAATTTTATATGGAGCAAGTCATGGTCAACTGTATCAAATGCTTTATGTAAGTCAATGAAGATCCCCAGTGGGACTTCTTTTTTCTCTATTGCAGTGTATATGTGTTCTAGCATGTGTATAATAGCATCGTTAGTATTTTTATTAGGCCTGAACCCAAATTGACAGGGGTTGAGTATGTTGTGGGAGATGAGGTAGGAATAGATTCGCTTATGAATTAATTTTTCGAAGATTTTAGAGAGAGGGTGTAAGTTGGATATTTGCCTATAGTTATTCAAGTCTGTTTGGTCTCCTTTATGGATCAGGGTGACCCTTGCTATTTTGAGAACTGTAGGGAAGGTAGAGGATTCTATGGATTTGTTAGTGTTGCAATGATTGGTGATAGCACTTGTGACACTTTTTTGTATATAAAGGGTGGTAAGGTATTTAAATCTCCTGTCTTGTTTTTTAGTGTGTTGATAATAAGGGAGGCTTCAATAGGGTTAGTCAGAGCTAGGAACAGTGTGTTCGGGTAGTTGCCAGTGAGGTAGTCATTTGGTGGGGTATCTGAGCTTGGGATTTTATTGGCAAGGTTTTTTCCTATAGTGGAGAAGAAATTATTGAGTCTGTTTGCTGTTTCAGTTGGTGGGAGTTGGGGTTCATCTGGTTTTGTTAATTCAATTTTGCTATTTTGTGATATCTTTTTTGTTCCTAGAATTTCTGATAGGATTTTCCAGGTCTTTTTTATGTCACCTCATAAGTTGGATAATCTCTTCTCATAATACAATTTTTTAGCCCTTCTTATCAGGCTGGTTAGGATTGACGAGTAACGTTTTGTTTGGTCTCTGGTTATGTGACCCTTTCTGTTCTGTTTTTCGTATAGGTTCTTTGTATTTATGGATTTGAGGATACTGGGTGTTAGCCAGGGACTGTTCAGTCTCTTAGCTGTCATCTGTTTAGTTTTTTTGGGGCAGTGCTTGTTATAGAGGTATTGGGTCTTCTTTAGAAAATTATTAATACATTCATCAATACAGTGGACCCCCGCATAGCGATATTAATCCGTGCAAGAGAGCTCATTGTTATGCGAAATTATCATTATGCGAATGAATTTTCCCCATAAGAAATAATGGAAATCAAATTAATCCGTGCAAGACACCCAAAAGTATGAAAAAAAATTTTTACCACATGAAATATACATTTTCCTACACACAAAGAGAAGGATACATGCACAATAGTAGAGTAATAAAGTTGGTAGAATTACCGACAATATGTAAAGTAAAAGGACACAAGTGCAACTAATGTGACATTTATTGTGGCAACGTTTCGCTCTCCAGGAGCTTTATCAAGCCATTACAAACAATACATGGACACAGAGGGTATATAAAGGCTCAGAGTGAGGTGAATACTAGTGAGGTACCATTTCGATGTTCACTAGTGGTAGTAGTAGTAGTAGTAGTAGTAGTGGTAGTGACAAAAGTAATGCAATATGGTAGAGCATATTGCATTACTTTTGTCACTACCACTACTACTACTACTACTACTACTACCACTAGTGAACATCGAAATGGTACCTCACTATTCACCTCACTCTGAGCCTTTATATACCCTCTGTGTCCATGTATTGTTTGTAATGGCTTGATAAAGCTCCTGGAGAGCGAAACGTTGCCACAATAAATGTCACATTAGTTGCACTTGTGTCCTTTTACTTTACAATAGTAGAGTAGTACATGCACAATATATATTGTGCATGTACTACTCTACTAAATGAAGAATAAATGACACTTACCTTTATTGAAGATGCAGCAATGACTGATGAGACACTGTGTCCTGGGAGTGCCTTTTCCTTCTGAGTACTGTAGGTCCTGTTTGGCATTTTCTTCCAGAACAGGCCTGTGTATGCCACTACGATTCTTAAATCTCTCAAACCAACCTTTGCTGGCTTTAAATTCACCAATATGAGCACTAGTTCCAGGCATTTTTCCCTGTTCACCTGGGTGTTAGTCGACTGGTGTGGGTTGCATCCTGGGAGACAAGATTAAGGACCCCAGTGGAAATAAGTTAGACAGTCTTCGATGACACTGACTTTTTTGTTTTGGGTTATCCTGGGTGGCAAATCCTCTGGGGTTAATTGTTTCTTGGTATTCTCAATAAGTCTCACCAACAACGGTGCTACAGCAGCAGCAGCAGCAGCAGCAGCAGCAGCTGACAGTGCTACAGCAGCAGCAGACGATGCTACAGTAGCAGCAGACGGTACTACAGCAGCAGCAGCAGCTGATGGTGGTACAGCAGCAGCAGCAGCTGACAGTGCTACAGCAGCAGCAGACGATGCTACAGCAGCAGCAGACGATGCTACAGCAGCAGCAGACGGTACTACAGCAGCAGTAGACGGTACTACAGCAGCAGCAGCAGCAGCTGATGGTGGTACAACAGCAGCAGCAGCTGACAGTGCTACAGCAGCAGCAGACGATGCTACAGCAGCAGCAGACAGTACTGCAGCAGCAGCAGCAGCTGACGGTGGTACAGCAGCAGCAGCAGCTGACGGTGCTACAGCAGCAGCAGCAGCTGACAGTGCAGCAGCAGCAGCAGCTGACGGTGGTACAGCAGCAGCAGCAGCTGTACCACCAATAGTAGCGATGGTTGATTGGGGTTTATTATACAACCTGGCCAGCTCAGAGACACGCACTCCACTTTCATACTTATCAATGATCTTTTTCTTCATCTCTATAGTAATTCTCACCCTTATTGCTGTAGGGTTGGCACTAGAAGCTTTCTTGGGGCCCATGGTCACTTATTTTGCAGATAAAATCACCAGAAACACTGTAATAATACGAAATGTTCCGATTGTATGCTTGGATGTTACCGCGGAGGCTGGCTGGTAAACAATGCCACCGGCGGAACATGTGAGGCTGGCTAAGGGCGCACATTAGACGCGTCTCGGACAAACAGCGTTGAGCGGGTTTTTTAGCGGTATGTGAGGCAAAATCTTGGTGATAAAATGTAGCGGTATGCGGATTTAACGTTATGCAAGGCCAACGGTATGCGGGGGTCCACTGTATCTGTATAGATTTCTAGCTCAGTGTGCCAGTCAATGTTTGTCACTGCTGCTGTGAAGTTATTAATGGCTGCCTCATTGTGAAGTCTGAAAGTGACTTTAGTAGTGTCTTGAGGTAATTTGCCAAGATTTGTTATGAGGAAGGTAGGGTAGTGATCTGTGGTATTATCTGTGATTATGCCTGATTTTAAAGGGGATATGGTGTTGGTCCAGATGTGGTCTAGTAGGGAAACACTAGTCTCTGTAACTCTTGTAGGTTTTGTTACTGTTGGTAGCAACATGCAGTTACTCATAGTGTTTGTGAATTCAGTAATGTGTGGGTCCTGGTCTTGCAGGAGATTTATATTGAAGTCACCTGAGAGTAATAAGTGATCTTTGTTCATGCATGCATCAGTTATCATACTTCCTAGGTTTTCACTAAAATGGCTAATGTTTGACTGTGGTACTCTGTAGATGTTTATCACTGTGAGAGGTTTTTGTAGGTATTTAGATTTGAATTTAGCTATTATATATTCCCCATGCTCATCCCTTGTGCAAGTATTAGTGATACATTCTAGTTGGTCTGAGTAGTATATAGCTGTGCCACCCCCTTGTTGATCTGGCCTAGAGTTGTGTATGGCTGTGTAACCAGGAATGGTATAGACATCTGTAGTATCAGGCTTTAGCCAGGTTTTGGTGAGAGTAATGATGGATATACTGGCATGCAGGGAATTTAGTAATGATATGAGGTAATAGCAGATAGTCACTATGATATGATATTGATTTGGGAGTAAGACCTGATTTGTTATATACAATAAGTTGAGCAATTTATTGTACTATAAAAAGTAAAAATAATATGAGGTAGTTGGTAGTAGCTAGCAAAAGATAGTTTTGGGCCTTGAACAATAATGTAATTGAAAATACACTAATTGCACATACAATATAATCACTAAGATATGAAAATAATCTGAGAGTAGGATTTGCCTTATAGCATAAAGTTTGAGCAATTAATATCACTATAGGAAGATTATTTGAGGTAGTTGATACTAGCTAGTGAGGGAAGGTTCAAGGTATTGCACAGTAGTGTGGTAGGAACATACACTAGTTTGTGATTTGTAGTTTGGGAGAAAAGGGAAAATTAGGTATGATTATAAGAGAATTTTAACAGTGCTTAAGTAGGAAAGAAAAAGGTAATACAGATATTATTAAAGAGTAAGTATCCTATTAACAAATAATAAATTGTGAATTGGGAATCTGGGAAGATAACACAAATTGGGTCACACAAAA
This sequence comes from Cherax quadricarinatus, assembly GCF_038502225.1. Lineage (NCBI taxonomy): Eukaryota > Metazoa > Arthropoda > Malacostraca > Decapoda > Parastacidae > Cherax > Cherax quadricarinatus. The sequence goes on from NC_091314.1 coordinate 30,358,226, forward strand.
AACTGTGTGGGACACCTGGGATAATGAGGTAGTAAATACTATCTAAGAGAGAATAGTACAAGGATTTGTTCAATAATGACATGATAACATACACTAACGTAGTAAGGATTTGGCCACTAATATCAGACTCTGTAATGTTTGCATCATGAAGGAAGTTTGCTAGTTCATTTTCATTTGTAATGTAGTACACACGGCCTACATTTGTTTTTGTTACTAGAATTTGTTCATCATGTACAAAGCACTGGTGAATTTTATCATTATTCTCATTATTCTCACTCTGTACAGGAGGTTCTGTCGTTTTCTTGTGAGACACTCGTTTATGTATATATCTTTTTTTGCTTTAATAGATGAAATTATTAGATCTTTTTTTCTGTCTTGTGTGTGAAATCTGAGCATAACACTGAGCATAACACTATGTACCACAATCAGCCCTGCTCACACTATAGTATTTACTCATCTATCCCTACCTCACATATGCCATTTGTGCTTGGGAATCAACAGCAGCAACCCGCCCAAAGGCAATAGTAACCCAACAAAAAGCCGCAGTAAGAATTATTACGCAATCCAATAATAGGCAACACCCCCCCCCTTTTTTAGAGACCTAAACTTACTCACTGTACAGAACATCCACAATTACTACTGTGCAACCTACATTTACAGAACCATAAATTCCAATATGAACCCTTTGACTGTTTCAGTCATATATGTATGTCTTACGAGCCACTGTGTTTTACGTATTAATATGCCAAAATTCTAGCGGCTTCAAATCAAGCAGAAGAAAGCTGGTAGGCCCACATGTGAGAGAATGGGTCTCTATGATCAGTGTGCACACTATAAAAAAAATCGGGGAGCCAGTGGTGCATTGTGGGAATGCCATTTCAGTAGTCCTTGTTCAGCATGCCTAGGTAAGAAATATCTGACTCCCCGGCGAATCTGGGACTCTTCTCTTCCCAAGTGATCGCTCTAACACAGATGGAAGTGTCAGTGAAGATGAATTTCATGTTTTTGAGGAGTTTGTGACTGAAAGCAATGTCCAGATGCCAGAAAAAAGAAAGAAAGAGAAAGAAAGAGGAAGAAAGAAAGAGAAAGAAAGAAAGAGGATGAAAGAAAGAGAAAAAGAAAGGAAGAAAGAGAAAGAAAGAAAGAGAAAGAAAGAAAGGGAAAGAAAGTATGAGAAAGAAAGAGGAAGAAAGAAAAGGAAAGAAAGAGAAAGAATGAGGAAGAAAGAAAAGGAAAGAAAGAAAAAATGGTAGGTAATTACGAAGGAGGTGGGGAGGAAGGCCTGGGACCCCATGGGTGTTGAAAGCCAGTAATGTTATTTTGATAGCTGTTAGACCCTGACTCAGCACATTTAGGAGTCCCCACACACACAAAACACAAGCTTTCAGAAGATAATAATAGCAGTTCTTTGAATGTGTCCAATAACTATATATGTGTATATTTATTATTTTGTTATTATCACACTGTGTATATATATTATAGAAACCAGAAAGGAGGAAAGAATGAAAGAAAGAATGAGGAAAGAAAGAAAGAATGAAGAAAGAAGGAAGAATGAAAGAAAGAAAGAATGAAGAAAAAAAGAAAGAAATAAAGATAGGTAGGTAGGTAGGAAGAAATGATGACACATGACCATTTACCTAAGATAACTACCTAACACAACTGGCTGCAACTACTTTGAAGAAAACTGCTCAGAAGATGTGTTTTGTCTGTGCACATACAAAAAAATGCCCACAAAAATGCAGAGACTGATTATCTCATCTTTTGGGTTTATAATGGCCACTGAGAGAAGCCGTACATATTAGTGGTGGAGGAGGCTTTTGCCAACACCACTATCCACAAACAATATATGTACGTAATTTATAAATAAGAAATATTTACATTTTAAATTATAAATAAGAAATATTTACATTTTAATTTATAAATAAGAAATATTTACATTTTAATTTATAAATAAGAAATATTTACATTTTAATTTATAAATAAGAAATATTTACATTTTAATTTATAAATAAGTAAGTTTATTCAGGTATACACAAATACAGTTATGTACATAGATTATCATACATAGCAGCATATGTGTAAAGTACCTAGCATAACCAAAAAAGTCAGAGTGACTTACGTATTTCCATTGGGTCCTTTTACACTTACACTTATATTTACTTTTATACTTACACTTTTATATTTACACTTACCTTGGAGGAGATGTTAGTTTAACCCTTTGACTGTTGAAAGGCCCAATCCTGAAGTGTCTCCTGGTGTCGCAAAATATTCGAAGAAAAAAAATTATTTTTTTTATGAAAATGTTAAGATTATTTTTCTGATTGTTTTAGTCCAAAAAAAAAAATTTCCCATCAGTACTTACCCAGATATAGAGGCATGAAGTTTGCAGAAAATAGGCCGCATATGGCAACAGCAGTGACTGCCGTTCACCCAGTAAACTTTGGTTTACTTGTATTTGAAGGTTTGTTGTTTTTTTCACTATTTTATTTTTTCACATAACTTATGTGGCCTGCGAGACCAAAGTAAGGTGCAATGTACATATTCAATTCAATTCAAAGTTTATTCTCTATAAAGATTACAATGTTGAATTTACAGAATTTGGTTGTTGTGTGGTTTACATGTAGTTAAATAATGATTACAGAGTGTACCACTAGAACGCCTAGCATGGCTAGGCATTTCGGGCAGACTTAGTTTAATTCTTTATTTTAAAATATTACAAATTATGAGGTAAGTTGGTATTATGGCTAAGTGACTAAATACTAGTTTGTGAGTTTAGCAATGTGAATGCTTTTGTTTTGGCACAGTACATAGTTTCAGTATTGGAGTATCATAGGATTCATTATTTTAAGATTGAGATTAATATTTCTGTTTATGGTCAAATGGGTGAGTGAGTGTAAGTGTGAACCACCAGGTGGTATTCGTGTAGTTAGTTGATGGGGTGTATCAGGGAGATAAGATGTTTTCTAATGGTAGTTTTGAAGGTGATGAATGTGTCTGCAGTTCTAGAGTTCTCAGGTAGGGTGTTCCAGATTTTAGGGCCTTTGACATACATTGAATTTTTGTAAAGGTTTAGTCGGACACAGGGAATGTCGTAGAGATGTTTGTGTCTGGTGTTATGCCTGTGGGTTCTGTCACAACTATCAAGAAAGCATTTTAGGTCAAGGTTGATATTGGAGTTTAAGGTCCTGTAGATATAGATTGCACAGTAGTAAGTGTGGATGTACTGAACATGTGGCCTCTCTATAAACATGTATATCCTGAAGTCTACTCAACAGTCTTTTATCTACCAATACATAATCCAACAAACTACGTCATTTCGCCCTACATCATATCTTGTTCAGATGCGGTATGTTTATCGCAAATGTAATTTATTCCATGTGTATATACCATATAGTGGAATTGTGATGGGAAACATTGTATGCCAGTATGGAGTATAGTTTATGTTGTATGTATTGGTCTTGGTCACAAGGTTTCATAATTTTGTTTTGTAGTGTTTTTAAATAAAATATAAAAAAAATTAATTTAACAAGGTTCAGTTTGTGGGAAGGAAAAAAAATTCTCTTCTGCTCAGCAGCCACCTTGTTGTGTAGCAGCCGGGGAGTCCTCCCCTACCACTCCCCGACACCACCCCCCACCATCCCAACATTTGTAATTCATACGTGTCCAGTCTTTCTCTGCTACAAGGCAGCTGTGTTTGTCAATTGTGTTATGATATTTTAATTACTATATATTGTATCTGCCAAGCAATCATGACACCCAGTAGCCATAATAGTGTTACTGAAAGTGGCACCAAGAGGTATAAGCACTTAAGTCTTAGAATTAACAAAGATATTAGACAAGAGATAACCTGTAGCCATAACTGAAGTGTTACTTTGTACACAGAAAAAGAGGTTAACATGAGTTTGTGTGACTGACTGACTGAACTGACTGACTGAACTGACTGACTTATTGAATGACTTTCTGAGTGACTTGACTGACTTACTGAATGACTAGACTGACTTACTGAATGACTTGACTGACTTATTGAGTGACTTGACTGACTTACTGAGTGACATGATTGACTTACTGAGTGACTTGACTGACTTACTGAATGACTTGACTGACTTAGTGAAGGACTTGTCTGACTTAATGAATGCCTTGACTGACTTACTGAGTGACTTGACTGACTGAATGACTAGACTGACTTACTGAATGACTTGACTGAGTGACATGACTGACTTACTGTGTGACTTGACTGAATTACTGAATGACTTGACTGACTTACTGAGTGACCTGACTGACTTACTGAATGACTTGACTGACTTACTGAGTGACTTGAGTGTAATAATATTATATTATTATTGCTGAGAAGAAAAAGAGAATGATTTCCATGGAATTAAAGCATGAAATCATAGATAAACAAGAGAGGTATCCAGGTTTTTGGTTGAGAGGGAAGAGGGAGGGGGGAGCTGGCTCATAACTCAAATGTTGGCTTATAACTCAGAACAAAAAATCGACCCAGGGATGGCTCATATCTCAAAAAACTCGTAAGTTGGGACACTCGTAAGTCAAGGTTCCACTGTATACGGCCAAAACAGTCGAAGGGTTAACTGAGTTTTTCATCGTTAGCCGAGCCAATATTTTGACACAAAAACCCATTGGTATCTTCTTTTATCACTATCCGATAGCATCGTTAACTGAGGGTCCACTGTACATACACAGTACAGTGGACCCCCACCATACGATGGCATCACCTTACGTTAAATCCACCATATGATACATTTTAATGCAAAAATTTTGCCTCACCTCATGCTAAAAAACTCACCTCAGGCGATTCGTCTGAGCGCGCCTCAGCTGCCCCATGGGTGCCAGTGTTTACAAGCCAGCCAGTGTGGTCGCATCCATGCATACAATCGGAACATTTCATATTATCACAGCGTTTTTAGTGATTGTACCTGCAAAATAAGTCACCATGGGCCCCAAGAAAGGTTCTAGTGCCAACCTTGCAGTAAAGGTGAAAATTACTATGGAAATGAAGAAAGAGATAATTGCTAAGTACGAAAGTGGAGTGAGTGTCTCAGAGCTGGCCAGTTTGTATACCAAACCCCAATCAACCATCGCTACTATTGTGGCCAACAAAACGGCAATCAAGGAAGCTGTTCTTGCAAAAAGGTGCAAGTTTGTCTTCGAAACAGAGATCGCAAGTACTCGAAGATGTTGAGAGACTATTATTGGTGTGGATAAACAAAAAACAGATAGCAGGAGATACCATCTCTCAAGCGATCATGTGTAAAAAGGGTAGAAAATATGTACTATCGAACCACGGTCAGCTGCTGCTGCACCATGGTCAGCTGTTGCTGCACCACCATCAGCTGTTGCTGCACCACAGTCAGCTGTTGATGAACCACGGTCAGCTGCTGCTGCACCATGGTCAGCTGCTGCTGCACCATGGTCAGCTGTTGCTGTACCATGGTCAGCTGCTGCTGCACCACCATCAGCTGTTGCTGCACCATGGTCAGCTGCTGCTGCACCAGAGTCAACTGTTGCTGAAGCACGGTCAGCTGTTGCTGAACGATGGTCAGCTGCTATTGCACCATGGTCAGCTGCTGCTGCACCACAGTCAGCTGCTGCTACACCACCGTCAGCTGTTGCTGCACCAAAGTCAGCTGTTGCTGCACCAGTCAGCTGTTGCTGAACCACGGTGAGCTGCTCCTGCACCACGGTCAGCTGCTGCTGCACCAGAGTCAGCTGCTGCTGCACCACCATCAGCTGTTTCTGACCAACATGACTCGTCCCGAACCTGTCCATCCAGCCCTGCCATCATTGATTACAAGCCAGGGTGGCCGGTTGCATGCATACATTCGATACATTTTGTATTATTCCATTGTTTATAGTGCTGTAACTGCTAAATAAGCCACCATGGGCCCAAAGAAAGCTTCTAGTGCCAACCCTGTGGTAAAAAGGGTGAGAAATATGTACTATCGTACCTCGGTCAGCTGCTGCTGCACCATGGTCAGCTGTTGCTGCACCACCATCAGCTGTTGCTGCACCACAGTCAGCTGTTGCTGCACCATGGTCAGCTGCTGCTGCACCACCATCAGCTGTTGCTGTACCATGGTCAGCTGCTGCTGCACCAGAGTCAGCTGTTGCTATTTTTAATTTGTATTTTTATATTATTAGATTAAATCTAGTTGTACTATAGCTCATTCTAGCTCAAAACATAGACTCCACAAAAGTCATTATATTAGACCTTAGTGCAATTACAAGTGAGAGTCTTGTTCTATTTTAAATTTGTATTTTTATATTACTAGTTTATACCTAGTTGTACTTTAGTTCATTCCAGCACAACACATAGACAACATCAACTTCATTATGTGTAGTAGTGACTATACTCTATATGACCAAAATACTCTAGGTATATACTTATCCAAGCTTCCCACCACTACAGATATCAGTACTAGAACTCAACACATAACTCAGGATATAAATAACCATAATTTAAACCTAGAAGATGATTGATCACGTTGACCCTGATCTAAACCTCCATAATCTGACACCCAATCAAAACCTATTGGAAAGTAACTACCTTTATTACACAGCATCACAAGCCAGCACTATCCTAAACAATGCTCAAAGTCTATCAGTACTTAACTACATCAGGTCCTTAAGCAAACACTATGATGACCTCCTGGCACTCCTTGAATCACTAAAGACACCCTTCTCCTGCATTATTCTTACTGAGACCTGGCTTAAGCAGGACACAATAGATATCCACCCTCTACCAGGATACACAGCAATTCACAACTGCAGACCAAACCAAGTTGAGGGTGGTATTGCAATCTATTACTTTACTCTAACCAATTATCTTGTATTAGCACCACTTGCTTTAGTGATGAATATGGGGAATACATTTTTGCTTATTTTACTGTAAAAAACCTTAAGACACCTATAACAATCAGTGCCATTTACCGGATACCTCACACAAACATCCCAAATTTCAGTGAGAAATTAAAGTCACTAATAACAAACAGACAAATGAATAAGCACCACCTTCTCTTAGCTGGAGACTTCAACATCAACCTTGGCTTACTAGATGATCAGCCTGTAACTGATTTCATCAAAAATATGAACAACACACTTCTCATACCAACAATAACTAAACCAACCAGGCTCACTGAGACAAGTGCAACCATAATAGACCACATATGGACCAATATACTAGCCCCCCTTAAATCAGGGATAATCACAGATAGCACTACAGACCACTACCCTACCTTCCTCCTGACAAACATTAATAAACCACCACTTGAATACAACAAAGTCTCATTTAGACTCCATGACAAGGCCTCAATAAGGAAGTTCACAGCTGACCTAGAGATTGTTGACTGGCCTACAGAATTCTCCAAGGCCAATGGTATTGATGACTGGACAGACATTTTTCTTAACAAATTACTTAGACTATACAACAAACATTGTCCTATAAAAATGAAACAGATCACAAACAAACGGCTTGGTTGCCCATGGCTAACCAGCACCATTCTGAAATCCATTGACAAGAAACACCAATATGAAAAGCAATATAGACAGGGCTTAATACACAAAGATATTCTTAAACACTATTCATCAGTTCTCACCAAAGTAATAAAGAAAGCCAAACAACTATACTACTCCAGTAGATTCACAGACATTAGAGGAGATATAAAAAAGACCTGGAAAACACTCTCTCAGATTCTAGGGACCCACAAACTGAAAAAAACCAAGAATATTGTTCTAACTAAACCTAATGAAACACCACTACATCCCACTGACACAGCTAACAAGATAAACGACTTCTTCTCAACCATAGCATCTAATCTCGCCAATAAAATCCCACATACTAATGCCCATGCCGGGGACTACCTAGATGGGAATTTCCCAAATTCCTTCTATCTTGCACCAACTGAGCCCTCAGAAGTCACCGAGATTATAAAGTCACTTAAAAACGACTCAGGGAACCTGTCTAATGTCCCACCATTACTGTACAAGCGAGCGGCCCATATCCTTTCGCATGCTATTTCATTACTTTTTAACAAGTCACTAGAAACTAGCACCTTCCCGAAACTACTCAAGATGGCAAGGGTTACACCAATACATAAAGGTGGTGACCCTACAGACTTAAACAACTATAGGCCAATATCAAACTTACCATTGCTATCCAAAATCTTTGAGAAACTCGTGCACAGGAGACTATATTCATTTATAACAGCACAAAACATACTCAACCCCTGCCAATTTGGATTTAGGAAAAATAAAAGCACTAATGATGCAATCATAAAAATGCTAGATCTGCTTTACACAGCATTGGAAAATAAGGAATATCCACTAGGAATTTTTATTGACCTAAGAAAAGCTTTTGACACAGTAGACCATGACATCCTACTCCACAAACTTGACCATTACGGTATAAGAGGCCATGCGCTTGCTTATTTCATATCTTACCTTACTAATAGGTATCAGTATGTTACCATTAAAGACACAGCATCAACAACACGGCCACTTGATACAGGAGTTCCGCAGGGAAGTGTCCTTGGTCCCCTGCTCTTCCTCATATACATCAATGATCTTCCAAACGTATCCCAACACCTGAAACCCATTCTCTTTGCTGACAACACGACTTAAGAACATAAGAACATAAGAAAGGAGGAACACTGCAGGAGGCCTGCTGGCCCATACTAGGCAGGTCCTTTACAATTCATCCCACTAACAAAACATTTGCCCAACCCAATTTTCAATGCCACCCAAGAAATAAGCTCTGATGTGAAAGTCCCACTCAAATCCAACCCCTCACACTCATGTACTTATCCAACCTAGATTTGAAACTACCCAAAGTCCCAGCCTCAATAACCCAACTAGGTAGACTGTTCCACTCATCAACTACCCTATTTCCAAACCAATACTTTCCTATGTCCTTTCTAAATCTAAACTTATCTAATTTAAATCCATTACTGTGGGTTCTCTCTTGGAGAGACATCCTCAAGACCTTATTAATATCCCCTTTATTAATACCTATCTTCCACTTATACACTTCGATCAGGTCTCCCCTCATTCTTCGTCTAACAAGTGAATGTAACTTAAGAGTCTTCAATCTTTCTTCATAAGGAAGATTTCTAATGCTATGTATTAATTTAGTCATCCTACGCTGAATGTTTTCTAACGAATTTATGTCCATTTTGTAATACGGAGACCAGAACTGAGCTGCATAATCTAGGTGAGGCCTTACTAATGATGTATAAAGCTGCAGTATGACCTCTGGACTTCTGTTGCTTACACTTCTTGATATAAATCCCAGTAATCTATTTGCCTTATTACGTACGCTTAGGCATTGCTGTCTTGGTTTAACCCTTTGACTGTTTCCAACGTATAAATACGTCTTACGAGCCAATGTTTCTGACGTATTTATACGCATAAATTCTAGCAGCTTCAAATCAAGCAGGAGAAAGCTGGTAGGCCCACATGTGAGAGAATGGGTCTCCATGGTCAGTGTGCACCATATAAAAAAAATCGGGGAGCCAGTGGTGCATTGTGGGAATGCCATTTCAGTTGTCCTTTTTCAGCATGTCTAGCGGTAAGAAATATGTGATTCCCCAGCAAATCTGGGACTCTTCTCTTCCCAAGTGATGCTCTAACACAGATGGAAGTGTCAGTGAAGATCAATTTCATGATTTGGAGGAGTTTGAGACCAAAAGCAATGGAGGAGGAGGAGGGGGAGGAGGGGAGGAAGAGGTGGAGGAGGAGGAGGAGGAGGAGGAGGGAAGAAAGGAAGAGGAGGAGGAGGAGGAGGAGGAGGAGGAGGAGGAGGAGGAGGAGAAGAGGAGGAGGAGGAAGAAGAAGATGTAATAATATTGTTCCCTTGAAGCAAGAAAAAAAAAAGTCCACCCCATGACAGTGACAAGATAAGGGGAGATAACATCTGATAAGAGCTGACTTTGATGAGCGTAAAGGAGGGTAATATTACATGACCATCACCCTCCCTTTGTTTTTGCTGGTACACAAACATTTCTGTCTGTCTATTTATCTGTCTGTCAAGCTCCCTGTCTGTCCATCTAGCTCTCTGTCTCAGAGAGAGCCACAAGACTGTGTCATCACGTTTACTCACATCTTCAAGCAGAGTATAGCACTTTGTCTGGATTTCTTGGGTTATCCTAGGTAATTTACACTATGTATACTTGTATTTATGTGTACCTGTGAGACAGAGATAGGCAGACAGATAGAAAGAGACAGATTGAAAGATATAGAATGAGGGAGAAAGATAATTAGAATGGAGGAGGGGAAGCAGCATCCGACCCCATTGTTTTGACAGGCGGTAGGGGGAGACACTAATGAGATAATATGTCACTTTGACAGCTGCCGACTTCTGACTCAAAACAATTATAAGCCACACACTCACACACAAGACAAGGAGGAGGAGAAGGAGGAGGAGGAGGAGGAGGAGAAGGAGGAGGAGGAGAAGGAGGATTAGAAGGAGAAGGAGGAGGAGAAGGAGGATTAGAAGGAGAAGGAGGAGGAGGAGGAGGAGGAGGAAGAGGAGGAGGAGGAGAAGGAGGAGAAGGAGAAGGAGGAGGAGAAGGAGGAGGAGGAGGAGAAGAAGGAGGAGAAGAAGGAGGAGGAGAAGGAGGAGGAGAAGGAGGAGGAGGAGAAGGAGGAGAAGGAGGAGGAGGAGAAGGAGAAGGAGGAGAAGGAGGAGGAGGAGAAGGAGGAGGAGGAGGAGAAGGAGGAGGAGAAGGAGGAGGAGGAGGATGATTGTTTGTTTGTTTTTGTAAACAAGTTTTGTAAACAATATATTGATAATTATGTTTGTGTGCTTATTGTGTTGTATACAACGAGTGTATATATATATATTGCACCTTACTTTGGTCTCATAGGCCACATAAGTTATGTGAAAAAATAAAATAGTGAAATAAACAAAAAACCTTCAATTACAAGTAAACTAAAGTTTACCGGGTGAGCGGCAGTCGCCGCTGTTGCCATACGCGGCTCATTTTCTGCAAACTTCACGGCTCTATATCTCGGTAAGTACCGATGGCAAAAATTTTTTTTTTGGACTAAAACACTCAGAAAAATAATCTTAACATTTTCATAAGAAAAAATAATTTTTTTTTTTTTTGAATATTTGGCGACATAGAATGACAGTTTCAGAGAGGGGCCTGAAACAGTCAAAGGGTTAAGGTTACTGCTCACCATAACCTCCAAGTCCTTTTCGCAATCTGTATGGCTAAGTTCTACATCATTTAACTTATAAGTACTAGGGTTATGGGCACTCCCAAGCTTCAGAACCTTGCATTTATCTACATTGAACTGCATCTGCCACTTTTCTGACCAAGAATAGAGTTTGTTTAAATCCTCCTGAAGTTCCATAACATCTACGTTTGAATCAATTATCCTACCTATCTTTGTGTCATCGGCGAATTTGCTCATATCACTAGTAATTCCCTCATCAAGATCATTGATATATATTATAAACAACAACGGGCCCAAGACTGATCCCTGTGGAACGCCACTTGTTACAGATCCCCACTCGGATTTAACCCCATTTATGGACACTCTCTGCTTCCTGTCAGTGAGCCATGACTCGATCCACGAGAGCACTTTTCCCCCAATGCCATGAGCTGCCACTTTCTTTAACAGTCTATGGTGCGGAACTCTATCAAAAGCCTTACTAAAATCTAAGTAAATAATATCAAATTCTTTATTGTGGTCAACAGCCTCAAAAGCTTTACTTGAAGAAAGTTAATAAATTAGTTAGACAAGACCGGCCTCTTGTGAATCCATGCTGAGTATCATTAATCAAGCTATGCTTATCGAGATGGCTTCTTATAATCTCAGCTATAATTGACTCTAGTAATTTGCCTACAATTGAGGTCAGGCTTATTGGGCGGTAATTTGACGGTAACGACTTGTCCCCTGTTTTAAAAATAGGAGTTACATTAGCCATCTTCCACATATCAGACACTACACCTGTTTGAAGAGATAAATTAAAAATATTAGTTAATGGTTCACAGAGTTCCATTTTGCATTCCTTAAGAACCCTTGAAAAAACCTCATCAGGACCCGGCGACTTATTTTGCTTCAGTCTGTCTATCTGCTTCACAACCATCTCACTAGTGACTGTGATGTTACATAATTTATCTTCTTCTAGCCCACTGTAAAAATTAATTACTGGAATATTGTTAGTGTCTTCCTGTGTAAAAACTGAGAGAAAATAATTATTTAAAATCAAGCACATTTCATTCTCTTTGTCAGTAAGGTGCCCATAGTTATTTTTAAGGGGACCTATCTTATCTCTAACTTTTGTTCTATAGACCTGGAAAAAACTTTTTGGGTTAGTTTTAGAATCCCTAGCAACTTTAATTTCATAGTCCCTTTTAGCTTTTCTTATCCCCTTTTTAATGTCCCTCTTAATGTCAATATACTGATTCATAAGATGACCCTCACCTCTTTTGATACGCCTATAAATTCCTTTCTTATGCCCTAGTAGATATTTGAGCCTATTATTCATCCATTTTGGGTCATTTCTATTTGATCTAATTTCTTTATATGGGATAAATGCTCTTTGAGCAGCATGTATAGTGTTCAGAAAACTGTCATATTAATAGCTCTCTTCGTTACCCCAGTCAACAGATGATAAGTGTTCTTTAAGCCCATCGTAATCTGCTAAGCGAAAATCTGGGACTGTTACTGAGTTATCGCTACTATCGTACTTCCATTCAATGCTAAATGTAATTGATTTGTGGTCGCTAGCACCCAGTTCCTCTGAAATTTCTAAATTATTAACAAGGGATTCATTGTTTGCCATAACTAAGTCAAGCAGGTTATTTCCCCTTGTAGGTTCTGTCACAGACTGCTTCAAAAAACAATCCTGAAGTACTTCTAAGAAGTCGTATGATTCTAAATTCCCAGTCAAGAAATTCCAATCAACATGACTAAAGTTAAAGTCTCCTAGAATTACTACATTATCGTGCCTTGTGGCCTTAACAATTTCCTCCCATAGTAGTTTCCCTTGGTCCCTATCTAAGTTTGGGGGACGGTATATCACTCCTAAAATCAGTTTTTCATGCCCCTCTGAAAATTCTATCCAAAGAGACTCTGTATGTGTTACTTCAGACTTAATACCCATTTTTATGCAACAGTTCAAGCGATCTCGGACATACAATGCCACCCCACCCCCCCTCCCAATACTTCTATCTTCTTGGAACAATTTAAAACCCTGAATATGACATTCCGCAGGCATGTCCCGACTTTTTGAATTAAACCACGTCTCACTTAAGGCAAATACATCAATGTTACCTACACTAGCAACTAATCTCAACTCGTCCATCTTATTCCTAGCACTACGGCAATTAGCATAATAAACATTGAAAGACTCTCCTTTCTCTTTACCCTTCCTGCTCATTTCTATTTTTCTACTAAACCTATTACTGTCCTTATCACCCAAGGTCCCTGGCTTTTCAATATCTATCTCATTCTTATTATTACTAGTTCCCCTAGAACTCGTAATATTACTACACTGGGACTTCACTGTTTTCCTGCCAAAACCCATACCACTAACTATTCCTAGTTTAACCCTTTGACTGATTCAGGCCCCTCTCTGAAACTGTCATTCTATGTCGCTCAATTTTTGAAAAAAAAAAATTATTTTTTCTTATGAAATGATAGAGAATCTTTTCCCGATGGTAATGACACCAAAAGTTCGAAATTTGGTCGAAAACTCGTGGAATTATGCTCCCGCGAAGTTAGCGGTCTCGGCGACATATGCGTATCGGCGATTTCGCCGACTTTGAGCCCAATTTTCAGCCAATTCCATTGTTCCAGTTGACCAAACTCATAGCTATTTCTTTAGAACTCCATTTTATCTATCAGCTGAGTACAAGAAACCTCCCTTTTACTAATTTGGACTACCCAATCTGGTGGTCAGAAATTGGCAATTTGGCCAATTTCACGCAAAATAAAAACGATGCCAATTTCAAAATAGGGTCCAGAATAAACAAGGTAGACATTCGTGGCACTAAAATAACATATGCTCTGTTCATTTGTCACATCTCTAGGCCCCTCTTATATTATTATTGCTTTCTATTTTGATTTTTTATTCATACAAAAAAATACAAAATTTACTGTTATGCAGACGACTGCATTATTGTAAAAATGGTATAAATAATATCAGTGCACTAGTGAAAGAATATTAGACTCCCCAGTTGACGTGTATTGGACGTGTGGTGTGATTTATGTACTCTTGAACATTGGTAAAAATCGAACATTTCCGCTACTTTGAGCTCAGTTTCAGTGTTCGCATCGCTATTGGGCCGTGCGGACGTGCTGCGCAGTAGCTCCTGATTGAGTTGGCATTTGCGCAGTGTTGACGTGTACTTGGCTCTGTGAAGACCTGTTTGCGCGCTCTCTAGAATTGAAGCAAGATGCCCTCCATCGAGCAACTTTACCAACAGCTTAAGGAAGAATTGAGGTTGGCGAATTTGGAAATTCGGCGATTGACCGAGGAGAACAAGAAGATTCGTAGTAGTCCTCCTGTTTTGAGTCCTCAGGTCAAGAAGGGAAACTGGTCAGTGGCTGGACAGAAGGGAAAGAAGTTGACGATCAAGAAGACGAATGGAAAGGTAGAAACGATGAAGAAGAAAGAGACTGCCGTGGAAACTGTTGTGGAAACATCCAATACATTCTCAGTGCTACCCGACGAATGTGAGTTGACTACTGGGAACGACACGACGAAAGACATTAAGGAAGGTAAGAATATTGTTGTTGTTGGGGATAGCCAAGTTAGGTATATGGATAGGGCGTTCTGCTTGAAGGACAGGAGTAGGAGACAGAGAGTTTGCTTTCCTGGGGCTGGGATGGAGGATATTGTTAGCCGTCTGGATGACATCATGAGAGGTAATGGGAGCAATCCTATTATCTGTCTCAGTGCTGGAGGCAACGATGTTGGCAGACGTAGGAGTGAGGACCTGATTAGCAGGTATAGGTCAGCAATAGAAATAATTAGAAGTAAGGGTGGGAACCCTCTCATATGTGGTATTTTGCCAAGGAGGGGAGTTGGAAGTGAATGGTTGTCCAGGGCAATTGGTGTCAATTGCTGGCTGGACAAATACTGTAAGGAAAATGCGGTAACATTCATTGACAACTGGGACCTCTTCTATGGCAGAAATGACATGTATGCTAGGGATGGGGTTCACTTATCTAGGTGTGGGGTGGGAGCACTGGCAACTGCAGTGGAGGGAGCAGTTAGGACTTTAAACTAGGAATAGTTAGTGGTATGGGTTTTGGCAGGAAAACAGTGAAGTCCCAGTGTAGTAATATTACGAGTTCTAGGGGAACTAGTAATAATAAGAACGAGATAGATATTGAAAAGCCAGGGACCTTGGGTGATAAGGACGGTAATAGGTTTAGTAGAAAAATAGAAATGAGCAGGAAGGGTAAAGAGAAAGGAGAGTCTTTCAATGTTTATTATGCTAATTGCCGTAGTGCTAGGAATAAGATGGACGAGTTGAGATTAGTTGCTAGTGTAGGTAACATTGATGTATTTGCCTTAACTGAGACGTGGTTTAATTCAAAAAGTCGGGACATGCCTGCGGAATGTCATATTCAGGGTTTTAAATTGTTCCAAGAAGATAGAAGTATTGGGAGGGGGGGTGGGGTGGCATTGTATGTCCGAGATCGCTTGAACTGTTGCATAAAAACGGGTATTAAGTCTGAAGTAACACATACAGAGTCTGTTTGGATAGAATTTTCAGAGGGGCATGAAAAACTGATTTTAGGAGTGATATACCGTCCCCCTAACTTAGATAGGGACCAAGGGAAACTACTATGGGAGGAAATTGTTAAGGCCACAAGGCACGATAATGTAGTAATTCTAGGAGACTTTAACTTTAGTCATGTTGATTGGAATTTCTTGACTGGGAATTTAGAATCGTACGACTTCTTAGAAGTATTTCAGGATTGTTTTTTGAAGCAGTTTGTGACAGAACCTACAAGGGGAAATAACCTGCTTGACTTAGTTATGGCAAACAATGAATCCCTTGTTAATAATTTAGAAATTTCAGAGGAACTGGGTGCTAGCGACCACAAATCAATTACATTTAGCATTGAATGGAAGTACGATAGTAGCGATAACTCAGTAACAGTCCCAGATTTTCGCTTAGCAGATTACGATGGGCTTAGAGAACACTTATCATCTGTTGACTGGGGTAACGAAGTGAGCTATCAATATGACAGTTTTCTGAACACTATACATGCTGCTCAAAGAGCGTTTATCCCATATAAAGAAATTAGATCAAATAGAAATGACCCAAAATGGATGAATAATAGGCTCAAATATCTACTAGGGCATAAGAAAGGAATTTATAGGCGTATCAAAAGAGGTGAGGGTCATCTTATGAATCAGTATATTGACATTAAGAGGGACATTAAAAAGGGGATAAGAAAAGCTAAAAGGGACTATGAAATTAAAGTTGCTAGGGATTCTAAAACTAACCCAAAAAGTTTTTTCCAGGTCTATAGAACAAAAGTTAGAGATAAGATAGGTCCCCTTAAAAATAACTATGGGCACCTTACTGACAATGAGAATGAAATGTGCTTGATTTTAAATAATTATTTTCTCTCAGTTTTTACACAGGAAGACACTAACAATATTCCAGTAATTAATTTTTACAGTGGGCTAGAAGAAGATAAATTATGTAACATCACAGTCACTAGTGAGATGGTTGTGAGGCAGATAGACAGACTGAAGCAAAATAAGTCGCCGGGTCCTGATGAGGTTTTTTCAAGGGTTCTTAAGGAATGCAAAATGGAACTCTGTGAACCATTAACTAATATTTTTAATTTATCTCTTCAAACAGGTGTAGTGTCTGATATGTGGAAGATGGCTAATGTAACTCCTATTTTTAAAACAGGGGACAAGTCGTTACCGTCAAATTACCGCCCAATAAGCCTGACCTCAATTGTAGGCAAATTACTAGAGTCAATTATAGCTGAGATTATAAGAAGCCATCTCGATAAGCATAGCTTGATTAATGATACTCAGCATGGATTCACAAGAGGCCGGTCTTGTCTAACTAATTTATTAACTTTCTTCAGTAAAGCTTTTGAGGCTGTTGACCACAATAAAGAATTTGATATTATTTACTTAGATTTTAGTAAGGCTTTTGATAGAGTTCCGCACCATAGACTGTTAAAGAAAGTGGCAGCTCATGGCATTGGGGGAAAAGTGCTCTCGTGGATCGAGTCATGGCTCACTGACAGGAAGCAGAGAGTGTCCATAAATGGGGTTAAATCCGAGTGGGGATCTGTAACAAGTGGCGTTCCACAGGGATCAGTCTTGGGCCCGTTGTTGTTTATAATATATATCAATGATCTTGATGAGGGAATTACTAGTGATATGAGCAAATTCGCCGATGACACAAAGATAGGTAGGATAATTGATTCAAACGTAGATGTTAGGGAACTTCAGGAGGATTTAAACAAACTCTATTCTTGGTCAGAAAAGTGGCAGATGCAGTTCAATGTAGATAAGTGCAAGGTTCTGAAGCTTGGGAGTGCCCATAACCCTAGTACTTATAAATTAAATGATGTAGAACTTAGCCATACAGATTGCGAAAAGGACTTGGGGGTTATGGTGAGCAGCAACCTTAAACCAAGACAGCAATGCCTAAGCGTACGTAATAAGGCAAATAGATTACTGGGATTTATATCAAGAAGTGTAAGCAACAGAAGTCCAGAGGTCATATTGCAGCTTTATACATCATTAGTAAGGCCTCACCTTGATTATGCAGCTCAGTTCTGGTCTCCGTATTACAAAATGGACATAAATTCGTTAGAAAACATTCAGCGTAGGATGACTAAATTAATACATAGCATCAGAAATCTTCCTTATGAAGAAAGATTGAAGACTCTTAAGTTACATTCACTTGTTAGACGAAGAATGAGGGGAGACCTGATCGAAGTGTATAAGTGGAAGATAGGTATTAATAAAGGGGATATTAATAAGGTCTTGAGGATGTCTCTCCAAGAGAGAACCCGCAGTAATGGATTTAAATTAGATAAGTTTAGATTTAGAAAGGACATAGGAAAGTATTGGTTTGGAAATAGGGTAGTTGATGAGTGGAACAGTCTACCTAGTTGGGTTATTGAGGCTAGGACTTTGGGTAGTTTCAAATCTAGGTTGGATAAGTACATGAGTGGGAAGGGTTGGATTTGAGTGGGACTTTCACATCAGAGCTTATTTCTTGGGTAGCATTGAAAATTGGGTTGGGTAAATGTTTTGTTAGTGGGATGAATTGTAAAGGACCTGCCTAGTATGGGCCAGCAGGCCTCCTGCAGTGTTCCTCCTTTCTTATGTTCTTATGTTCTTATGTTGAATGTTACCGCATTTTCCTTACAGTATTTGTCCAGCCAGCAATTGACACCAATTGCCCTGGACAACCATTTATTTCCAACTCCCCTCCTTGGCAAAATACCACATATGAGAGGGTTCCCACCCTTACTTCTAATTATTTCTATTGCTGACCTATACCTGCTAATCAGGTCCTCACTCCTACGTCTGCCAACATCGTTGCCTCCAGCACTGAGACAAATAATAGGATTGCTCCCATTACCTCTCATGATGTCATCCAGACGGCTAACAATATCCTCCATCCCAGCCCCAGGAAAGCAAACTCTCTGTCTCCTACTCCTGTCCTTCAAGCAGAACGCCCTATCCATATACCTAACTTGGCTATCCCCAACAACAACAATATTCGTACCTTCCTTAATGTCTTTCGTCGTGACGTTCCCAGTAGTCGACTCACATTCGTCGGGTAGCACTGAGAATGTATTGGATGTTTCCACAACAGTTTCCACGGCAGTCTCTTTCTTCTTCATCGTTTCTACCTTTCCATTCGTCTTCTTGATCGTCAACTTCTTTCCCTGCTGTCCAGCCACTGACCAGTTTCCCTTCTTGACCTGAGGACTCAAAACAGGAGGACTACTCCGAATCTTTTTGTTTTCCTCGGTCAGTCGCCGAATTTCCATATTCGCCAACCTCAATTCTTCCTTAAGCTGTTGGTAAAGTTGCTCGATGGAGGGCATCTTGCTTCAATTCTAGAGAGCGCGCAAACAGGTCTTCACAGAGCCAAGTACACGTCAACACTGCGCAAAAGCCAACTCAATCAGGAGCTACTGCGCAGCACGTCCGCACGGCCCAATAGCGATGCGAACACTCTCTCACCCTAATCTTGCCACCCTCAACACCATTGTTAATGAGGAGCTGATCAAAATATCGACTTGGATGACAGCCAATAAACTTACGCTTAACACTGACAAAACCTACTATATTATGTTTGGTAGCAGAGCAGGAGATGCACAAATTAACATTAAGATCGACAACACTCTAATTACCAGACATAATGAGGGCAAATTCCTAGGCCTATACCTTGACAACAACCTGAATTTCAGCACCCATATCCAACACATAACCAAAAAGGTATCCAAAACAGTTGGGATCTTCTCCAAGATACGATACTACGTGCCGCAAAATGCCCTTCTCACACTATACCACTCACTTATTTATCCATACCTCACCTATGCTATTTGTGCTTGGGGATCAACTGCAGCAACACACCTAAAGCCAATAATAACCAAACAAAAAGCTGCAGTAAGAATAATCACTAAATCCCATCCCTGGCAACACACCCCCCCACTCTTCATAGATCTAAACTTACTCCCTGTTCAGTACATCCACACTTACTACTGTGCAATCTACATCTACAGGACCTTAAACTCCAATATCAACCTTGACCTAAAATGCTTTCTTGATAGTTGTGACAGAACCCACAGGCATAACACCAGACACAAACATCTCTACGACATTCCCCATGTCCGACTAAACCTTTACAAAAATTCAATGTATGTCAAAGGCCCTAAAATCTGGAACACCCTACCTGAGAATTCTAGAACTGCAGACACATTCATCACCTTCAAAACTACCATTAGAAAACATCTTATCTCCCTGATAAACCCCATCAACTAACTACACGAATACCACCTGGTGGTTCACACTTACACTCACTCACCCATTTGACCATAAACAGAAATATTAATCTCAATCTTAAAATAATGAATCCTATGATACTCCAATACTGAAACTATGTACTGTGCCAAAACAAAAGCATTCACATTGCTAAACTCACAAACTAGTATTTAGTCACTTAGCCATAATACCAACTTACCTCATAATTTGTAATATTTTAAAATAAAGAATTAAACTAAGTCTGCCCGAAATGCCTAGCCATGCTAGGCGTTCTAGTGGTACACTCTGTAATCATTATTTAACTACATGTAAACCACACAACAACCAAATTCTGTAAATTCAACATTGTAATCTTTATAGAGAATAAACTTTGAATTTGAATTTGAAACCACGGTCAGCTGTTGCTGCACCAGTCATCTGTTGCTGAACGATGGTCAGCTGCTATTGCACCATGGTCAACTGCTGCTGCACCACAGTCAGCTGCTGCTGCATCACCGTCAGCTGTTGCTGCACCAAGGTCAGCTGTTGCTGCACCAGTCAGCTGTTGCTGAACCACGGTGAGCTGCTCCTGCACCACGGTCAGCTGCTGCTGCACCACAGTCAGCTGCTGCTGCACCACCGTCAGCTGTTTCTGACCAACATAACTCGTCCCGAACCTGTCCATCCAGCCCTGCCATCATTGATTACAAGCCAGGGTGGTCGGTTGCATGCATACATTCGATACATTTTGTATTATTCCATTGTTTATAGTGCTGTAACTGCTAAATAAGCCACCATGGGCCCAAAGAAAGCTTCTAGTGCCAACCCTGTGGTAAAAAGGGTGAGAAATATGTACTATCGTACCTCAGTCAACTGCTGCTGCACCACGGTAAGCTGCTGCTGCACCACGGTAAGCTGCTGCTGCACCACAGTTGGCTGTTGCTGCACCACAGTCAGCTAATGCTGCACCAGGGTCAGCTGTTGCTGCATCACAGTCAGCTGTTGCAGCACCACAGTCAGCTGTTTTTACACCACAGTCAGCTGTTGCTGCACCACAGTCAGCTGCTGCTGCACCACAGTCAGCTGTTGCTGAACCACGGTCAGCTGCTGCTACACCATGGTCAGCTGCTGCTGCCCCACAGTCAGCTGCTGCTGCACCACCATCAGCTGTTTCTGACCAACATGACTCATCCCGAAACTGTCCATCCAGCCCTGCCATCATTGTTTACAAGCCAGGGCGACCGGTTGCATGCATACATTCGATACATTTTGTATTATTCCATTGTTTATAGTGCTTGTAACTGCTAAATAAGCCACCATGGGCCCAAAGAAAGCTTCTAGTGCCAACCCTGTTTTAAAAAGGGTGAGAAATATGTACTATCGTACCACAGTCAGCTGCTGCTGCACCACCGTCAGCTGTTGCTGCACCACAGTTGGCTGTTGCTGCACCACAGTCAGCTGTTGCTGCACCACAGTCAGCTGTTGCTGCACCAATGGTCAGCTGTTGCTGCAAAAGGTCAATTGTTGCTGAACCACGGTGAGCTGCTGTTGCACCACGGTCAGCTGCTGCTGCACCACAGCCAGCTGCTGCTGCACCACAGCCAGCTGCTGCTACACCATTATCATCTGTTGCTGCACCATGATCAGCTGCTGCTGCACCAAAGTCAGCTGTTGCTGCACCACGGTCAGCTGGTCCTAGTGGCATTAAAAGAAGAAGGGGAGTATCCCTGGAAAAGGACATGCTACCTAAAGTCTTAATGGAAGGGGATTCCCCTTCTAAACATTAACAACTTCCATACTCTCCCCTCCTCCCATCCCATCAATCATCACCAGATCTTCAATAAAGGTAAGTGTCAGTTTGTGTGTATTAAAATTAATATTTCATGTGGTAAAAATTTTTTTTTTCACACTTTGTGGTGTCTTGCACGGATTAATTTGATTTCCATTATTTCTTATGGGGAAAATTAATTCACCTTACGATAATTTCAACATACGATGAGCTCTCAGGAACGGATTAATATCGTAAGGTGGGGGTCCACTGTACTTTCATTACTTATCTTAAAATATTTGTAGTCTTAATGTAGGGCGACAGATGAGTAATATTTATTTAAAGGAAGTTAGTGTAGGTAGCTGGTAGGTGTAGCCTGCCTGGGCTACACCTACTGGCTACTTACACTGTAGGCCAGAGCCATATTATTACCATCGACATACAATGTTCACTGAGTTTAATCATTTCAAACAACTGCCTTTAGATGCCATAAACAAAGGGAGAAGTAATGAACAGTTCATGCCAAGAATTGTAAACAAAAGCATTATGTATTAAGGGCAGTGACTAACCAACACAGATTCATACATGTTTTCTTTAATGCTGGACCAGAGAAAACATAATGTTTTCCCTCTACTGGCTACCACCTCTCCATAGCATATAAACATTGCATGTTTATATAGGGGAGATAACATCTTATCAGATGTTATCTCCCCTTATCTTGTCACTGTCATGGGTGAACTGTTTTTCATGCTTCAAGGGAACATATTATTACATATTCTTCTTCTTTTTCTTCTGCTACTACTACTACTACTACTACTATTACTCCACCTCCTCCTCCTCCTCCTCCATTGCTTTTGGTCTCAAATTTCACTGACACTTCTATCTGTGTTAGAGCATCACTTGGGAAGAGACGAGTCCCAGATTTGCATGGGAGTCACATATTTCTTACAGCTAGACATGCTGAAAAAGGACGACTGAAATGGCATTCCCACAATGCACCAATGGCTCCCCGATTTTTTTTATATGGTGCACAATGACCATTGCGACCCATACTCTCACATGTTGGCCTACCAGCTTTCTCCTGCTTGATTTGAAGCCTCTAGAATTTATGCATATAGATATGTCAAACACGGTATCTCCTATGACGTATATATACGACCATGACAATCAAGGGGTTAATGCCATAGTAATAATACTAATACATAATAAAAATCACTCTTGGGCACATTAAATGCCTTATTTTACATTAATATAGACATTTTCATTAATCCATCTATGACATTTTCTTCAAAATTATATAACAAACATGTTACACAGCATATAAACATGCAATGTTTATATGCTATGGAGAGGTGGTAGCCAGTAAAGGGAAAACATTATGTTTTCTCTGGTCCAGCATTAAAGAAAACATGTATGAATCTGTGTTGGTTAGCCACTGCCCTTAATACATAATGCTTTTGTTTACAATTCTTGGCATGAATTGTTCATTACTTCTCCCTTTGTTTATGATGGCATCTAAAGGCAGTTGTTTGAAATGATTAAACTCAGTGAACATTGTATGTCGATGGTAATAATATGGCTCTGGCCTACAGTGTAAGTAGCCAGTAGGTGTAGCCCAGGCGGGCTACACCTACCAGCTACCTACACTAACTTCCTTTAAATAAATACTACTCATCTGTCGCCCTACATTAAGACTACAAATATTTTAAGGTAAGTAATGAAAGTACAGTGGACCCCCACCTTACGATATTAATCCGTTCCTGAGAGCTCATCGTATGTTGAAATTATCGTAAGGTGAATTAATTTTCCCCATAAGAAATAATGGAAATCAAATTAATCCGTGCAAGACACCACAAAGTATGAAAAAAAAAATTTTTACCACATGAAATATTAATTTTAATACACACAAACTGACACTTACCTTTATTGAAGATCTGGTGATGATTGATGGGATGGGAGGAGGGGAGAGTATGGAAGTTGTTAATGTTTAGAAGGGGAATCCCCTGGGTCTCCATGGTCAGTGTGCACCATATAAAAAAATCGGGGAGCCATTGGTGCATTGTGGGAATGCCATTTCAGTCGTCCTTTTTCAGCATGTCTAGCCGTAAGAAATATGTGACTCCCAAGCAAATCTGGGACTCGTCTCTTCCCAAGTGATGCTCTAACACAGATGGAAGTGTCAGTGAAATTTGAGACCAAAAGCAATGGAGGAGGAGGAGGAGGAGGAGGAAGAGGAGGTGGAGTAATAGTAGTAGTAATAGTAGTAGTAGTAGTAGTAGTAGTAGTAGTAGCAGAAGAAAAAGAAGAAGAATATGTAATAATATGTTCCCTTGAAGCATGAAAAACAGTTTACCCATGACAGTGACAAGATAAGGGGAGATAACATCTGATAAGATGTTATCTCCCCTATATAAACATGCAATGTTTATATGCTATGGAGAGGTGGTAGCCAGTAGAGGGAAAACATTATGTTTTCTCTGGTCCAGCATTAAAGAAAACATGTATGAATCTGTGTTGGTTAGTCACTGCCCTTAATACATAATGTTTTTGTTTACAATTCTTGGCATGAATTGTTCATTACTTCTCCCTTTGTTTATGATGGCATCTAAAGGCAGTTGTTTGAAATGATTAAACTCAGTGAACATTGTATGTCGATGGTAATAATATGGCTCTGGCCTACATTGTAAGTAGCCAGTAGGTGTAGCCCAGGCAGGCTACACCTACCAGCTACCTACACTAACTTCCTTTAAATAAATACTACTCATCTGTCGCCCTACATTAAGACTACAAATATTTTAAGGTAAGTAATGAAAGTACAGTGGACCCCCACCTTACGATATTAATCCGTTCCTGAGAGCTCATCGTATGTTGAAATTATCGTAAGGTGAATTAATTTTCCCCATAAGAAATAATGGAAATCAAATTAATCCGTGCAAGATACCACAAAGTATGAAAAAAAAAAATTTTACCACATGAAATATTAATTTTAATACACACAAACTGACACTTACCTTTATTGAAGATCTGGTGATGATTGATGGGATGGGAGGAGGGGAGAGTATGGAAGTTGTTAATGTTTAGAAGGGGAATCCCCTTCCATTAAGACTTTAGGTAGCATGTCCTTTTCCAGGGATACTCCCCTTCTTCTTTTAATGCCACTAGGACCAGCTGACCGTGGTGCAGCAACAGCTGACCGTGGTGCAGCAACAGCTGACTTTGGTGCAGCAGCAGCTGATCATAGTGCAGCAACAGATGATAATGGTGTAGCAGCAGCTGGCTGTGGTGCAGCAGCAGCTGACCGTGGTGCAACAGCAGCTCACCGTGGTTCAGCAACAACTGACTGGTGTAGCAACAGCTGACCATTGGTGCAGCAACAGCTGACTGTGGTGCAGCAACAGCTGACTGTGGTGCAGCTATAGACATTTTGCCTAATCCATCTATGATTTCTTTTTCAAAATTATATAATAAACATGCTACATAACATATAAACATATAAATTAACAATATGAGATGTTTTTCTGGTCGGCTTGACAGAGTGAACAGGAACCATTCATGTCCGGGCTGGTAACAACAACAACAACGTTTGTTTACATAACTCGCCAACCTTCTACACACTCATTCGTTTATTCATTTAAACTTGTTTACTCACCTCTCACTCTACATTAACACTACAGATATTTTAAGGTAAGTAATGAGTGGACACAATTATTATATTATAGTTTAATAATAATAATAATATTATTAATATTAGTACATATGTATTATTGTAATAATAATAATATTATTAATATTATTATTAATTTAGGGCACTGGAGCACAGATCCACTGTATAGCACTTTGTCTGGATTATTTGGGTTATCCTAGGTAATTTATACTATGTATGATAACTTTACTTACGTGTACCTGTGAGAGAGAGAGAGAGAGATACAGAGAGAGAAAGAGATACAGAGAGAGAGAGAGAGAGACATTCAGTCAGCCAATCACCCACCCGGCCTCCTACTCACCCACCCACCTGGCCAGCCAGCCAGCTACGTATTACACATGTTCCAGAGTTGTTTCTCTTTACTTAGGACATAAGTTATAGTACATTCTGGCAGGATGACACTACCAGTGGTATTCTCCCATTCCACTGTGTCGACAACACATAAAGATAACAGTAACATATGATACTGTATGCGGTGTAAAATTTACAATACAGTTCACTACCATGTATACATTATATACAGTAAATAAATAATTAAAATACAGTGGACCCTCGACCAAACATAATATAGTAGGTTTTGTCAGTGTTAAGCGTAAGTTTATTGGCTGTCATCCAAGTCGATATTTTGATCAGCTCCTCGTTAACAATGGTGTTGAGGGTGGCAAGATTAGGGTGAGAGATGACATAAGTCGTGTCGTCAGCAAAGAGAATGGGTTTCAGGTGTTGGGATATGTTTGGAAGATCATTGATGTATATGAGGAAGAGCAGGGGACCAAGGACACTTCCCTGCGGAACTCCAGTATCAAGTGGCCGTGTTGTTGATGCTGTGTCTTTAATGGTAACATACTGATACCTATTAGTAAGGTAAGATTTGAAATAAGCAAGTGCATGGCCTCTTATACCGTAATGGTCAAGTTTGTGGAGTAGGATGTCGTGGTCTACTGTGTCAAAAGCTTTTCTTAGGTCAATAAAAATTCCTAGTGGATATTCCTTATTTTCCAATGCTGTGTAAAGCACATCTAGCATTTTTATGATTGCATCATTAATGCTTTTATTTTTCCTAAATCCAAATTGGCAGGGGTTGAGTATGTTTTGTGCTGTTATAAATGAATATAGTCTCCTGTGCACGAGTTTCTCAAAGATTTTGGATAGCAATGGTAAGTTTGATATTGGCCTATAGTTGTTTAAGTCTGTAGGGTCACCACCTTTATGTATTGGTGTAACCCTTGCCATCTTGAGTACTTTCGGGAAGGTGCTAGTTTCTAGTGACTTGTTAAAAAGTAATGAAATAGCATGCGAAAGGATATGGGCCGCTCACTTGTACAGTAATGGTGGGACATTAGACAGATTCCCTGAGTTGTTTTTAAGTGACTTTATAATCTTGGTGACTTCCGAAGGCTCAGTTGGTGCAAGATAGAAGGAATTTGGGAAATTCCCATCTAGCTAGTCCCCGGCATGGGCATTAGTATGTGGGATTTTATTGGCGAGATTAGATCCTATGGTTGAGAAGAAGTCGTTTATCTTGTTAGCTGTGTCAGTGGGATGTAGTGGTGTTTCATTAGGTTTAGTTAGGACAATATTCTTGTTTTTTTTCAGTTTGTGAGTCCCTAGAATCTGAGAGAGTGTTTTCCAGGTCTTTTTTATATCTCCTCTAGTGTCTGTGAATCTACTGGAGCAGTATAGTTGTTTGGCTTTCTTTATTACTTTGGTGAGAACTGATGAATAGTGTTTAAGAATATCTTTGTGTATTAAGCCCTGTCTATATTGCTTTTCATATTGGTGTTTCTTGTCAATGGATTTCAGAATGGTACTGGTTAGCCATGGGCAACCAAGCCGTTTGCTTGTGATCTGTTTCGTTTTTATAGGACAATGTTTGTTGTATAGTCTAAGTAATTTGTTAAGAAAAATGTCTGTCCAGTCATCAATACCATTGGCCTTGGAGAATTCTGTAGGCCAGTCAACAATCTCTAGGTCAGTTGTGAACTTCCTTATTGAGGCCTCGTCATGGAGTCTAAATGAGACTTTGTTGTATTCAAGTGGTGGTTTATTAATGTTTGTCAGGAGGAAGGTAGGGTAGTGGTCTGTAGTGCTATCTGTGATTATCCCTGATTTAAGGGGGGCTAGTATATTGGTCCATATGTGGTCTATTATGGTTGCACTTGTCTCAGTGAGCCTGGTTGGTTTAGTTATTGTTGGTATGAGAAGTGTGTTGTTCATATTGTTGATGAAATCAGTTACAGGCTGATCATCTAGTAAGCCAAGGTTGATGTTGAAGTCTCCAGCTAAGAGAAGGTGGTGCTTATTCATTTGTCTGTTTGTTATTAGTGACTTTAATTTCTCACTGAAATTTGGGATGTTTGTGTGAGGTATCCGGTAAATGGCACCGATTGTTATAGGTGTCTTAAGGTTTTTACAGTAAAATTAGCAAAAATGTAGTTCCCATATTCATCTCTAAAGCAAGTGGTGCTAATACAAGATAATTGGTTAGAGTAATAGATTGCAATACCACCCCCAACTTGGTTTGGTCTGCAGTTGTGAATTGCTGTGTATCCTGGTAGAGGGTAGATATCTATTGTGTCCTGCTTAAGCCAGGTCTCAGTAAGAATAATGCAGGAGAAGGGTGTCTTTAGTGATTCAAGGAGTGCCAGGAGGTCATCATAGTGTTTGCTTAAGGACCTGATGTTGTAGTTAAGTATTGATAGGCTTTTAGCATTGTTTAGGATAGTGCTACCACGGCTTGTGATGCTGTGTAATAAAGGCAGTTACTTTCCAATAGGTTTTGATTGGGTGTCAGATTATGGAGGTTTAGATCAGGGTCAACGTGATCAATCATCTTCTAGGTTTAAATTATGGTTATTTATATCCTGAGTTATGTGTTGAGTTCTAGTACTGATATCTGTAGTGGTGGGAAGCTTGCTTAAGTATATAGCTAGAGTATTTTGGTCATATAGAGTATAGTCACTACTACACATAATGAAGTTGATGTTGTCTATGTGTTGTGCTGGAATGAACCAAAGTACAACTAGGTATAAACTAGTAATATAAAAATACAAATTTAAAATAGAACAAGACTCTCACTTGTAATTGCACTAATGTCTAATATAATGACTTTTGTGGAGTCTATGTTTTGAGCTAGAATGAGCTATAGTACAACTAGATTTAATCTAATAATATAAAAATACAAATTAAAAATAGCACCAGTCTCTCACTAGTAATTGCAATATGGTCTAATATAATGAATTTGGTATTGACTATAGTACAACTGAGCTTAATCTAATAATATTTATTTATTTATTTATTTCCAATTTGAGCACACATACAGAGGTACAAAAAATACAGATAAGAGCAGTATGCCAAAGCCACTTATACTATGCATAGCATTACGGGCTGGCTTAAAATTAACTTAAGATTAATTAAGCAATGATGAAGTCAGTGATAAAACATTAATGTAAACAGATTACTATAAAGCACAAGTGAGTATTACAAAGGCAGGTCATATGAAGGATTCTGTTAGGTAGTGTATTTAAAAAATAATAAAGTTAGATTGGGTTTTAGGTTTAACATTTATGTGATATAATTGTGAGAAACATTTAAGATATACAATTTATAAGGTTCAGTTATTCAGTATTTATTTGGTTTTGGGTGAGTAAGTGATCTTTGAGTAGAGACTTGAATTTATAAACAGGTAGTGTTTCTTTTATATTTACAGGTAATGAATTCCAGATTTTAGGGCCTTTTATGTGCATTGAGTTTTTGCATAGTGTGAGATGAACACGAGGAACATCAAAGAGTGATCTGTGCCTTGTGTTATGGTCATGTGTTCTGTTGAGGTTGGCAAGGAGATGTTTGAGGGGAGGGTTAATATCAGAGTTAAGTGTTCTATGTATGTAATAGGTGCAGTAATAAGTATGGATGTTTTGTATGGTGAGTAGGTTTAGTGTATTGAATATTGGTGGAGTGTGCTGCCTGTAGTGAGAATTTGTTATCATTCTAACTGCAGCCTTTTGTTGGGTAATTAGTGGTCTGAGATGGTTAACTGTTGTTGAGCCCCATGCACAAATTCCATAGGTGAGATAGGGGTAAATAAGAGAGTGATATAGGGCCAGGAGGGCTGACTGTGGAACATAGTACCGTATCTTCGATAGTATGCCTACAGTCTTGGAAATTTTCTTAGAAATTTGTTGTATATGTGTATGAAATTTGAGTCTATTATCAAGGTGGATTCCTAAGAATTTTCCCTCTGTTAGCTTTGTGATAGGTGATCCGTTTATCATTATGTTAAGAGGGACATCTGTAGCTCTGTTACCAAACTGAATGAAGTAGGTTTTGTCAATGTTTAGTGTAAGTTTGTTAGTCCTCATCCAGGTAGATATTTTCTGTAATTCGGTATTTACAGTATTGGCTAGTGTGACTGGGCTCGGGTGAGAGAAGACGTATGTAGTGTCATCTGCAAATAGTGTGGGTTTGAGTAATTGCGAAGCATTTGGAAGGTCATTTATGTATAGGAGAAAGAGAAGAGGGCCAAGGACACTTCCCTGTGGGACACCAACTGTAATTGGTTGCGCAGAAGAGTTTGCCCCATTTGCGTACACATATTGGCTTCTGTTGCTGAGGTATGACTTGAGGTAATTGAGGGAGTGCCCTCTTATACCATAGTGTGACAATTTTACGTGGAGCAAGTCATGGTCAACTGTATCAAAAGCTTTACGTAAGTCAATGAAGATCCCCAGTGGGACTTCTTTTTTCTCTATTGCAGTGTATATATGTTCTAGCATGTGTATAATAGCATCATTAGTATTTTTATTAGGCCTGAATCCAAATTGGCAGGGGTTGAGTATGTTCTGGGAGATAAGGTAGGAGTAGATTCGTTTATGAATTAGTTTTTCAAAGATTTTTGAGAGAGGGTGTAAGTTGGATATTGGCCTATAATTATTCAACTCTGTTTGGTCTCCTCCTTTGTGGATCGGGGTGACCCTTGCTATTTTGAGTACTGTAGGGAAGGTGGAGGATTCAATGGATTTGTTAAAGAGTGTTGCAATGATTGGAGATAGCACTTGTGACACTTTTTTATATATAAAGGGTGGTAAGGTACTTAAATCTCCTGCCTTGTTTTTTAGTGCATTGATAATAAGGGAGACTTCGTATGGGTTAGTCGGAGCTAGGAACAGTGTGTTCGGGTAGTTGCCGGTGAGGTAGTTATTTGGTGGGGTATCTGAGCTTGGGATTTTATGGGCAAGGTTTTGTCCTATAGTGGAGAAGAAATCATTGAGTCTGTTTGCTGTTTCTGTTGGTGGGAGTTGGGGTTCATCTGATTTTGCTAATTTTATTTCGCTATTTCGTGATATCTTTTTTGTTCCCAGAATTTCAGATAGTGTTTTCCAGGTCTTTTTTATATCACCTCGTAAGTTGGATAATCTGTTCTCATAATACAATTTTTTTGCCCTTCTTATCAGGCTGGTTAGGATTGACGAGTAACGTTTTGTTTGGTCTCTGGTTATGTGACCCATTCTGTACTGTTTTTCATATTGGTGTTTTGTATTTATGGATTTGAGAATGCTGGGTGTTAGCCAGGGACTGTTCAGTCTCTTTGCTGTCATCTGTTTAGTTTTTTTAGGGCAGTGCTTGTTATAGAGGTATTGGGTCTTTTTTAGAAAATTATTAATACATTCGTCAATATCTGTATAGATTTCTAGCTCAGTGTGCCAATCAATGTTTGCTAATGCTGTTGCGAAGTTATTAATGGCTGCCTCATTGTGAAGTCTGAAGGTGACTTTAGTAGTGTCTTGGGGTAGTTTACCAAGAGTTGTTATGAGGAAAGTAGGGTAGTGGTCTGTGGTATTATCTGTAATTATGCCTGATTTTAAAGGGGATATGGTGTTGGTCCAGATGTGGTCAAGTAGGGAAACACTAGTCTCTGTAACTCTTGTAGGTTTTGTTACTGTTGGTAGTAACATACAGTTACTCATTGTGTTTGCGAAT
Organism: Cherax quadricarinatus; assembly: GCF_038502225.1. Lineage (NCBI taxonomy): Eukaryota > Metazoa > Arthropoda > Malacostraca > Decapoda > Parastacidae > Cherax > Cherax quadricarinatus. The sequence goes on from NC_091314.1 coordinate 30,389,681, forward strand.
TCAGTAACGTGTGGGTCCTGGTCTTGCAGGAGATTTATATTGAAGTCACCTGAGAGTAGTAAGTGATCTTTGTTCATGCGTGCATCAGTTATCATACTTCCTAGATTTTGACTAAATTGGCTAATGTTTGACTGTGGAACTCTGTAGATGTTTATCAATGTGAGAGGTTTTTGTAGGTATTTGGATTTGAATTTAGCTATTATATATTCCCCATGTTCATCCCTTGTGCAAGTATTAGTGATACATTCTAGTTGGTCTGAGTAGTATATGGCTGTGCCACCCCCTTGTTGGTCTGGCCTACAGTTGTGTATGGCTGTGTAACCAGGAATGGCATAGACATCTGTACTATCAGGCTTTAGCCAGGTTTCAGTTAGTGTAATGATGGACATATTGGCATGTAAGGAATTTAGTAATGCTATGAGGTCATCGTAATGCTTGCTTAATGATCTGATATTGTAGTTAAAGATAGTTATGTTGTTGTTGGCACTGAGAAGTGCCTTTGATTGTTCTGCAGTGTAGTAATTACAGTAACTGTTTGATTCATTTAAGTCATTAAATAAGAGGTTGGTATCAGGATCAATGCTTGTAATCATAAGATTTGTAGTGAATCTATAGTTAGAATTAAGTATAAAACAAAGTAAATAGTCTTAAGCTAAAAAATAGCACCTGAATTATTTAACAAATGTAAAATAATGAGCTAAGGGACTAATACAAATAAAGTGATGATCATATAATAGTGCTTGGGAATATGATAGTAGGTAGTACTATAAAGGTAATTTTTTAAAGTTATAATTATAGTTTAAAATTATAATAAAAAGGGACTAATGTAGGTTGTGAATAAAAGAGCTTTGGAATATAATGGCAAGATTGTGAGCTTATTCTACTTTAGCACCTGAGAATAGCACCTTGATTATTTTAACAGTTGTGGATATATAAACTAGGATAGTTATATAAAGCTAAAATAAAGGAGAAAATATAAAAGGGACTAAAATTAAGTAATGGTAAGCAAAGTTAAATGGACAGATGGTAGGAATTATAATATAAACTTATAATATAAAAATACAATTTGAAATGGTACTTGCAATTGCACTAGAGTCTGGTATGGGTTGTTGACAAGATCAAGGTTATAACTATAGATTTAAATTGACAAAATAAAATTCACAATTAAAGTACAAAAGAATAATAGTAAAAAATCACAATGGTAATGTCTTGGTTATAATATGATAGTAAGATGGTAGACAGGTACCCAGGTACACAGGTACAAAGGATAATACAAGGTTGGGGTTGAATATAAAAACTTGAAAATTTGGCAACAAAATGTTATGGGAAGTATAAAATAATGTTTAATGTACAAAAGTAAAATTGACTGGTAGTAAATATGGTGTTTAATAAAATTTTAGTAAGTAATAATGATTACAAAAAAGTGAAATAGTAATGTTTATTTCATTCAATATTGCACTGGTAGTTATACTTGAGGTTATATGGCAGTACAAGGTAATTAAGAGTAATCTAGGATAGTAAATGTGGTATTAAAACAGGTAAAGGTAATTAGTCAAGTAATGGTTATTAAATGTCAAAAATGTTAAGAGTAAATTGAAATTTTAGTAAAAATGATATTTATTAATTTTAGTAAGTAATATCAATTGTAGTATTTAAAAAAAATATGAGGTAGTAATATGGACAGAGAAAGTATCAATTCAGCTAATGTTCAAGCGAACAATAGTAAATAAGAAAATCACATAAGGTGATTTATGCTTACTAGTAAAATCACAAAATGAGGTAGTTGATTATTTAAATACTAAGAGATTGTACAATGAAATTTGAACAATAATGGAGCAAAACATACACTACACTACGTAGACTTTTAAGTTGGACATTGTTTAGTTATTCTCTGTAAGATTAGTATCCCTGAGAAATCGTGATAGATCATTCTCGTTCGTGATTGTGTACAGTTGACCTACATTTGTTTTCCTAACTAGAATTTTCCCATCCCGTGTGAAGCATTGGTGTATTGTGTCATTATTCTCCCGCTTAAGTTTTCTGACTCTATACAGGAGGTTCTGACGTTTTTTGGTAAGACACTCGTTTATGTATACCTCTTTCTTTACTTTAATAGATGCAATAATTAAGTCTTTTTTCCTATCATGTGAGTTGAATCTAAGCATAACACTTTTTCTACCATGGGATCCTAGTAATCTGGCTTCTTTTATTTCAGACTCTGGTACAATAACACTTGTTTGGTCCTTTATGATCTGCAGAGTAATTTCTTTACTGTTTGTTTGGTTCATATCACTGGGAAAAAGTGGACTGTTAACTATTACTGCGTCCGATAGTTTTTCTTGCTCAGTTTTATCTTCTTGGAGAGCAAAGTAGTCACTGAACTGGTTATCTAAGTTGTTCTTCCATTGTTTTACTGCTTCTTCAACCTTTGTATTAAGAGATATTATTTGTTGGGTATGGCTATCTATGACTGTTTGGATGGTCTTGTCACAGTTAGTCATTCCAGGTGTTGATAACTTTTGTTCAAGACTGAGGATTTTGTTCTCGAGTTGTGTCATCCTGGTGTCTTGTTTTGTTAGCGTCTCTCGAAGATTCATATTTTCAATAACTAAGTTGGAGATGCATGACTTTAGGGTATCTGGATCGTTGGTCATACCTGAGAGACTACTAGGTAGGTTGAATCCGGGGAAGAGAGGGGAGGATGGGCTGGTGGCAGCCATGTTTGTTGTTATTGTTGTGGTGTCGCCTTGAGTGGTGGTGAGTGGGGTGGTTGCTGGGCCGGCGTCCTCCTGGCTACACTTGTTGAATAGTTGATTTTTCGGTGTTTTCTTGCTGGCCTTAGTGCAATTGTAATTGCACTAAGGTGTTATATAAGTTGTTTACAAGAATTAGAGTATAACTAGATTTAAATTGACAAGATAAAATATACAAGTTAAAGTAGCAAAAGAATAAAAAAAGTAGAAAAAAAAAAAAGATATATGAGGTAGTTGGTACTAGTTAGCAAAAGATAGTTAAGGGCCTTGAACAATAATATAATTGAAATATACACTAATTGCACACACAATATAGTCACTAAGATATGAAAACAATCTTAGAGTAGGAATTATAATATAAACTTATAATATAAAAATACAAATTGAAATGGTACTTGCAATTGCACTAGGGTCTGGTATAGGTTGTTGACAAGATCAAGAGAATAACTAGATTTAAATTGACAAAATAAAATTCACAATTATAGTACCAAAAGAATAATAGTAAAAAATAACAATGGTAATGTCTTGGTTATAATATGATAGTAAGATGGTAGACAGGTACACAGGTACACAGGTACAAAGGATAATATAAAGGTTGGAGTTGAATATACAAACTTGAAAATTTGGCAACAAAATGTTATGGGAAGTATAAAATAATGTTTAATGTACAAAAGTAAAATTGACTGGTTGTAAATATGGTGTTTAATAAAATTTTAGTAAGTAATAATGATTACAAAAAAAGTGAAAAAGTAATGTTTATTTCATTCAATATTGCACTGGTAGTTATACTAGAGGTTATATGGCAGTACAAGGTAATTAAGAGTACTCTAAGATAGTAAATGTGGTATTAAAACAGGTAAAGGTAATTAGACAAGTAATGGTTATTAAATGTCAAAAATGTTAAGAGTAAATTGAAATTATAGTAAAAATGATAATTATTAATTTTAGTAAGTAATATCAATTGATAGTATTTAAAAAAATATGAGGTAGTAATATGGACAGAGAAAGTATCAATTCAGCTAATGTTTAAGCAAACAATAGTAAATAAGAAAATTACATAAGGTGACTTATGCTTACTAGTAAAATTACAAAATGAGGTAGTTGATTATTTAATTACTAAGAGATTGTACAATGAAATTTGAACAATAATGGAGCAAAACATACACTACACTACGTAGGCTTTTAAGTTGGACATTGTTTAGTTATTCTCTGTAAGATTAGTATCCCTGAGAAATCGTGATAGATCATTCTCGTTCGTGATTGTGTACAGTTGACCTACATATGTTTTCCTAATAAGAATGTTCCCATTCCGTGTGAAGCATTGGTGTATTGTGTCGTTATTCTCCCGCTTAAGTTTTCTGACTCTATACTGGAGGTTCTGACGTTTTTTGGTAAGACACTCATTTATGTATACCTCTTTCTTTACTTTAATAGATGCAATAATTAAGTCTTTTTTCCTGTCATGTGAGTGGAATCTAAGCATAAGACTTTTTCTACCATGGGATCCTAGTAACCTGGCTTCTTTTATTTCAGACTCTGGTACAATAACACTTGTTTGGTCCTTTATGATCTGCAGAGTAATTTCTTTACTGTTTGTTTGGTTCATATCACTGGGAAAAAGTGGACTGTTAACTATTACTGCATCCGATAGTTTATCTTGTTCAGTTTTATCTTCTTGGAGAGCAAAGTAGTCACTGAACTGGTTATCTAAGTTGTTCTTCCAATCTTTTACTGCTTCTTCAACCTTTGTATTAAGAGATATTATTTGTTGGGTATGGCTATCTATGACTGTTTGGATGGTCTTGTCACAGTTAGTCATTCCTGGTGTTGATAACTTTTGTTCAAGACTGAGGATTTTGTTCTCGAGTTGTGTCATCCTGGTGTCTTGTTTTGTTAGTGTCTCTCGAAGATTCATATTTTCAATAACTAAGTTGGAGATGCATGTCTTTAGGGTATCTGGATCGTTGGTCATACCTGAGAGACTACTTGGTAGGTTGAATCCGGGGAAGAGAGGGGAGGATGGGCTGGCGGCAGCCATGTTTGTTGTTATTGTTGTGGTGTCGCCTTGAGTGGTGGTGAGTGGGGTTGTTGCTGGGCCGGCGTCCTCCTGGCTACACTTGTTGAATAGTTGATTTTTCGGTGTTTTCTTGCTGGCCTTGGTGCTGTTTCCTCTTAGATTGCGCCTCATAATACTACAGGAATTGTTGTAGTTAAAAAGAAGTTGTAGTTATACAAAGCTTAGGGTTACGTTGTTCGGCTGGCAGCGGGGTGTTGCTTTCGGTTTGTGGGCAGTCTTCCTTTGATCTCTATTATTTTCGATTTGTAGGTTTCACTGTTGGTAATCTTTGGTCATTCTGGGTGCTACGTTGGGTAGTGCAGTTTTGCTTGTAACTAGGTCATCATAGGAGCATTGGTAGCTCTGATAGTTGGAGAAAAGTACAGAGCTTGGAAGTCGCTGCTGCCGCTACCAGGAGCCGATATAATGGTGAGAATTACTATGGATATGAAGAAAGAGATCATTGCTAAGTATGAAAGTGGAGTGCGTGTCTCCGAGCTGGCCAGGTTGTACACAAAACCCCAATCAACCATCGCTACTATTGTGGCCAAGAAAACGGCAATCAAGGAAGCTGTTCTTGCCTAAGGTGCAACTATGTTTTCGAAACTGAGATCGCAAGTACTCGAAGATGTTGAGAGACTGTTATTGGTGTGGATAAACGAAAAACAGATAGCAGGAGATAGCATCTCTCAAGTGATCATATGTGAAAAGGCTAGGAAGTTGCATGACGATTTAATGAAAAAAATGCCAGCAACTAGTGGTGATGTGAGTGAATTTAAGGCCAGCAAAGGTTGGTTTGAGAGATTTAAAGGGAAGGGAAGTAACCCTGGAAAAGGACTTGCCACCTCAAGTCCTAATGGAAGGGGATTCCCCTTCTAAACACTAAGACCATCAACACTCTCCCCTCCTCCCATCCCAACAATCATCACCAGATCTTCAATAAAGGTAAGTGTCATGTAACTGTGCATGTCTTCTTCAGTTTGTGTGTATTAAAATTAATATTTCATGTGGTAAAAACAATTTTTTTTTCATACTTTGGTGTGTCCTACAAGGATTAATTTGATTTCCATTATTTCTTATGGGGAAAATTAACTTAACTAACGATAATTTTGACTAACGATGAGCTCTCAGGAATGGATTAATAGCATTAGTCGAGGGTCCACTGTATAACAATAGAAATAAATTATGGTAAAAAGAATGAAATAATGATTGTACATTACATTACAGTACTATGTAGGTAGTTTATATAAGAAAAGTTTGACATTATGCCCTACCCAGTATGTCAGCAATTTTCAAAGGTTCGACTTATGTTCATTTCATTTACGACCAGTTGGTCGGAACCAAGCTTGGTCATAAGTCGGCTGGTAGGTGTATATTATGTTTGGTAGCAGAGCAAGTGTTGCGCAACCTAACATTAAGATCGACAACACTCTAATTGCCAGACATAATGAGGACAAATTCCTAGGCCTATACCTCAACAACAACCTGAATTTCAACACCCATTTCCAACACATAACAAAAAAAGTATCAAAAACAGTTGGGATCCTCTCCAAGATACGATACTACTTGCCACAAAATGCCCTTCTCATACTATACCATTCACTCATTTATCCATACCTCACCTATGCTATTTGTGCTTGGGGATCAAATGCAGCAACACACCTGAAGCCAATAATAACCCAACAAAAAGCCGCAGTAAGAATAATCACTAAATCCCATCCCTGGCAACACACACCCCCACTCTTCATAGATCTAAACTTTTTATTTATTTATTTATTTTTATTTATTTAATAATTTGAACATACATACAATGGTACAAAAAAATACAGGTAAGAGCAGCATGCCAAAGCCACTTGTATGCATAGCATTATGGGCTGGCTTAAAATTAACTTAAGATTAACTAAGCAATGATGTAATCAGTGATAAAACTTTATTGTAAACAGATAACAAAAAAGCACAAATGAGTATTACAAAGACAGATCATATGGTTGCATGCATTGCTGTACATTCAGTAGAATGGAGTATTCTGTTAGGTAGTGTATTTAAAAAATAACAAAGTTAGATTGGGTCTTAGGTTTAACATTTATGTGATATAATTGTGAGAAACATTTAAGATATACAATTTATAAGGTTCAGTTATTCAGTATTTATTTGGTTTTGGGTGAGTAAGTGATCTTTGAGAAGAGACTTGAATTTATAAACAGGTAGTGTTTCTTTTATATTTACAGGTAATGAATTCCAGATTTTAGGGCCTTTTATGTGCATTGAGTTTTTGCATAGCGTGAGATGGACACGAGGAACATCAAAGAGTGATCTGTGCCTTGTGTTATGGTCATGTGTTCTGTTGAGGTTGGCAAGGAGATGTTTGAGGGGAGGGTTAATATCAGAGTTAAGTGTTCTATGTATGTAATAGGTGCAGTAATAAGTATGGATGTTTTGTATGGTGAGTAGGTTTAGTGTTTTGAATATTGGTGGTTTGTGCTGCCAGTAGTGGGAATTTGTTATCATTCTGACTGCAGCCTTTTGTTGGGTAATTAGTGGTTTGAGATGGTTAATTGTTGTTGAGCCCCATGCACAAATTCCATAGGTGAGATAGGGGTAAATAAGAGAGTGATATAGGGCCAGGAGGGCTGACTGTGGAACATAGTACCATATCTTCGATAGTATGCCTGCGGTCTTGGAAATTTTCTTAGAAATTTGTTGTATATGTGTATGAAATTTGAGTCTATTATCAAGGTGGATTCCTAAGAATTTTCCCTCTGTGAGTTTTGTGATAGGTGATCCGTTTATCATTATGTTAAGAGGGACATCTGTAGCTCTGTTACCAAACTGAATGAAGTAGGTTTTGTAAATGTTTAGTGTAAGTTTGTTAGTCCTCATCCAGGTAGATATTTTCTGTAATTCGGTATTTACAGTATTGGCTAGCGTGACTGGGCTTGGGTGAGAGAAGACGTATGTAGTGTCATCTGCAAATAGTGTGGGTTTGAGTAATTGCGAAGCATTTGGTAGGTCATTTATGTATATGAGAAAGAGAAGAGGGCCAAGGACACTTCCCTGTTCAGAACATCAGCACTTACTACTGTGCAATCTACATCTAGAGGACCTTAAATTCCAATATTAACCTTGACCTGAAATGCTTTCTTGATAGTTGTGACAGGACTCACAGGCATAACACCAGACACAAACATCTCTACGACATTCCCCGTGTCCGACTAAACCTTTACAAAAATTCAATGTATGTCAAAGGCCCTAAAATCTGGAACACCCTACCTGAAAACTCTAGAACTGCAGACACATTCATCACCTTCAAAACTACCATTAGAAAACATCTTATCCCCCTGATACACCCCATCAACTAACTACATAAAAACCACCTGGTGGTTCACACTTACACTCACTCACTCACCCATTTGACTATAAGCACAGAAATACGAATCTTAATCTTAAAATAATGATTCCTATCGAGTCATAAGTTTGCCTGTAATACTCCAATATAGAAACTATGTATTGTGCCAAAATAAAAGCATTCACATTGCAAAACTCACAAACTAGTATTTAGTCACTTAGTATTTAGTCAACTTACTCCATAATCTATAATAATTTAGAGTTAAGAATTAATCTAAGTTTGCCCGAAATGCCTAGCCATGCTAGGTGTCCTAGTGGCCCCCTCTGTAATTAGTATTTTATTACATGTAAACCACATAAAAACCAAAATCTGTAAACCTTGCATTGTAATCCTTATAGAGAATAAACTTGATTGATATAAATACTATATAACAAATTTACACTAACATATACAGTGGACCCCCCACCTTACGATATTAATCCGTTCCTGAGAGCTCATCGTAAGCCGAAATTATTGTAAGGCGAATTAATTTTCCCCATAAGAAATAATGGAAATTAAATTAATCCGTGCAAGACACCCCAAAGTATGATAAAAAAAAAAAATTTACCACAAGAAATATTAATTTTAATACACACAAACTGAAGAAGACATGTACAATTACTACTCTACTAAGAATAGAATACATGACACTTACCTTTATTGAAGATCTGGTGATGATTAATGTGATGGGAGGAGGAAAGAGTGTGGAAGTTATTGTTTAGAAGGGGAATCCCCTTCCCTTAGGACTTGAGGTAACAAGTCCTTTTCCAGGGTTACTTCCCTTCTTCTTTTAATGCCACTAGGACCAGCTTGAGAGTCACTGGACCTCTGTCACACAACAAATCTGTCCATAGAGGTCTGTACCTCCCATTCCTTTAAGATTTGCCTAAAATGGGCCACAACATTGTCATTGTAATAGTCACCAGCACGGCTTGCAATAGCTGTGTTAGGGTGATTTTCATCCATAAAGGTTTGCACACACATTTCCTTAATCTTTGAAGTAGCCACAATGGATTCCACAACTGGCATAGCCTTCTCAGGGTTAACCCCAAACCCTTCAAAATCTTTCTTAATTTCCATACTAATTCTCACCCTTTTTACCACAGGGTTGGCATTAGAAGCTTTCTTGGGGCTCATGGTAACTTATTTTGCAGTTACAAGCACAAAAAACACTGGGATAAGGTGAAATGTACCGAATGTATGCGTGGATGCGACCACATTGGCTGGCTTGTAAACACTGGCACCCACGGGGCAGCTGAGGCCACACATGGGACGCGTCCCAGATGAATCACGTAAGGCGAGTTTTTTATCGTGAGGCGAGGCAAAGTTTTTGCGTTCAAATGCTTCGTATGGTGGATTTAACATAACGCGATGCGTTCATAAGGCGGGGGTCCACTGTATTCCAAAAAATAATGTACAAATGACTATACTCCTACCTTATATCCAACAACATACTTAACCCCTGCCAGTTTGGGTTAAGACCAAAAAAAAGTATGAATGATGCTGTTATACAAATGCTTGAACTAATATATACGGCTCTTGATAAAAATGAATATCTTCTGGGGCTCGCCACTGACCTATGAAAAGCATTTGATACAGTTGACCACAATCTCCTACACCTAAAACTAAGTCGTTATGGCATCAGAAGACATTCCCTCGATTACCTCAAATCTTATCTTAACGACAGACACCAGTACATACAGTGGACCCTTGGGTAACGGTGGCATTGGCTAATGCCAAAATTGGATAGCGGCACGTTTTTGCATCAGAATATTAGCTTGGCTAATGCCCAAGAACTCAGTTAAGGGCATTCATCCTGAACGTGTCCGCTCAGCCTGAGCCACCCGGCCTTTCCATGACTCCATGTACAGCTAGTGTGCCATTGTTTACAAGCCAGGGAGGAAGATTCCACACATACATGCGATATATTTTGTATTATTCCATTGTTTTTAGTGCTTGTAACTGCTAAATAAGCCACCATGGGCCCAAAGAAAGCTTCAAGTGCCAGCCCTGTGATAAAGAGGGTGAGAAATATTATTGAATTCAAGAAAGAGATCATTGCAAAATATGAAACTGGAGTGCATGTCTCTGAGTTGGCCAGGTTATATAACAAACCCCATTCAACCATCACTACTATCTGGGCCAACAAAAAGGCAATCAAGGAAGCTGTTGTTGCAAAAGGTGCAAGTATGCTTACAAAACAGAGATTGCAAATACTCGAAGATGTGGAGAGACTGTTGCTGGTGTGGATCAACAAGAAACAATTATCAGGAGATAGTGTTTCTCAGTCAATAATATGTGAAAAGGCAAGGCAGTTGCATGATGATCTAATTAAGAAAATACCTGAAACTAGTGCTGATGCTAGTGAATTTAAGGCCAGCAAAGGTTGATTTGAGAGATTTAAGAATCGTAGTGGCATACACAGTGTAATAAGGCATGGTGAGGCTGCCTGTTCTGACAAAAAAGCAGCAGAAAAATATGTGCAGGACTTTAAGGGGTACATAGAGGCTGAAAAAATAAAACCCAAACAAGTGTTCAATTGTGATGAAACAGGCCTGTTTTGGAAGAAAATGCCAAACTGGACCTACATTACTCAGGAGGAAAAGGCACTCCCAGGACACAAGCCTATGAAAGACAGGCTAACTCTCATGTTTTGTAGTAATGCTAGTGGGGATTGCAAAGTGAAGCCTTTATTCGTGTATCACTCTGAAACTCCCAGAGTGTTCAAGAAAAACAATGTCGTCAAGACTAAATTGTGTGTGATGTGGAGAGCAAACAGTAAGGCATGGGTCACTAGGGGCATTTTCCTCAATTGGTTCTATGATGCGTTTGGCCCCAGTGTGAGAAAATACCTCCCGGAAAATAAATTGTCACTGAAGTGCCTCCTGGTAATAGACAATACTCCTGCTCATCCTCAAGAAATGGAAGAGCAAATTGTGATGGAGTTTAGTTTTAATAAAGTCAAGATTTTGCCTCCTAACACCACTCCTCTCCTCCAGCCCATGGACCAGGAGATCATTTGAAACTTCAAAAAACTGTACACCAAAGCAATGTTTCAAAAGTGCTTTGAAGTGACCTCAGACACTGAACTGACCCTAAGAGAGTTCTGGAAACATCACTTCAGTATCCTCAGTATCCTTACCTCATAGGTAAGGCTTGGGAGGGAGTGACTTCCAGGACTTTGAATGCTGCTTGGAGAATATTGTTGCCAGAATGCGTGTAAGAGAGGGATTTTGAAGGGTTTGGGGCTAACCCTGAGGAGCCTATGCCAGTTGTGGAATCTATTGTGGCATTGGGGAAGTCCATGGAGTTGGAGGTTAGTGGGGAGGATGTGGAAGAGTTGGTAGAGGACAACGATGAAGAGCTAACCACTACAGAGCTGCAAGAGCTTGGAGGGGTTGGATTTGAGAGGGACTTGCACATCGGAGCTTGTTTCTTGGGAGGCATTGAAAATTGGGTTGGTCAAATGTTTGTTAGTGGGATGAATTGTAAAGGACCTGCCTAGTATGGGCCAACAGGCCTGCTGCAGTGTTCCTCCTTTCTTATGTTCTTATGTTCTTAGGTGCAACAGCAACAGATCACAGCTCAGGAATTTCCTTCAGAGGAGGAGGAAGAGAGATGGAGGAAGTTGCCTTCATCAAAGATTAAGGACATTTGTACAATGTGGACAAAGGTGCAAGCATTTATGGATGAACATTACCCTGACACAGCTGTTACAAGCCATAATGGCAACATGTACAATGACACTGTTGTGTCCCATTATAGGGAAATCTTAAAGAGACGCCAGAAACAGAGCTCTCTGGACAGATATATAGTGGGACAGGGGTCCAGTGACTCTCAAACTGGTCCTAGTGGCATTAAAAAACAAAGAAGGGAGATAACCCCAGAAAAGGACTTGTTACCTGAAGTCTTTATGGAAGGGGATTCCCCTTCCAAATTGTAAACTCCTCCATTCTCTGCCCTCCTCCCATCTCATCAATCATCAACATGTCCTCAATAAAAGTAAGTGTCATTTCAGTATTGTTTATTGTGCATGTCTCATTGTTTTCTGTGTAGGGAAATATATACAGTGGACTCCCAACTTATGATGTTAATCAGTTCCAGAGAGCACATCGTAAGACGAAATTATCGTAAGTCAAATTAATTTTCCCCATAAGAAATAATGGAAATTAAATTAATCCATTCAAGACACTCAAAAGTATGAAAACAAATTTTTTTACCACATGAAATATACATTTTCCTACACACAAAAAGAAAGATACATGCACAATATATATTGTCCATGTACTAGTGTACTAAATGAAGAATAAATGACACCTTTATTGAAGATGTGACGAGTGATGAGACACTGTTTATGTCCTGGGAGTGCCTTTTCCTCCTGAGAAATGTAGGTCCTGTTTGGCATTTTCTTCCAGAACAGGCCTTATCACACTGTGTATGCCACTACGATTCTTAAATGTCTCAAACCAACCTTTGCTGGCCTTAAATTCACCAATATGAGCACTAGTTCCAGACATTTTTTCCTGTTCACCTGGGTGTTAGTCAGCTTGTGTGGGTTGCACCCTGGGGGACAAGATTAAGGACCCCAATGGAAATAAGTTAGACAGTCCTCGATGACACACTGACTTTCTTGGGTTATCCTGAGTGGCTAACCCTCTGGGGTTACTTGTTTCTCGGTATTCTCAATAGGCCCATGGTGGCTTATTTAGCACTAAAAACACTGGAATACAAAATTTATCGAATGTATGCGTGCAACCATCCGCCTTGGCTTGTAAACAATGTCACATTAGCTCAGCTGAGGCGCTCAGGCCAGACAGACCAGACCGCCGCATTTGGGACGAATGATGTAAGTCAAGTTTTCAATGTAGGTCGGGGTCAAATTTTTACCCTGACAAGCATCGTAAGTCGGTTTTATTGTAGGGTGAGGCCATCGTAAGTCGGGGGTCCACTCTGTTTCATGTAAAAAAAATATTTTGTTTAATACTTTTGGGTGTCTGGAACGGATTAATTGGATTTCCATTATTTCTCATTGGAAAAATTAATTCAGCTAATGGAAAAATTGGTTAAAGTCAAGCTCTCTGAAATGGATTAATGCCATTACCCGAGGGTCCACTGTACAGTGGTCCCTCGACCAATGATGGCACCGTATAACGTTAAATCCGACTAGCGATACATTTTAACGCAAAAATTTTGCCTCGACTAGCACTAAAAAACTCGACCAACGCGATTCGTTCCGTTCAAGATGCATCCACGTGTGGCCTGAGCGTGCCTCACTTGTCCCGTGGGTGCCAGTGTTTACAAGCCAGCCAGCCATCGCCGTCACATCCAAACATACAATCGGAACATTTCATATTATCACAGCATTTTTAGTGATTGCACCTGCAAAATAAGTCACCATGGGCCCCAAGAAAGCTTCTAGTGCCAACCCTACAGCAAAAAGGGTGAGAATCACTATGGATATGAAGAAAGAGATCATTGCTAAGTATGAAAGTGGAGTGCGTGTCTCCGAGCTGGCCAAGTTGTACACAAAACCCCAATCAACCATCGCTACTATTGTGGCCAAGAAAACGGCAATCAAGGAAGCTGTTCTTGCCAAAGGTGCAACTATGTTTTTGAAACTGAGATCGCAAGTGATAGAAGATATTGAGAGACTGTTATTAGTGTGGATAAATGAAAAACAGATAGCAGGAGATAGCATCTCTCAAGCGATCATATGTGAAAAGGCTAGGAAGTTGCATGACGATTTAATTAAAAAAATGCCTGCAACTAGTGGTGATGTGAGTGAATTTAAGGCCAGCAAAGGTTGGTTTGAGAGATTTAAGAATCATAGTAGCATACATAGTGTGATAAGGTATGGTGAGGCTGCCAGTTCGGACCACAAAGCGGCTGAAAAATATGTGCAGGAATTCAAGGAGTACATAGACAGTGAAGGACTGAAACCTGAACAAGTGTTTAATTGTGACGAAACAGGCCTGTTTTGGAAGAAAATACCAAGCAGGACCTACATTACTCAGGAGGAAAAGGCACTCCCAGGACATAAGCCTATGAATGACAGGCTTACTCTGTTGATGTGTGCCAATGCTAGTGGTGATTGCAAAGTGAAGCCTTTATTGGTGTATCACTCTGATCCTCCCAGAGTGTTCAGGAAAAACAATGTCCTCAAGGCTAATTTGTGTTTGCTGTGGAGGGCAAACAGTAAGGCATGGGTCACTAGGGACTTTTTCTATAACTGGTTACACCATGCATTTGCCCCCACTGTGAAAAATTACCTCCTGGAAAATAAATTGGACCTTGAGTGCCTCCTGGTATTAGACAATGCTCCTGGTCATCCTTCAGACTTGGCAGAGCGACTTTCTGGGGACATGAGCTTCATCAAGGTCAAGTTTTTGCCTCCTAATACCACTCCTCTTCTGCAGCTCATGGACCAGCAGGTCATTGCAAACTTCAAAAAACTCTACACAAAAGCTATGTTTGAAAGGTGCTTTGTAGTGACCTCAGAAACTCAATTGACTCTAAGAGAGTTTTGGAGAGATCACTTTAGCATCCTCAATTGTGTAAACATTATAGGTAAGGCTTGGGAGGAAGTGACTAAGAGGACCTTGAACTCTGCTTGTAAGAAACTGTGGCCAGAATGTGTAGACAAAAGGGATTTTGAAGGATTTGAGGCTAACCCTGAGAAGCCTATGCCAGTTGTGGAATCAGTTGTGGCATTGGGGAAGTCCTTGGGGTTGGAGGTTAGTGGGGAGGATGTGGAAGAGTTGGTGGAGGAGGACAATGAAGAACTAACCACTGATAAGCTGCAAGATCATCTTCAAGAGCAAGAGGCCAGACCTGAGGAAACTGCTCCAGAGGAGGGGATAGAGAAATTGAAGAAGTTGTCTACTTCAAAAATTAAGGAAATGTGTGCAATGTGGCTTAAAGTGCAAACATTTTTTGATGAAAATCACCCTCAGACAGCTACTGCAAGCCATGTTGGCAACCTGTACAATGACACTGTTGTGAACCACTTTAGGAAAGTCATAAAGGAACGAGAGGTACAGGCCTCTATGGACAGATATGTTGTGCAACAGAAGTCTAGTGACTCTCAAGCTGGTCCTAGTGGCATTAAAAGAAGAAGGAAGTAAACCCGGAAAAGGACTTGCCACCTCAAGTCCTAATGGAAGGGGGTTCCCCTTCTAAACACTAACCCCATCCATACTCTCCCCTCCTCCCATCCCATCAGTCATCACCAGGTCTTCAATAAAGGTAAGTGTCATGTAATTGTACATGTCTTCTTCAGTTTGTGTGTATTAAAATTAGTATTTCATGTGGTAAAATTTTTTTTTTTCAATACTTTGGGGTGTCAGGAACGGATTAATTTGATTTCCATTATTTCTTATGGGGAAAATTAACTCGACTAACGATTATTTCAACTAACGATGAGCTCTCAGGAACGGATTAATATCGTTGGTCGAGGGTCCACTGTATATGCAAACAGAGTCAACTCCGCTATCCAGCCTGTAGCTGTAAGAGTACCACTATCCAGCTTGTAGCTGTAAGAGTACCGCTATCCAGCTTGTAGCTGTAATAGTGTCCTAGGCCCACTCTTTCTCATCTACATCAATGATTTCCCCAATGCAACCCAACTCCTTAAACCAATTCTATTCACAGATGACACTACTTATGTCTACTCCCATTCGAACCCAGCTGTACTTAGAAACACTGTAAACAACGAGCTGCTAAAAATATATACTTGGATGATGACCAACAAACTCACTCTCAACATAGACAAAACATACTCCATGCTGTTTTGGCAACAGAGCCTGAAATATCCAACTTAATACATTGATAAGTGGTTACCCTATATCAAAATACACTGAGGGTAAATTTCTAGGACATCTCCTTGACTGTAATCTTAAATTTCATTCTCATATCCAACACATATCCAAGAAAACTTCCAAATCAGTAGGCATCCTCTCGAAGATACTATACTATATACCACAAACGACACTCCTTATCCTATACCATTCTTTAATATATCCTTACCTCACCTGTGTTATTTGTGCCTGGGGATCAACCACAGCCAACCACCTTTAATAATCCAACAAAAATCTGCTGTGCAGGTGATAACCAGCTCCTGTGCTAGACAGCACACCCGACCACTTTTAGAAAGCCTGAACTTGCTAAATATATGAGACATACACTCATATCATTGTGCCTACTACATATACAGAACATTAAATTCCAATATAAACCCTACACTTAAACTACTCCTTGACAGTTACAACAGAATGCACAGTCACAATACAAGGCATAAGGCACTCTTCAGCATCCTTCATGTCAGTTTCACACTATGCAAAAACATTATGCACATACAGGGCCCGAAGATCTGGAACTCACTACCAGACCGGTAAAGGATCCCCTGACTACTCGTAAATTTAGGACTTTGCTAGAAAATCATCTTATCTCTCAATACTAACCATTTCAACCAAAACAAATGCTAATTAGTAATATTATGTGACCTCTAGACTTTTAAACTTCTGCCAGTCCATGAAATATTGCTGCCTGAACCAGTACAGTGGACCCTTGCCTAACGATATTAATCCATTCCTGAGAGCTCATCGTTAGCTGAAAATATCGTTAGCCGAGTTAATTTTCCCCTTAAGAAATAATGGAAATCCAATTAATCCATTCCAGACAGCCAAAAGTATTAAAAAAAAAAAATTTTGTGAAATAACATTTCCCTACAAAGAAAACAATAAGACATGCACAATAACTACATAAATAAATGTTAAAATGACACTTACCTTTATTGAAGAGTATTGATGAGTGATGTGACACTGTTTTTCTTGAACACTCTTGGATTTTCAGAGTGATACATGAGTAAAAGCTTCACTTTGCAATCCGCACTAGCATTACAACAAAACATGAGAGTTAGCCTGTCTTTCACAGGCATGTGTCCTGGGAGTGCCTTTTCCTCCTGAGCAATGTAGGTCCTGTTTGGTATTTTCTTCCAGAAAAGGCCTGTTTTGTCACAATTGAACACTTGTTTGGGGATGAATTTTTCAGCTTCACAATGCCTTATCACACTGTGTATGCCACTGCAATTCTTAAATCTCTCAAACCAACCATTGCTGGCCTTAAATTCACCAATATGAGGACTAGTTCCAGGCATTTTTTCCTGTTCACCTGGGTGTTAGTCAACTGTTGTGGGTCGCATCCTGGGGGACAAGATTAAGGACCCGAATGGAAATAAGTTAGACAGTCCTTGATGATGCACTGGCTTTCTTGGGTTATCCTGGGTGGCTAACCCTCTGGGGTTAATCGTTTCTCGGTAATTGTTTCACGTTAAGCCACACCATTGTATGTCATTGTATGGCATTGTATGTCCGAGATCGCCTGAACTGTTGCGTAACACATACAGAGTCTCTTTGGATAGAATTTTCAGAGGGGCATGAAAAACTGATTTTAGGAGTGATATACCGTCCCCCAAACTTAGATAGGGACCAAGGGAGACTACTATGGGAGGAAATTGTTAAGGCCACAAGGCACGATAATGTAGTAATTCTAGGAGACTTTAACTTTAGTCATATTGATTGGAATTTCTTGACTTGGAATTTAGAATCATATGACTTCTTAGAAGTAGTTCAGGATTGTTTTTTGAAGCAGTTTGTGACAGAACCTACAAGGGGAAATAACCTGCTTGACTTAGTTATGGCAAACAATGAATCCCTTGTTAATAATTTAGAAATTTCAGAGGAACTGGATGCTAGTGACCACAAATCAATTACATTTAGCATTGAATGGAAGTACGATAGTAGCGATAACTCAGTAACAGTCCCAGATTTTCGCTTAGCAGATTACGATGGGCTTAGAGAACACTTATCATCTGTTGACTGGGGTAACGAAGTGAGCTATCAATATGACAGTTTTCTGAACACTATACATGCTGCTCAAAGAACGTTTATCCCATATAAAGAAATTAGATCAAATAGAAATGACCCAAAATGGATGAATAATAGGCTCAAATATGTACTAGGGCATAAGAAAGGAATTTATAGGTGTATCAAAAGAGGTGAGGGTCATCTTATGAATCAGTATATTGACATTAAGAGGGACATTAAAAAGGGGATAAGAAAAGCTAAAAGGGACTATGAAATTAAAGTTGCTAGGGATTCTAAAACTAACCCAAAAAGTTTTTTCCAGGTCTATAGAACAAAAGTTAGAGATAAGATAGGTCCCCTTAAAAATAACTATGGGCACCTTACTGACAAAGAGAATGAAATGTGCTCGATTTTTAATAATTATTTTCTCTCAGTTTTTACACAGGAAGACACTAACAATATTCCAGTAATTAATTTTTATAGTGGGCTAGAAGAAGATAAATTATGTAACATCACAGTCACTAGTGAAATGGTTGTGAAGCAGATAGACAGACTGAAGCAAAATAAGTCGCCGGGTCCTGATGAGGTTTTTTCAAGGGTTCTTAAGGAATGCAAAATGGAACTCTGTGAACCATTAACTAATATTTTTAATTTATCTCTTCAAACAGGTGTAGTGTCTGATATGTGGAAGATGGCTAATGTAATTCCTATTTTTAAAACAGGGGACAAGTCGTTACCGTCAAATTACTGCCCAATAAGCCTGACCTCAATTGTAGGCAAATTACTAGAGTCAATTATAGCTGAGATTATAAGAAGCCATCTCGATAAGCATAGCTTGATTAATGATACTCAGCATGGATTCACAAGAGGCCGGTCTTGTCTAACTAATTTATTAACTTTCTTCAGTAAAGCTTTTGAGGCTGTTGACCATGATAAAGAATTTGATATTATTTACTTAGATTTTAGTAAGGCTTTTGATAGAGTTCCGCACCATAGACTGTTAACGAAAGTGGCAGCTCATGGCATTGGGGGAAAAGTGCTCTCGTGGATCGAGTCATGGCTCACTGACAGGAAGCAGAGAGTGTCCATAAATGGGGGTTAAATCCGAGTGGGGATCTGTAACAAGTGGCGTTCCACAGGGATCAGTCTTGGGCCCGTTGTTGTTTATAATATATATCAATGATCTTGATGAGGGAATTACTAGTGATATGAGCATATTCGCCGATGACACGAAGATAGGTAGGATAATTGATTCAAACGTAGATGTTATGGAACTTCAGGAGGATTTAAACAAACTCTATTCTTGGTCAGAAAAGTGGCAGATGCAGTTCAATGTAGATAAATGCAAGGTTCTGAAGCTTGGGAGTGCCCATAACCCTAGTACTTATAAGTTAAATGATGTAGAACTTAGCCATACAGATTGCGAAAAGGACTTGGGGGTTATGGTGAGCAGCAACCTTAAACCAAGACAGCAATGCCTAAGCGTACGTAATAAGGCAAATAGATTACTGGGATTTATATCAAGAAGTGTAAGCAACAGAAGTCCAGAGGTCATACTGCAGCTTTATACATCATTAGTAAGGCCTCACCTAGATTATGCAGCTCAGTTCTGGTCTCCATATTACAGAATGGACATAAATTCATTAGAAAACATTCAGCGTAGGATGACTAAATTAATACATAGCATTAGAAATCTTCCTTATGAAGAAAGATTGAAGACTCTTAAGTTACATTCACTTGTTAGACGAAGAATGAGGGGAGACCTGATCAAAGTGTATAAGTGGAAGATAGGTATTAATAAAGGGGATATTAATAAGGTCTTGAGGATGTCTCTCCAAGAGAGAACCTGCAGTAATGGATTTAAATTAGATAAGTTTAGATTTAGAAAGGACATAGGAAAGTATTGGTTTGGAAATAGGGTAGTAGATGAGTGGAACAGTCTACCTAGTTGGGTTATTGAGGCTGGGACTTTGGGTAGTTTCAAATTTAGGTTGGATAAGTACATGAGTGGGAGGGGTTGGATTTGAGTGGGACTTTCACATCAGAGCTTATTTCTTGGGTGGCATTGAAAATTGGCTTGGGCAAATGTTTTGTTAGTGGGATGAATTGTAAAGGACCTGCCTAGTATGGGCCAACAGGCCTCCTGCAGTGTTCCTCCTTTCTTATGTTCTTATGTTCTCTCCACATCTTCTAGTAGTACAGCTGATGGTGGTGGAGCAACAGCTGACTATGGTCCAGCAACAGCTGATGGTGGTGCAGCAACAGCTGACTGTGGTGCAGCAACAGCTGAAGGTGGTGCAGCAACAGCTGATGGTGATGCAGCAACAGCTGACAGTGGTGCAGCAGCAGCTGACTGTGGTACAATAGTATTTCTCACCCTTTTTACCAGAGGGTTGGCACTAGAAGCTTTCTTTGGGCCCATGGTGGCTTATTTAGCAGTTACAAGCACTATAAACAATGGAATAATACAAAATGTATCGAATGTATGCATGCAACCAGCCACCCTGGCTTGTAAAAAATGATGGCAGGGTTGGATCGACAGGTTCGGGACGAGTCATGTTGGTCAGAAACAGCTGATGGTGGTGCAGCAGCAGCTGACTGTGGTGCAGCAGTGGCTGACCGTGGTGCAGGAGCAGCTCACCGTGGTTCAGCAACAGCTGACTGTGGTGCAGCAGCAGTTCACCATGGTGCAGCAGCAGCTGACTGTGGTGCAGCAGCAGCTGATTGTGGTGCAGCAACAGCTGACTGGTCCAGCAACAGCTGACTGTGGTGCAGCAACAGCTGATGGTGGTGCAGCAACAGCTGACTGTGGTGCTGCAGCAGCTGACCGTGGTGCAGCAACAGCTGACAGTGGTGCAGCAGACTGGTGCAGCAACAGCTGATTGTGGTGCAGCAACACCTGACTGCGGTACGATAGTATTTCTCACCCTTTTTACCACAGGGTTGGCACTAAAAGCTTTCTTTGGGCCCATGGTGGCTTATTTAGCAGTTACAAGCACTATAAATAATGGAATAATACAAAATGTATCGAATGTATGCATGCAACCGGCCATCTTGGCTTGTAAACAATGACGGCAGGGCTGGATGGACAGGTTCGGGACAAGTCATGTTGGTCAGAAACAGCTGATGGTGGTGCAGCAGCAGCTGACTGTGGTGCAGGAGCAGCTCACTGTGTGTTACGTTAGTTGTCCCTTATTACTTTGATAGTAAGGTTCTCACTACATGTTCTAGTGTAGGGTAGCTTTTTACTTAATGGCCTTATCTGTCTAGGGGTAATACTTACACTATGGCTGATCATCCTGAGTGTCTCTGATATCCTTTCACCAGCCCTCTTCACAGGTTATGTAAACTACTACTATAAAAATATAACTGTATTCTGAATAGATATGTACAGAATATACAATTACAGCCTCACATTTTCAAAACAAAGATCTACACACTCCATAGCTGTTCTCCACATGGTGTTTTCCAACAACTTTTGTCCTTCTCTCTTCTTGACATAATTCTGGGCTAACCAGTGTTTTGACACACTTTAGTCACCCTGGGTATGGTGGCCACAACTTAAATTATAAAAACTCACCCCCTGGAGCACACACAATGCCCCAAAAGATAGAAGAAGGACCCAGAGATCCTGCCAGGTTGAAGGTCAGCCACAGAGAGAGAGCCTCAGTGAGAGGGAGAGAGAGAAAGACTAGCTAAGCTCCTCCCACCAAAACAAAAGACTGTTGCCAAGCACAATTCTCCAGTTACCACAATTCTACCACCCTTAATTTTACTTTTTCAAAAAGAAATACAACTTTATAAACTACTAATTTAAATTGTGTGTTTATGTGTCTATAGTATAACATATTATATTGAGAAAAATAGGCTTGACCCAGCTGCCTCTCAGTCATAAGGTTGATCAGCCCTTATGACATTTAGAACTGAGTCCCCATCAATTCAATATAATTAGGTATTCCAGAGTAACTGTTACTTATAAATACATGTTGGGTCCTATAGTCCCATAACACTGTGGTTCAGCAACAGCTGACTGTGGTGCAGCAGCAGTTCACCATGGTGCAGCAGCAGCTGACTGTGGTGCAGCAGCAGCTGACAGTGGTTCAGCAGCAGCTGACTGTGGTGCAGCAGCAGCTGATCATGGTGCAGCAACAGCTGACTGGTCCAGCAACAGCTGACTGTGGTGCAGCAACAGCTGATGGTGGTGCAGCAACAGCTGACTGTGGTGCAGCAACAGCTGATGGTGCTGCAGCAGCAGCTGACAGTGGTCCAGCAACAGCTGACTGTGGTGCAGCAGCAGTTGACCATGGTGCAGCAGCAGCTGACTGTGGTGCAGCAGCAGCTGATCATGGTGCAGCAACAGCTGACTGTGGTGCAGCAACAGCTGATGGTGGTGCAGCAACAGCTGACTGTGGTGCAGCAGCAGCTGACCATGGTGTAGCAACAGCTGACGGTGGTGCAGCAGACCGGTGCAGCAACAGCTGACCGTGGTGCAGCAGACCGGTGCAGCAACAGCTGACCGTGCTGCAGCCAGGGCCGGATTAAGAAGTCTCCGGGCCCTAGGCTATTCAGATTGGCGGGGCCCCTTTGAGTTACGAGTAAGCAAAGCAACCCCTTCCAGCTTGGGGGTGGGGGGGTCGGTGTGAGCCTGTTTAAGGTCTAATTAAATACATTCTGGCTATTTAGATTAAATTTAATAGGGAAAGTACATCAAGACAACCAAAACCATTTACCAACAGCCATTATAACTATCTTGTTAAATCATGCATTTTAAAGAGAATAAACTCAAGACAGCATAGTATTACTAGATTAGGCTATTAAAGTAGTGACATCATGTACCTATTATATTCAGCATAACCACTACAGCACTATTATTCCCTTTATAAATCACTGACCATTATTGTTATCACTGCATCATGCATAAGACTATCAAATCATATAAACTCAAGAAAGTAAAGAATTGTTTATATTCACAGGCACTTCTTAAATAAACTTTTTTCTGGATTTCATATTGGCAAAATCATCAATTATATTCTGAAAATCAATATTTCTTGTTAGATCAGACTCAATGGTCAACAAGGCTAGGTTACACAATTTGTCTTGGCTCAATGTTGAACGGAGCTGGTTTTTCACTCTCTTCAAAACAGAAAATGAACGTTCTCCTTCACAGTTAGTAGCTGGAAGTGTTAGGTAAAGGCGATACACTATGTCAACATTAGGGAAGGTTTCTGAGATACCTGCATTTCTTAAATGTTTCAAAGCAGCTGAAGGTGCACATTTTTCAGGTGGAGCTTTAATCTGATTCATATACCCAGAAAAATGAACTATTTCTTCAACAAATGTGTCCTGAACATCTGCTGAAAGGTGTTGTTGCAACTTTAATGCAGCTTCTCTCAATTCTGCATCTGGCATAGTAGTAATTTTGAACAGAAATCCAAACTTGTCATTGAGATTCTGGTAGATTTCTTTTCTTTTCACCAATTCTGTAATCAGTGAATCCAGAATGACGAAGTATGTAGCTGTCTTACAGTTCTTCAGTTAATTTGTCACAGTACAAGTCTAGATAAAGTGTAATTACTACAGAAAATTGGAGAGGAATCTCCCATACTCACCCATTAGTGGGAAAACACAGCTGTTCTGATGTAAACAAAGGCATGTTGAGTGTTGCCATCTATGGTTAGGTTTATTTATTTTTATTTTATTTTATTTCATTATTTATTTTTGTTTTGATTAATTTTTAAAAATCAATTTTACTCTCCAAACACTTGAACTTTTTAGGTAGGGACCCCTTTGCACTTGCACCATGTGTGCAGTCTTGGATGAGCCCCTGAACCCCTTGGACCGCGGGGCCCCCAAATGCGCGGGGCCCTAGGCAAATGCCTAGTTTGCCTATGCGGTAATCCGGCCCTGGGTGCAGCAACACCTGACTGTGGTATGATAGTATTTCTCACCCTTTTTACCACAGGGTTGGCACTAGAAGCTTTCTTTGGGCCCATGGTGGCTTATTTAGCAGTTACAAGCACTATAAACAATGGAATAATACAAAATGTATCAAATGTATGCATGCAACCGGCCTCCCTGGCTTGTAAACAATGACGGCAAGGCAGCTGAGGCACTCAGGCTGGACAGACAGGTTTGGGAGGAATCACGTTGGGTGAGTTTTTTATCGTTAAGCGATCCAAATTTTTTACACTCAAATGCTTCGTTAGGCGGATTTAACGTTATGCGATGCATTCGTTAGGCGAGGGTCCACTGTATTTGTAATATTTTTTTATGTGCAACTTCAGAATTATTATTCTTAAAGACCTCCATCTTGACTACTTCGCATTAGTATTAAGATTAAATAAAATTGTAATACAGTTAACCACTACTATCTTGTCTAGTTTTAGTTACTGTGTATTAGTATTAGTCTGTACAAAATGCCCTGGCTATCTTTGTACTTAGCAAATCAAAATTGTAATTACACATTGTAACCATTACAAAGAAATAAACGTTTATCTTTATCTTTATCTCAAACAACTACTTGATAACTACAACAGAACACACAACCATAATACAAGACAAATCACTCTTCGATATCCCTCATGTCCACCTCTCCCTATGCAAAAATGCTATGCATGTAAAGGGCCCAAAGATCTGGAATTCATTACAACAACACACTAAAGGACCCCTGCCTGCAAATCAATTTAAGGCCCTACTTAGAAATCTCATCACCCAAAATTAATTGGACTACCAGTTACTCTAAAGCTACACACACAAAAAAAATTATGATGTCTCAATTTCTATACTGATTATTATGCTGAAGATTGCTCAACCATGTGCTCATTACTTCAAAATTACAATGTTCATATTTCATTGTTTTGAATACTAAATTGGGATACTGTACTTCATATTGTAAAGTGTTTAAATTGTTCTATTTTAATACTGTAATTTTTATAAAATAATTCAATCCTGTAATTATTCTCTATTACATAAACTTCTCTATTAGACTTATTAAAGCCATATATCATTACCTATTAATACTCGATTCTCTTGTACTCACTGTAACTCATCTAATGACCATTTAATCTGTTATAGCCTTATTAATCTTAATCTTAAGTTAATTTTAAGTTTGCCTGGAATGCTCTGCATACAAGGGGCTTTTAGCAGGTACACTCACCTACTATATTCCTTTGTACAATCGTGTATCATGTCAAAATAAATTATTATTATTATTATTATTATTATTATTATTGGAATTTCTTGAGTAGTTTAACCCATAAACGGTCCAAGCAGATCTACGTTCACATGTGTATTGCTACAAAAGTAGATCTACGTTTTTTTTACATATTTTCAAATATACCAAAAAAAAAAGTAGATCAAAGTTTTTTTACACATTTTCAAATGTAAAAAAACAAAAAGAAGATCTACTTTTTTACATACTTTCAAATGTTGAAAAAACGTATATATACGTTTGGACCGTTTACGGGTTAACTGGTTCAATGATTTCAGGCTAGGAAAGATATAGGAGTCGGTTAAGAAATGGAAGTACAGTGGACCCCCGCATAACGATTACCTCCGAATGCGACCAATTATGTAAGTGTATTTATGTAAGTGCGTTTGTACGTGTATGTTTGGGGGTCTGAAATGGACTAATCTACTTCACAATATTTCTTATGGGAACAAATTCGGTCAGTACTGGCACCTGAACATACTTCTGGAGTGAAAAAATATCGTTAACCGGGGGTCCACTGTAGTTGGATGAGTTGGTTTTGTTTGGTATAGCAAAGTGTTAGTTTGGGAGATGAGGTGATTTTTTAATTATAGCTCTAAATTGATTAGGTATCTTTTGTTGGTTTGGGCAATGAATTTCAGATCTTGGGGCCCTTTATGCGCATTACATTTTTGCATAGGGTGAGGTGGACATGAGGGATGGTGAAGAGGGTTTTGTGCCTTGTGTTATGTCTGCATGTTCTGCTGTAGTTATCAAGAAATTTGAAAGGATGGTTTATATTGGAATTTAATGTTCTTTGTATATAACATGCACAGTAATATGAGTGAATATTTTGTATATTAAGTGAATGGGAGTAATTGAAATTTCTCATCATTGAACTTCATATTGTTTTCTGTGGTCCATTTAAAGATTTGGTTGATGTCTGCCTGGAGTCTTGCAGTGTCTTCAATGGAGGACACTGTCATGCAAATTCAGGTGTCATCTGCAAAGGAAGATATGATGATGTGGCTTACATCCCTGTCTATGTCAGATATGAGGATGAGGAACAGGATGGGGGCGAGTACTGTGCCTTGTGGAACAGAGCTTTTCACTGTAGCCACCTCAGCCTTTACTCTGTTTACTACTACTCTTTATGTTCTGTTTGTTAGGAAATTATAGATCCATCTATGAGCTTTTTCTGTTATTCTTTTGTTATGCATTTTGTGCATTTTTACACCATGGTCACACTTGTCAAAGGCTTTTGCAAAGTCTGTGTATACCACATCTGCATTTTGTAGATCTTCTAGAGCATCCAGGACCTTGTCATAGTGGTTTAGTAGTTGGGACAGGCAGGAGCGACCTGCTCTAACCCCATGTTGCCCTGGGTTGTGTAAGTGATGGGTATCTAGATGAGTGATGATGTTGCTTCTTAGAGCCCTTTCAAAGATTTTTATGATATGGGATGTTAGAGTTATTGGTCTGTAGTTCTTTGCTATTGCTTTACTACCCCTTTTGTGGAGTGGGGCTATGTCTGTTGTTTTTAGCAGCTGTGGGATGACCTCTGTGTCCATGCTAACTCTCCACAGAATGTTAAGAGCACATGATAGGGGCTTCTTGCAGTTCTTGACGAACACGGAGTTCCATGAGTCTGGGCCTGGAGCAGAGTGCATAGGCATGTCATTTATCGCCTTTTTGAAGTCATTTGGTGTTAGGTTAATATCAGATAGGTTTGAATCTACCAAATTCTGAATCTCATTCATAAAAAATAATTTAGGTCTTCAACTCTTAGTCTGGTTAGCGGCTCGCTAAAAGCCGAGTCAAATTGGGACTTGAGTAGCTCACTCATTTCCTTGCTGTCATCTGTTTTGGACCCATCTTGTCTAAGTAGGAGCTCAATACTGGATGTTGTTCTTGACTTAGATTTGGCATAAGAAAAGAAATATTTTTGTTTTTTTCAGTTTCACTTATGGCTTTTAGTTCTTCCTGCATTTCTTGTCTCCTGTAAGATTCCTTTAGCTAAAGTTCAGTGTTTGCTGTTTCTATGACCAGTGCCTTCCTTCATACTACAGATATATTGGCCTCTTTTAGTTGCTCTGTTATTCTTCGCCTTCGCCTGTATAGGGAGCACCTCTCTCTTTCTTGTTTACATCTTCTTTTCCTTAAAGGAATGTGCCTTGAGCTTTAGTGTAGAAATAGCATAAATAATATCAGTGCACTTGTGAAAGAATATTAGACTCACCAGTTGACGTGTATTGGACGCATGGCATGATTTGTGTACTTTTGAACTTTGGCAAAAATCAAACATTTCTGCTACTTTGAGCTCAATTTCAAGGTACTTTTCATTGTGAAACCAATCAAAATCATCTCAATTTCTGTAATATGTCTTCCATTCTATAAAATGAGACCATGAAAACCAGAATACAACCATAAATACCACAAGAAAATACAGTGCAAAGTCGCTGTTTTAAACCAAAAACACGGTCAAAGTTTTTTTTTTCTCATTACACACTGTGTGCTGCAGGATTCTTTTTATACTGTGCACACTGACCATATAGACCCTTTCTTTCATATGTAGGCCTACCAGCTTTCTCTCACTAGATTTGAAGGCACTGGAATTTACTCGTACTAGTATGACAATAACCCTGGTGTGTAAGCTGTACTAGTACATCGGAAACCCTGAAAGGTTTAATACCAAATACATACCTTTTAATAAAGACGGCATTGTAAGAAATGAAACTTACATTGGGTCTTATACTTCTTTTCTTTAGGTTTGTTGACTGTATTTTTAAAATCATGAAGTCCATAACAAATATTATAATGAACTTCATTACAACTAATGGAGATAGAAACAATGATGACCACGTAAAGTGTTATTATAACATTTAATGTTTTATGCCATAGTCACATGTTGTAATGGAATGTTTATACCAGATTCATATATCTCCACAGGATATGTTGGATAATGAGAATGATGTGGTGGCAAGCTGTAGCAGGACTAGAACAGCAAGTGGAAAGAGCCAGTCCACAATGCTTCATCAGTGCCACTTCTGTGCCTACAGCACCTATAGGAGATATGACCTCAACAAACATATACGTACTCATACAGGAGAGAAACCTTATGCTTGCCCATACTGTGCAACAAGTTTTGCCCAGAATAGTGCTATGAAGGCTCACCTTCGTCTTATTCATAGAGTAGAGAAGTCTCATACTTGTCCACATTGCAAGCAAAATTTTCCTCGGAAAAAACTTTATCAAAATCATCTTCTCGTGCACAACAAATTTTCTTGCTCATATTGTTGTTATACATCAGATACACAAAATGAACTAAATCAACATGTAAGTATTCATTCCAACTGTGTATAACTGTTACTTGGATATTTGTAATAGTATAATTAATTAAAACTTGTGCATACCATATATAATTTTGTATTAAATCATTGGCTTAAGAATGAAGATCTTGTAAAGCTTACAATAAAGACTTAATACAAATATATAAACAGTGATGTATATTTTGTATAGCCATTTATATATTCCCTTTGTTTATCATCTGTGAGTAAAATAGTAGAGAATTTTCTTACTTTTGCTTTTATGGTAAACAAATATGAATGTATTTATATGTAAATTTTTGTTAATATTAAAAATATCTAAGAATGAAAACATCATTTTTTCACCTTAGCTACCAGGTAACAGAAAAATAAAACAATGGGATTATGTTCCTGTTATCAGCAGTGATATTTTTTGTGCTCATAAGCCAGACTTCCCTCCTGAACACTTGATCATTCATGGTATGCAGCCCAAGATTTGCAGGCTCACACAACCATCAAAACCAAACTGATCAGACACTTCCTACAGACACTTTTCTATTTCTGCCACCTTTTTTCCTAAGGCTTATACATTTTTTTACACCATTGAAGCTGTACAGCTCTATCTTAGTATTCTACCTCTCCAAGTTGCAACCCATAATAGTCAGCTGACACCTAGGTACCTATTCATTGCTAAGTGAATAGAAGCATCTGCTATAAAGAAACTTGCCTACGTGTCTCAGTTTACCTGAGAAGTACCCAAAAATAGTTTTAATTATTCATATATTTTCTTTGTGTCCACTGTCTTTTTTGCCTGTCTCATGACCCCTAAATTGAAATCTAACTATAGGATTTCATCTAAAATATGCTCATTCTTTCTTATGAATAACAATATTAAAGAGTTTAGTGCAATATGTAAAGAGATAAAGGAAAAACACATAAATAATATGAATGTGCAAAATTTCCTATTAACCACAGCTTTCAGTATTCACATATCCTTAAAAAATCTAACCCCCAAGAATTATTGTGTTTATCTATTATATACTGTACATAACACTGCAATACAGGTTCTCCTTACTTAATGATGGGGTTCTGTTCCTAAGAGTAGGTCAGTAAGTGAACTGGTTGTCAAGCAAGGAGAATACTGTCCTGGTAGTGGCTTTGTGTCAACCATCTTTAGATATATTTTTTAATGTCACCTTTGCATCATTTATAGTATATTTATTATATTTTTTAATGTTTATACAGTGGTGTACTGTATACTGTAATAAACAGAATAGAGGAAATTAGCTCTAATATACATTACTTAGGTTTGCTTACTGGTTGAAGAGCTGGTCATAAGTCTAAGCATTCAGTAAATGAATACGTCGCTATTATTATTATTATAATCAAAAAGAAGCGCTAAGCCACAAGGGCTATACAGCGCTGCAGGGTAGGGAAGGAAGCAAGGGAATTGGATGGCAGAAGGGAGGGGGGATGATCAGCAGGTTACAGAAAACAGCGGGGCAGGGGATAGTACGGGGGTAGAGGGTAGCAAGAGATACAAGTAGAAAGGGCTGAAAGTATCAGAATTTGTGAAGTAAGTCAGTCGTTGTCAAAAAGTCAATGAGAGAGTCCGGATGAAAGGTGGGTCCATCAGCGAGAAGGGAAGGTAAAGAGAGAGCAGCGGGGCGAAGACGACGACAGAGGTAAATTCTGCGTGCTCGTTGATAAAGTGGGCAGTCCAACAGAATGTGGCTGACTGATAATGGAGCTTGGCAATTCTCACAGAGAGGAGCAAGACGCCTCTCCATGAGATATCCATGAGTAAGACGAGTATGGCCAATGCGAAGACGGGAGAGAGTAGTCTCCCAACCTCGACACTGGTGATAAGAAGACGGCCAGTAACCTATACTCGGTTTAATAGACTGAAGTTTGTTGCCGAGCATAGTAGACCAACGTTGTTGCCAACGGGTGTGAAGGTGGGAAGATATTACAGCAAAATAGTCCGTACATGGAATACCTCTATAAGAAACTGGTAGGTCATGTACTGCTGACCGCGCAGCAGTGTCTGCCTGTTCATTGCCCTGTACGTCAACATGACCAGGGACCCAACAAAAAACAATATCTTTATGCTTAGTAAAGATGCGGCGTAGCCAAAGTTGGATACGGAGGACTAAGGGGTGAGGTGTATCAAATTTTTGTATAGCCTGTAAAGCACTAAGGGAGTCTGAGACAACCACAAATGATGACACAGGCATAGATGCAATACGGATAAGTGCTGTAAGGATGGCATATAATTCAGCAGTAAAAATACTAGCTGAAGATAGTAAATGCCCTTGTACGACGCTGTCCGGAAACACTGCTGCGAATCCTACGCCGTCAGAAGACTTAGAGCCATCTGTGTACACAGCAATGGCATGAGAATGAGAGTGAAAGTGGTCAAGAAAAAGAGAGCGGGAAGCGACCGTAGACAGTTGGGCTTTCGAGCAAGGGAGGGAGAAAGAACAGACTCGAACAGCTGGAACTTCCCAGGGGGGTAGGGAAAAGTGAGATGCTACATGTACATAGAAAGGTGGTAGTTGAAGAGAAGACAAGAGCGAATGAAGGCGAAGAGAGAAGGGACGGAGTAAGCAGGGGCGGCGAACAAATAAAGAATGTCTACTAATATCAGTGACCATTCTATAAATGGAAGGATTGCGGAGATCATGAGAGCGTACATAGTATCGCAGGCAATGGGCATCACGGCGATCGGATAAGGATGGAACGTTCGCTTCTGCATAGAGGCTTTCGACAGGGGAAGAGCGAAAAGCACCAAGGCATAAACGTAATCCTTGGTGATGAATGGGGTTAAGGCTAGAGAGAGTAGCAGGAGATGCCGCTGAATAGATCTGGTCACCATAATCAAGTTTCGATAAAATAAGGGTGGAATGTAGGTGAAGGAGGGTTCGACGATCAGCTCCCCACGAAAGATGAGCAAGGGTTTTAAGAAGGTTCAGCCGGCTGTGACAAGTTGCCTTCAGAGAGGTAATGTGAGGTTTCCAGGATAACCTACGATCAAAGAGGAGGCCCAGAAACTTGACTGTATCACGTTCAGGGATACGTGAGCCATAGAGGTACAAAGGATGATCAGAGATGACAGAGCGTCTAGTGAAAGTGATTTGGTGGGTTTTAGTGCTGGAAAATTTAAACCCATGTGTGGTGGCCCAATTGGAAACACGGTCGACTGCATGCTGGAGAGAAACTGTAAGGAGGTGACAGTCAGCGCCTGCACAGGCAATAGCGAAGTCATCAACATAGAGTGATGACCAAATATTTGATGGAAGACTAGAGGCCAAATCATTAATAGCAAGGAGAAAAAGTGTTGTGCTCAGAACACATCCCTGGGGGACACCTTCAGCTTGGACAAAGTCCGGGGAGAGCACATTATTAACCCGAACACGGAAATGCCTGTCAGTTAAAAAGTTCTTAAGGAAGGATGGTAGATTGCCTCGAAGGCCTAAGGAGTGGGCTTGGGCTAAAATATTATACCTCCAAGTTGTGTCATATGCCTTCTCAAGGTCAAAAAATATGGCAATAACTGAGTGGTTATTCGCAAAGGCATTACGAACATACGTATCCAAGCGCAGTAAGGGGTCTATGGTAGAACGTCCCTTACGAAAGCCATATTGACGAGTGGAGAGACTGTTGTGTGTCTCTAAATACCACACTAAACGTCTATTAACTAGACGTTCCATTACTTTGCAAACTGCACTGGTAAGAGCAATGGGACGATAGTGGGAGGTTTCATGTCCCGTAGTGCCTGGTTTGCGGAAAGGGAGAACAATGGCGGATTTCCACAGCTGTGGAAGAACTCCTTGTGACCAAATAAGATTGTAAAGGCGTAATAGGACTGCAAGGGCTGACTGATGTAAATGTTGTAGCATACGAATATGAATGTCGTCGGGCCCAGCTGCCGATGATCGACAAGCTGAGAGTGTTGCCTCCAGTTCTTGAAGTGTAAAAGGCACATTATACTGTTCTTCTCTGAGAGAAGAAAAGTCCAAGGGTGCTAACTCTCTGGCAGACTTTGAGGAAAGAAATGAGGGGCATAGATGGAGTCCCTGAGAAATACGGACCAGATGATTGCCAATTTCATTGGCAACATCTAGTGGGTTTGCTATATCAACACCGGCAACCCGCAGAACAGGAGCCGGGTCAGGAGAATATTTACCACTCAGTTTTCGTACTTTTTTCCAGACTGCACTCATAGAGGAAGCAGAGGTGATGGTGGAGACATAATCTCGCCAGCAAGTGCGTTTAGCGTCACGGATGACACGGCGAGCGATTGCACGCTTCTGTTTAAAATCAAGGAGTCGCTCTGTGGTTCTATTGTACCGGTACCTGCCCCATGCAGCGCGTTTCAAACGTACTGCACGAGCACAAGCAGGAGACCACCAAGGCACGCATTTCTGAGAATGCCTGCCCGTAGTTTGGGGTATAGAATGAGAAGCTGCGGTGAAAACGGAGGACGAGAAGAGGTGTAAAAGCTCATCGATGGAGGACGAAGAAGGAACCTCTTTAAAAACAGTCAGGTGTGAGTAAAGGTTCCAATTTGCCCGATTAAATTGCCAGCGTGGGGTGCGAAGAGGTGGCGAATATGAAGGGGAAGTAAGAATGATTGGGAAATGATCACTGTCATGTAAGTCCGGGAGAACAGACCAAGTAAAGTCTAATGCGGCGGAGGAAGAGCAAACTGAGAGATCGATGCAAGAGAGAGTATGAGTCCGAGGATCAAAATGGGTGTGAGTACCTGTATTTAAAACATGGAGGGGGTGGGTGGCAAGAAAAGCCTCTAACTGAATTCCACGGGAATCACAGTGAGACCCTCCCCAGAGGAAATGGTGGGCATTAAAATCACCAAGTAACAGAATCGGTGGCGGTAATGACGAAACAAGGAAGGCAAAATCCGGAATAGATAATGCCCGAGAAGGAGAGAGATATAAAGAACAGAGCGTATACCACCTATGTAAGTGGATACGGGCTGCTGTGTAATGCAGCGAAGTATGAATAAATAGCTGATGGTACGGAATATCAGTGCGGAGAAGAAGGGCACTTTCATTAAAAGTCCCATCAGGAAAAGGATCTGAAGAATACAATAAATTATAGCCTGAGATGTGAGAAATAACAGCAGAGTGTAATTTTGGTTCCTGTAAGCAAACACCAACAGGGGCAAACTGGGAGAGTAACATCTGAAGCTCACCCCGATTACCCCTGAGGCCGCGTATATTCCACTGTAAAAAGGCCATGATTGGTAATGATAAAGATACTTGAAATCCGCAGGTAAGGGTTCCTACGGACTAGAAGGGTTAGAAAAGTCCACATGCGGAGGCAGTGGAAAATGTTCAAGCAGCGAAGGAACGGTGCGCTGTGAAGAAAGGAGTTGCGCAGATGGAGCAGAGGAGAGAGAAAGAGCGGAAGGTGGATCAGTGTCCATTGATGGTTTGGTCTCTGCAATATATTCAGAGATTGCTTCAAGTGTTTCGGAATTCAGAGATGTCGTATGGGAGACAATATTGGGAATGGTAGGGGGAGGATGAGTAAAGATTGGAACTGTATTGGACTGTACCAAGGTAGGGGGGGGCGAAAGGGTGGAGGGAACTGGAGAAGCGTGGCAGGGGACAGAAGAGACAGGAACCTGGGAGGTGGCAGAAGAGGAAGAAACTTGGGAGGGAACAGGGGAGGAAGGTACATTACGAGGAGGAGGGTGAACCTCTGCACTTGTAACTGAGCCAGTGAGAGGGGAAGAACTAGGGACAGAGACAGGGAGGGTAAAATGAGGAGGTGGAAGATGGGTAGGAGGTGTTACCGGACCTTTTTTTGACTTTTGAGAAGTAGAGGGACGATTGGGAAGAGGTGTCGTACGAGGTCTCGTCGATACTGAGGCTTGTAAGAGAGAACTCGAAGAAGCGAGATTAGACTGAGGCGTTGAAGTAGGGACGTCTGAGCCGAGGACAGCAAAAGGATTAGATACAGGAGTGAGTATGGGAGAGGTAACCACAGAGGTGGGTGTAGAAGATGGGATACCAGAAGTGGGGGGACGTTTTGAAACACGGGAATAAGAAACACGTGGGAGTCTCCCTTGGAGGCGGAGATGAGAAACTGCCATGGCATAAGGGAGACCTTCTGTCTCTTTGAGGTAACGGATTTCCCGCTCGTTTAAATAGACCTGACAACGGCGAGAGTACGAAGGGTGAGCCTCATGACAGTTAAGGCAAGAGGGAGATCGATTGCAAGACGTATTAGAATGGTCATCGGCACCACAGACTGGGCATTCGGCGATAGATCTGCAATATTTCGCTGGATGGCCAAATCGCCAGCAATTTCTACACTGTTGTGGTGTAGGGATCACCTTTCGAACTTGTAACCGATGTCCTGCTATATAAACGGAGGATGGGAGTTCTCGGCTGTCAAAAGTTAAACGAGCCACATTGCTAGGGTATCGTCTCCGCCCACGGGCAGGAAGAACGTAAGTGTCTACCTTGAGGATTGGGAGATCTTGGAGTTCCAGCTGTTCTAGAATGTCGGTGCCACATGTCTGGAAATTTTGTTGAACTATGGTATGGGGCAGAATAACGGTACCACTACAAGAATTGAGGGAATGATGTTTTTCAAGGGTGACAGGAACAGTATCTATATGGGAAAGACGAGAGAGCTCACGAGCCTGGGTAGCATTCTGTACGGTAATGATGCGCGTACCGCTCTTAAGAGCATGAAAAGAAATATCTTTACCAACATGGCGTAGGAGTGCCTTGCCAATACTATGGTCAGAAAGATAGGCAGTAGAGGAAGTTGGTCGTAAAGTGAAGAATTTAGTCCACTGTTCAGTCTGAAACTGAGCGTGGAAAGGTAGTGAAGGACGTGTCGATCGTTTCTGAGAAGAACGAGAAGGTGAAGGTGGAGAAGTATCATCAGCAGGTAATTGTCGTTGACGTTTAGGCGTGGGACCAGAGTTGGTCCGACGTGGAACGGGTCGGCGATTTGAAAATTGCCGCACCGTAGAGGGAGAGGCCGGAAGCATAGTCAGAGGAGAGCGAAGGTCTGATAAATCGAAGGAGTCAGTCGAGGCCTCAGTACCTGAAGCGGGTGAGGAAACAGCACCGGCAATAGGTACAGAGGCATGAGGAATGTCTGAAGAGTGGTCCAAAGACGAGGCGGGGTCAGAACGGGGTGCGGTATCAAGAAGGGGCCCGGGGGTACTAGGTTCATGGACTAGGGCTGCCATGGTTAGGTTACTTCTTTCTTTTTGTTTTTAAGAAAAAAAAAGAAAGAAGAAAAGAAAATAAAAATAAAAAAAAGAAAAAAAAAGGGGGGACCGGGGAGGGATAGTTCCTAGGAGGAATGAAAGGGCCAGAAATCTCCCTCCGCGCCCAAGAGGACTCGACACCGCTAGTAGCGCAGATGCAGCATGGAACCCGTGCCATACCCTACCCTTCATGCCAGTAAACCAGCAATCTGGGATAGCAACCTCACATCTGCCGAGCTACCTCGGTGGACAAAAGAGAGGGCGGCCGGATATCCGCCACAAAGCATACCTCCTTCAGCCACCACCCCCGGAATCCGAAAGGTGGCTTCCAGAGATACACCCGTCGCCCAAAAGACACCCAAAGCTACTCCGGGATACCGGAGAGGGATCGGGACATCCCTAGGCAATCCAGATTCCACGGCAAACTACGCCACCGCCAAGAAACCTCAACGGAATGGGATGGACCCCGGTGTCCTTTCCCCTACCTAGGAACTAGCGCGCCTGTGGGAGAAATCACGAAGGCTAAAAAGAGGAAGGGCTAAAGGGAGGGGTGAGGAGGAGGAGGAGGAATGGAAAAAGGGGAGGATGGGGAGGATGGGATAGGGGAGGGGAGAATGGGGGGTAATTAGGTTCGGTCTGAGGAAGAAGACCGACAGGGCTAATTCCTCAGACCAAGAGCCTCTTCACCACGCCAAGGAGCCCCCCTTGAAGAGGAAGTAAAATTCTTAGCTATTTCTCTAGTATGCCATCAGTTCTATTTAATGAGCACAAGAAACTGCTCATTCAATTATCAGAGCTACCCTATAAAGTGCACAGAGGTCAGTAATTTGGCCAATTTTTCACAAATTTAAAAAGCCTACTTAAAAACAGAGTCCAAAATAAACACTATGCATTCCAGCCACTAAAGCAACATTTCCTCTGTTCATTAATCTCATTCTGAGCCCTCTCCTATATTACACTTGTCCTCCCTATTGAATTCATCATATAAAAAAACAGTTTTACTCTATTTCTTGGATAATAAAATATAAATGGGAATGATTGGTCATGATTGAAGGCATCCTATTAATTAAAGCAGATTTAGTAAAAACCCATGAAATAGACAGGAGGGGAGGGGAGGAAAGGGTCTTAAACTGTCGTCAGGAAAATTGTAAAAATATTTTATATTTTTGTTACTTTAAGCCCAATTTCAAGCTACTCCCATTTCTCATAGCCAATAAAACCATAAAAACCATCCTAGACAACACCTCTAATTCATTATTTTAAAACATACACAAGATCAGAGATTTGCTTTTTCCTTATCATGTACTGTGTGGGGCAGGATTTTTTTTTTTTATACTGTGCACTCACTGCACAGACCCATTCTCTCATGTCTAAGTCAAAATTTACTGCTCTCTGCATATTTAAGGGAGCTGTGCTTAAAACATATATCTACATGAGTAACAATGGCATCAATAATGTAGCTCTACGTAAGAGGCAGTGAAAGGGTTAAATTTCACATGACGAGTTGTGAATGCCTCCTTTGTTCTGCTTCAAATCTTCTATGTCGATATTTAACTGGATTACAAACTTATGTTGTATGCTGCACTATTCCAGTTGCATGCATTTAGGTACAGGGCACAGCTGGCTTGATTCTGGCATAAGAATTGATCACTCTTGTGGGTAGAGCTGCTGTGTTAACAATACATTTCAATAGAACTGGTTGGGTGACACCGTGGCCTGGCTGGCAAAGCTCTTGCTTAACACACAGAGGGCCCAGGTTTGATTCCTGGCGGGGTAGAAACATTTCAATGCGTTTCCTTGCAGCAGTTGTCCTGTTCACCTAGTAGCAAGTAGGTACCTGGGTGTTAGTCAAATGGCATGGGACACATCCTGGGGAACAAGATTGAGAACCCCAATGGAAATAAGACAGACAGTCCTCGATGACGCACTGCCTTTCCTGGGTGGCTAACCCTGAAGGTTAAAAGTCCAAATGAAATCTTATCTTAAATCTGGTTCATTGAAAAAAAACACAAATAATTTATAATACATAATTATATTGTATCAGCAGTACTCTTAATGTGAACTGTTATAATACTGCTATTAGGTTTTTAAGAGCTGTAGAGTTAGGAAAAGAAAGTAAAAGATGGGAGGGGCAAGCCATACTGGGAGGAGCAAGCCATGCTGGGAAGGGCAAGCCATACTGGGAGGAGCAAGCCATGCTGGGAGGGGCAAGCCATACTGGGAGGAGCAAGCCATGCTGGGAAGGGCAAGCCATACTGGGAGGAGCAAGCCATGCTGGGAGGGGCAAGCCATACTGGGAGGAGCAAGCCATGCTGGGAAGGGCAAGCCATACTGGGAGGAGCAAGCCATGCTGGGAAGGGCAAGCCATGCTGGGAGGAGCAAATTATGATGGCAGGTGCAAGTCATGCTGGGAGAGCCAAGCCATACTGGGAGGAACAAGCCATGTTGGAAGAAACAAGCCATGCTGAGAGAGGCAAGCCATACTGGGAGGGGGCAAGCCATGCTGGGAGGAGAAGCCATGCTGGGAGAGGCAAGTCATACTGGGAGGGGCAAACCATGCTAGAAGGAGTAAGCCATGCTGGAAGAGGCAAGTCATACTGGGAGGGGCAAACCATGCTAGAAGGAGTAAGCCATGCTGGAAGAGGCAAGTCATACTGGGATGAACAAGCCATGTTGGAAGAAACAAGCCATGCTGGGAGAGGCAAGCCATACTGGGAGGGGCAAGCCATGCTGGGAGGAGCAAGCCATGCTGGGAGAGGCAAGCCATGCTGGGAGAGGCAAGCCATGCTGGAAGGAGTAAGCCATGCTGGGAGAGGCAAGTCATGGTGGGAGAGGCAAGCCATGCTGGAAGGGCAAGTCATGCTGGGAGGGGCAAGCCATGCTGGGAGGGGCACATCATGCTGGGAGGGGCAAGCCATGCTGGGAGAGGCAAGCCATGCTGAGAGAGGCAAGCCATGCTGAGAGAGGCAAGCCATGCTGAGAGAGGCAAGCCATGCTGAGAGAGGCAAGCCATGCTGGGAGAGGCAAGCCATGCTGGGAGAGGCAAGCCATACTGGGAGAGGCAAGCCATACTGGGAGAGGCAAGCCATGCTAGGAGGAGAAGCTAGCCATGCTATGGTGTCCCGTAGCTTGATCGCTAGCGCACTCAACTCACACACTGAGGTAAGGAGTTCGTATTTTCGGTGCGGCTGGAAAACATTAGGATGTGTTTCCATAAGACACCTGCTGTCCCTGTTCACCCATCAGTATAAAATAGGTACCTGGGTGTTAGTTTACTGGTGTGGGTTGCATCCTGGGAAAAAAAACTGACCTAATTTCCCCAAAATGCTCTGCATAACAAGCTACTTTCTAAATACGTAGTAGTATGTCACTGATGTCAGCTAGGCTTGTATACCTTGTACATGTACTTGTAGAAATAAGGATATTATTTTTATTATTATTATTATTATTCTGGAAGAAGCAAGCCATGCTGGGAGGAGAAGCAAGCCATGGTGGGAGAAGCAAGCCATTCTGGGAGGAGAAGCAAGCCATGCTATTAGGAGCAAATTGTGCTGGGAGGAGAAGCAAGCCATGCTGGGAGGAGAAGCAAGCCATTCTGGGAGGAGAATCAAACCATGCTAGTAGGAACAAACTGTGCTGGGAGGAGAAGCAAGCCATGCTGGGAGAAGCAAGTCATGCTGTGAGAAGCAAGCCATGCTGGGAGAGGGCAAGCCATGCTGAGAGAGAGAGAGAGGCAAGCTATGCTTGGAGGGGCAAGCACCATGCTAGGAAAGGCAAGCCATGCTGGTAGGAGCAAACCATGCTGGAAGGAGAAACAAGCCATACTGGGAGGAGAAACAAGCCATACTGGGAGGAGAAACAAGCCATACTGGGAGGAGAAGCAAGCCATGCTGGGAGGAGAAGCAAGCCATGCTGGGAGGAGAAGCAAGCCAATGAAATGAAAGGTGACATGAAAAGTACCTGGCAAACCCTCTCCAAAATTTTGGGCTCAAGGAAACCGACTGGAAATAGAGAGATAGACTTAACTAAACCAGATGAACCTCACATGCAACCTATAGACACGGCCGACAAATTTTGTCTTCTTCTCTACTGTAGGATCAAAGCAAGCGAGTCAAATTCCTAGCTCAAATGCCCATCTGAGCGAGTACCTCACTGGCAATTATGCAAATACTCTATTTCTAGTTCCAACTAATCCCACTGAAGTCTCACTCATCATTAAATCATTAAAAAACAAATCAGGTGATCTAGATAACTTGTTGCCATTCATATATAAAAAAGCTGCACCAGAACTGTTGCCCATTATTGCAACAATGTTTAACAAATCTATAGCATCCTCAACCTTCCCATCCATGCTCAAGACAGCAAGGGTCACCCCGATCCACAAAGGTGGAGATCCAACTGATTTGAACAATTACAGACCCATATCAAACTTGCCCTTTCTCTTGAAGATATTTGATAAAATAATACACATGTGACTTTACTCCTACCTTACATCCAACAACATACTTAACCCATGCCAGTTTGGATTTAGACCAAAAAAAGCACGAATAATGCTATTATACAAATGCTTGACCTAATATACACAGCTCTCGATAAAAATGAATATCCCCTGGGGCTCTTTATCTACCTAAGAAAAGCATTTGCCACAGTTGACCACAATCTCTTGCACCTCAAACTGAATCATTACGGCATAAGAGGACATTCTCTTGACTACCTAAAATTCTATCTTAACGACAGACACCAGTATGTACATGCAAATGGAGTCAACTCCACTATTCAACCTGTAACTGTAGGAGTACCCCAAGGTAGTGTCCTAGGCCCACTCCTCTTTCTCATCTGCATCAATAATCTCCCCAATGCATCCCAACTCCTTACACCAGTTCAATTTGCAGATGACATTACATATGTCTACTCCCATTCAGACCCAGCTGTGCTTGGAAACACTGTAAACAATGAACTGCTAAAGATATATGCTTGGATGATGACCAAGCATATATCGAATATGAAAAATATGAATAAAAATAAAACAAGAAACAAAACTGGAAGTGTAACACTTACAAGTGGCGGGGCACACAACACTTACAAGTGGCAGGCACACAACACTTACAAGTGGTGGGCACACAACACTTACAAGTGGCGGGGCACACAACACTTACAAGTGGTGGGCACACAACACTTACAAGTGGCGGGCACACAACACTTACAAGTGGCGGGCACACAACACTTACAAGTGGCGGGGCACACAACACTTACAAGTGGCGGGCACACAACACTTACAAGTGGCGGGACACACAACACTTACAAGTGGCGGGACACACAACACTTACAAGTGGCGGGGCACACAACACTTACAAGTGGCGGGCACACAACACTTACAAGTGGCGGGCACACAACACTTACAAGTGGCAGGGCACACAACACTTACAAGTGGCGGGCACACAACACTTACAAGTGGCGGGCACAAAACACTTACAAGTGGCGGGGCACACAACACTTACAAGTGGCGGGCATACAACACTTACAAGTGGCGGGCACACAACACTTAAAAGTGGCGGGCACACACAACACTTACAAGTGGCAGGGCACACACAACACTTACAAGTGGCGGGGCACACAACACTTACAAGTGGCGGGCACACAACACTTACAAGTGGCGGGCACACAACACTTACAAGTGGCGGGCACATAACACTTACAAGTGGCGGGCACACACAACAAGGATTATACACGTATCAGTTATGCTCTTACAACAAAATCTTGCTGTGACTCATACGACAAAAATTGCTCACAAAAATAATGTTACACAAGTCTGCGAAAAGATCAAGGGAATGAGACACTGCTGGGCATACGAAAAAAAAGGTACACATAGAAATAAATGGACAATTTAGTATACTGGTGTGAATAGCACTGCATGAACTACAATAATAATTACTGGAGAATACAATGCTGAAAGATCACAAGATAAAAAAAAATTGCATGAATTACTTCACACGGAGTGAATGACTGGGGTAAGGAATAAAATACTGCACACAAATAATACACTTGAACACTACAAAATAATACTTACTAAAGGCAGAGAGTAGCATAAAAAAGAATAAAAATATAAAAATGAAACACGAAAGATGAACGATAACACTGAAAAATAATGTAAAAATAATGAGTCAAAGAAACACTGAGTCTACACTGAAAACACAAGGCTTAGAGTACACAAGAAATTCACTGTAAATGTCTCACACACAAAAATGTCTTTAAATGCAGAAAAATGTCTCTGAACAGAAAATTATCACTGAAGACTGGAAGCAGTGGTGGACAGTGGTGACGGGTGAGGAGGGAAAGACTGGTCCCATGTCCTACACTCACACTCTTGTCATGATGAAATGTGCTTTCTAGGTGAACTCACATAACTGGCTTTATCGTTGGCGCACAGCTACAATCTCTTGACCAATTATGTGAGCCAAAACAGTGCTAGGACCCAGTATAAGGGTGGAAAAAGCCACAGGTAAATGAGGTGGGGAGTGGGTGGCGGGTGGATGTGGCAACCCGGCCCACTGGCGCGCGCACTGCCACTCACTACTCACAAGAAACACCCAGGTGGCTTAAATTAAGCCACAATATGCCACAGGGATGGTGAAGACCACTCTTACCAGCATCCAACTTTTAGCACAAAGCGAAATTGGAGACAGTACTTCAAGAAGAACTTGCGTGGCTTACTTCTCTCTCTCTCAGCTGGGTTAGGAAGCTGGGTTGTCTTGCTGCTGACTGGAAGATGTGTAACGGTGTACACAGCATGAAGGAGCAGGTGGATGACAGGAGACAGGCTGGATGATAGGTTGAGGCAGGCTGACTGGCACTCACTCCCAGTCTGGCTTACTGGCTGGCTTAATTGCAAAATCCAGGTCAACCCCTTGGAGATTGAAGCATGTTGATAAATTAGACACATGTGCAACTCTTGGGTATCTTTATTGAGGAAACGTTTTGCCACACAGTGGCTTCATCAGTCCATACAAAGGAGAATCTTGAAGAACAGGAGGAGAATGAGGTAATCAGTCCCTCAACCTTGAGTTGATGTGGTCAGTCCATCAAACTTGAATAGATTGATGTCGGTTCTCTGAACCATTCATCTACAGATTGAAGCAGTTAGCACACGAACTAAGCCAGGAATCTTGAAAGACGGCTGCAATTGGCTTGCAGGCTGGGGCGACCGATTGAGACGAGTGAGGGAAGAAGTCGGCTAGCTGGAGATGGCAGACGTGGCCTCTGACCTGCGGCACCCACAAACAATCTTCTAACGTTGGAAATACCCGTAAATCCACACCCACAAGCTGCCACCAAATTGTCATGTGGG
Organism: Cherax quadricarinatus; assembly: GCF_038502225.1. Taxonomy (NCBI): domain Eukaryota; kingdom Metazoa; phylum Arthropoda; class Malacostraca; order Decapoda; family Parastacidae; genus Cherax; species Cherax quadricarinatus. Next base: position 30,432,838 of record NC_091314.1, read on the forward strand.
GGTTCGATAATGTGGATTGGGTAATAACACTCAGGTTGGATGTTCTAGTATATTGGGTGGAATATAGGGGGGAGCACCAAGCCTTGACCTGCCACCTGTCTAACGCCTCTACTTGAACTGGCTTGCTGAGTGCCTCGGAGGGTAGCAGCATTCAAAACATGCTAGGTCAGCTGAACAGTGAATAACAAGTGATTCACATGGACGGTTGGTAGCGAGTCATACTACTGGCAACTGGTTACTAGGAACTGGTACTACTGAGACACACACACACACGCACACACGCACATGCACACACACACACGTGAAGCAGTATCGCTAAATAGTGGTCCCAGGATTTAGCGTTCTAGTGTCTGTCCTAAGATATTATTAGCTGTCATCTTACGTGACTGAATCAGTGAACATACCTACAAGAGTATAACAGCTTTCAAGAGTGCGAATAATGTGATAAGATCAAGAATTTTACAATTTAAATTTCAATGAATGTTGAGTGAGGGAGGGTAGCAGTCAGCTGATCAGGCTGCTGGCTGCAGTGTTGACACAAAATATCCAAACAGTTAATTGGGCTAATGGTGTGATCTGAAATATTAACAAATACATATATTGGTTGGTTATATCAGCAGTGTAGTGATAAGGTCATAAACGAGTGATAAGTAAATACTGAAAGTAAGAAAAAATTAGTCAATCCCCAGCTGTTGGTGTTGTGAATGTAGTTAATATCATCAGATTTGTTATGACCAATACTGTACTAAAGAAAAAAGAGTCTTAAAAGAAAAATAAAATAAAAACTTGAATGCATGATAGTTCCTGAAGGAATTACAAAATTGAAGGAGTTGATAGCAGCCGAACAGCAGGAACCTCCATTGTTGTGCAGACGACATCACTTGCCTATGTGTGGTTAATTTTGGTTAGTGTCTAAAGTCTCAGTGTCTCACCCTGCTGGTTGTATGCTATACCATCACTCTCTCCCTAACTTTCAGTACCAGGAGATAGATAGCGGTAACCCTGATAATGTTTAGTAAATTATCTAAATATCTTCAGAAGAGTTGTGTAGCATAGTAACCCCTCCCCCCCATCTTTCTGACAGTGACAAGCAAGTAAACAAGTACACTGTATGCACATACAAACACACGTGTTCACCAGTAATCATTATTATAATAAACATTAGTATGTATTAATAAGGAATTGAGTGAGAAAAAATAATCCTATAATCTTCAAAAAAGTAACGTAACCTAGTGTTCAAAGTTCTGGGCCGGGAGAGTACCAGTGAACCAAGAACAATAACAAATAGTGTTAACGTGGCCCCCCCTCTTTTTCAAAGAATGACAAGCTAGTAAACACACACACACAAACACAAGTGTACACAGTAAATATTATATAGTATATATTAGTGTATATTAATAAGGAATTGATTGTGAAAATTTTTTATAATCTTCAAAAGAGTAGCGTAGCCTAGCCTAGTGTGCACACGCACACACACATACACGCACACACCCACACACCACAGGCCTAGTGTCTAATCGACATGTGCCTAGGACCAAATGGCAACTAACACACATACATACACATGCATGCACATACAACAGGCCTAGTGTCTAATCGACATGTGCCTAGGACCAAATTGTAACTAACGAGTGTACATAGCGTTCCCTTTGATGCCTCTGCTGCCCCTCATCAGCTACCCCTCTTCCTTGCATTTAAACTCAGCCGTTCGCCTCTATCAACGTGCAGTGTAGAGGCGTATTTTGCTGCTCATTTGGTGCTCGAATGTCTGAGTTCCGCACAGCTAGTCGCTTCTGCCTACCTGAGAAATACGGACGAATCTCCCATCCTGCGTGAGTTGGTGATCAGACCTGAGGCCTGCCAGATGAATCAGACTGTACCACTTGTACAAAATGTTATATCTCTAACTGAGGAAGATGTACCTGTTATTCTTCTATGCACTGAGTGTTTCTGGGAGGAATGCTGCATAGTTGGAACAAAACAAGAGTGGTTAAGAACAATTTAACGAGCATTGCAGTACCTGGTAACTCCTTTGGAGACAGCTTTTTAGCTGTAACATGCCAGAGGTTCATCTATAAACATAGTAAGTTTGTGCTGATTTGTTTGTCCACAGAGTGAAAATTTGTCTGTCATTCCTAGACACGTGTGCTAGCTGTGTTAAGTGCTGCAGGTTTGGAGTAATTAACGAGTAGCGCAGTATTGGTAACTATCGTGACGACTGTGGCCCCGTGAATGACCTTGAAAATCGCACTGCGATCCGCAGGCCACTACACCCATATTGCCTGTGTCTAGCGAGGTGTATATCCCTTCCTTGTCCCTTCTATTCACCAGTATCCTTTAACCCATTGCCAGTGTGAAACTCCTTTCAGCTATGAGTATAGCTGATGGTGTTGACGTAGATGATGGTGAAGGCAGATTTGAAACCTATTTTAGTAAACAGGCTCGGAAAAAAGAACGAGGCTTCCAGAGAAAGCTTGCTGAAAGCAATACAGTGGGCGCACACCCTCCCAAAGCTGTCAGGTTAGATTTCCCTAACAACACTGATCAAGAGACCAAGTGTAGCTGGTTTTTTGAAGCTAGTGTAGACAATCATGAGAAAACGATCAAGTTTGTCCATGATGAGGATAACTACGTCTTTGTGCCTAATGATTCAGCATTTATAGACAAACTTCTCACTCACGAATATGCCAACTTCAAACTCCGAGCTGCCCCACCAAGGGCACCTAAAGTGCTTATTGTCATCTACAACGTCAACAAGCACTTGGATCCTCAATATCTGGTGTCACAGCAAGTTGCAAGCCCTCGTCGACTTTCCAAAGGTCTGATATCAGCTGAGTGGACTGGCCAGGGGACACTGCCACGCTATATTCGCTCCCGTGCAGCCCTCAACATACGCTATAACATTGCATTGTACAGACCTCCTCAACGTCGATGTTATAAGTGTCAACGCTGGGGCCACATTGCCAGGAAATGCCCATCTAAGTCACACTGGTGTGCAGTGTGTGCCAATGCTCATCCTTCTGAACGGTGTTATGCTATGATCAAACAGCAACAGACTGTTGCTAAACAATGTATCAATTGTAAGACCTCAGGAGTCACAGCAGCTCATGCTGACTGCAGCGTGAGGGCTGCCCACATCGCAGCCAACCGCACCTCACCCTGTACCCCTCATTATGGCTCCCCAGGACTACCAGGTACCTCGAGTCTGAATACTGGCTCATGCCTGCCCTTAGAAAATGGGGTTGAGCACCTCACCTGGGGAGCACATCAACAGACCTCCATCACGTCTGCTGTCAATACCAGCCTAGCTGAGTCAGCTGACAGTCAGTCAACGAGCTCAGCTGACCGGGACTTCACGTCTCCAGATGTTCCAAGTCTTGCTCCTGTGGTATACAACCTGATGTCGTGCATAAAGGTATTGGAAACAACAATTTCTCCTGAAACAACAACTTTAACAACACAAGGAAAGATGTGTAGAGTGTACCAATAACAAGATTGTCACAGTTTGTGTAAGCAAGTGTAAGGATGCTGAACAAGGTGGTTGTGGAAAATTGCATTTATCTGAATGTATCATTATATACATAACAGTAAATGAAGATAGATAATTATTATTTAACAGTTAGACAAGTAGGAATTTGGGACACCTAGGTCGCAAAAAATGTCCCCCTTCGATACCTACCACTCTCATATCCACAAGTTGCTCTGGACCTATTATTTAAATGAAATATACATCACCAGGAATGCTGGTAAATATATAAATTTGTGGACTGTATATTAAAATTAAAAAAGGATTATAGTATACACACACATTTATATAACAGAAAGAGAATATCTTAATCATAACACTCACCAATTTGACTGGAGATTAATGTGTCATGCACAGGACCCCCCCTTTTGGCTACATTTATGAAAATTTTATTGGCCAGAAATTAAACATAAATTAGACAGCTTATCTGAGGTTCCTAGAGTTGTCCTGTCCTGTCGCCTGATATCTCAAGTTATGCAGGAATGCACATCCAACAATTTCGCCTCCTATTTGAGAGGTGTCAGCCCAATTTTAATCTTTAGAGCACGAAAATTCCTTCCCATTACATTAACATTGTATCCAATTCAAAAACCAAAATGGCGACTCACCTGCCTAGCCACAGGTTTCCCATTTTTCGATAACATACTTCTTTTAAAAATACAATATAGGACATCTATTTACCTATAAATTACCGTATTTCCGGAAAATATGTACAGTATTTTCCACACTGCAGCCGGCCGGAGTTCGTTGCTAAATGACTCAAATTACCCCTTCCTTTACGAGACGATTCCAGCTGGTTCTGGCTTGAGTGGCTGTTCTTCTAGTAGGTCTTACTACGATTTCATCTTCCGGCATCACTTGGTCTGCATAATCTTCCATATCACTCATGTCACTTTCCCTCAGATTTTCATTTACGTTTGTTTGAACACCAGTTAATTCCAAAGGAATCAATTTATTAATTGTGCATAAACTTTCCTGGCCATGACACAACACTTTGACATTCCTGACAACACCTTGTGCATCTGGTTACAATGTCAATACTTTGCCCAGAGGCCACAATGTTCGATGTTGTTCAGTGTCAATTAACACAATGTCACCTGGTTGAATGGTCTGTCGATTTACTGCCTCTGTCGCACCATAAAAGTGTTCACGTAGTGTAAGAAGATATTCCTTACGCCACACATTAGACCAATGATCAATTACTTTATTTAACATTTTAAATTTATTACACAACACTGCCGCATCATTGTAATCTTCATCACTTTCTTCCGGATTATCTCTATAGACAGGGGCAGCTTCCAATTTCCTTCCACATATTAGGTGAGAAGGCGTTAATACATCTGCATCAGGTGTATCACTCGTGTACGAATGAGGCCTATTATTTATACGATTCTCCGCCTTCACTAACACTGCACGGAATTCTTCCAAATTATTTTTCTTCCGATGTAGTACTTTGCGGAGACACCGCTTCACTGTGCCTATAAGTCTTTCGTACAGCCCCCCCTGCCAAGGGGCTCTAGGAGTAATAAATTTCCAGGTACACCCTCGCTGGGTTAACAGAGATTGAACATCATTTCTATTATTTAATTCTATCAAATGTTGAGCACCTGCTACAAAATTTGTGGTATTATCCGAAATCATCAATCTCGGACAGGATCTCCTAGCTGCAAATTTTCGAAACAGCTTTATAAACTGTTCTGCAGACAAGTCCTGTGCCACTTCTAAATGAACTGCCCTAGTAGCAGTACAGGTGAACAAACATACACTTTCAGTGGAACACCATCTGAAGTACCTGTTAAAATTATTGGACCACTATAGTCTACACCTGTTACATCAAATGGTTTCACTAATTGTACACGCTCCTTTGGCAATGGTGGAGGACCTGGGTACATATAGGATCTGGCATCCACACGGCGACATATTACACAAGATTTAATCACCCTTTTTACACTTTGCCGTCCTTGTGGAATCCAGAAAGTTTCCCTAATACAATTAAGGTATCTTGTACCCCACCATGCATTACATTTTTATGGGCATTTAGAACAATCAAATTTGCTAGATGATGAGTTTTGGGCAGTAAGATAGGGTGTTTAGCATAATCACCCAATTCAGCATTTTGTAACCTACCTCTGCACCTAATTACACTGTTCTCTAAATACAGCCCCAATTTATCTATTATGGAATCTTTCACAATTTTTCTTTCCATCAGCAATTTAATCTCATTTCCATACATTTCCTCCTGTACCCTCTTTATCCAAAATTCAAGAGGATGTGAAAACTTAAATGAAATATTCATCTTGTTTGGAAATTTAAACACCAACTTAGTTACATTGATTAGTTTGGGTAAAGAAGAATACCTGTTTATATCAATGGCTAAGGAAGGACAAACAATTGGAGCGGTGGTCACAGTAATTTCAACAGGAGTAATATACGCCTTTTGTACAGTCCAATTACCTTTATTTACCAACCAGCTAGGTCCTTTAAACCATGATACAGCATTTACAAATTTAGCAAAAGATAAACCTCGAGACAAGAAATCAGCTGGATTCTCCTCACCTGGTATATGATTAAATGTTAACATATGCTGACTCAAACTATTATACTTTTCTTGCATCTGATTAATTTCAGTGACTCTGTTTTGTACGTACACAATTTTACTGTTTCCATTACGAATCCATTGTAAGGATACCTCATTATCAGACCAAATTACAGTGTTGCTAATATTTATCTCCTGCAACTTATTTCTTATATAATTAGCTAATTTGACACCTACATAAATGGCTGTTAATTTCAACTGAGGCAAGGTATGTGATTTAATTGGAGACACTTTAGCCTTAGACATAACAAGAGAAATAATACTATTACATTGAAGGTAAGCAACTGCTCCATATGCCAATTTGGAAGCATCACAAAAAATGCGGAGTACATTTTTCCCATTTTGATTAGCCACCTGGTGTGGGAACTCCAACATTGGATTTTTTTCATAATCACCAATTAATTAATCCCACCTGTTAATGAATTCCTCAGGTAGAATTTCATCCCAAGCACATTTAAGTTTCCATGCTTCCTGAATTAATAATTTCCCTCTTATAGTAAGGGGTGACACTAAACCTAGTGGATCAAAACATTTGGAAACTTCAGCAAGCAAAACTCTCTTAGTTAATTTATTGGGCATACTGTAATTATTAGGTTTTAACATTAACAAATCTCTCTCAGTATCCCAAGTTAATCCCAATACATTACTACATTTTGGGACTTCATCTCCAGGGTAATCTTTACTTATTTTGTCCTTTAATTTGGACGAATTACTATTCCATTCCCTCAGAGGCTTATTTGCACTTTGCATTATTTTATTAGCCTCTCCATAAGTCATTAACAGTTCCTCTTCAGTTGACGTCACACCCAGGAAATTCTCCACATAAAATTGTTTGCTCATTACTTTACTCAATGGACATCCCATACGTTTAAGGTGTGCATTTATCATCGCTTGAAGTAGGAACGGACTGGATGCAGCACCAAATAATATGCTCCTAAAGCGAAAGGTTTTCAGAGGGCTAAGTGGGTCACTAGGATTCTCAGGCCATAAGAAGCGGGTACAATCCCGGTCAGCCTCTTGTAAACCCACTCTTAGGAAAGCTTTACTTATGTCAGCTGTAAAGGCATAATTCTTCACCCTGAAATTTAATAAGATATCTCCTAATTTTTCCCTCAACGACAGACCTGTCATCAAACACTCATTTAAACTAGGTATATTTTTGTTACTCCTGGCACTACAATTAAACAATCCTCAAAGGAGTGGTCTTAGAATCCTTCTTCACTCCGTGATGTGGCAAATAGTGACCATAAATTTTGGCTTGCTCAGGAGGTACCTCTTCTATAAATTTATTAATTAATTGTTCAGCAATTATATCATTATAGGCAGTTAACAATTCTGGTGTCTTACTCAGTTCGCGGAGCTGAGCCTTTAACTGCCCATATGCCATTCTGTAATTAGTGGGCAATTCTGGATGGTTCAGTCTCCACGGAAGTCGTACCCAGTATTGTCCAGATTAAAATTTTACTTCTCTCAGGTATTGCTCCTGAGTAAAAGAATCGTCTGGACTTTCTTCATTTACATTTATTCCAATGCTGTCTAATTCTCACAATTTATGCACTGGCTCAACACCATCCTCTATGGAAGAATTATACTGGGGTACGATTTCATGAGTAAGACACACAGTTATGGTATTTGTAGTTTCCTCTAGTCATGAATTATTATTACGAGGAATCCTACCATACATTACATGGCCTCCTGCAGTCTTCAAAAGGGTGATACCACATTTCTTTACCATACCCTTTACAAAGGAGGCATAATAGTCACTACCTATCAAAATATTTATTGGGCCTACAGAATCATCACTTACACCAGAAGGTGCTAAATTTACATTATGTGAGAGTCTTTCTGTAGCTTTACTAAGCTACATATAGACCTTTACACATGACTATATGGTGTCTTCCTTTGTGACATTGATAACAGAAGTTTAATTTGGCATAACAATCCTTTACATTGTGATTACCCAAACACCTGATACATCTGTCAAGTTCCTCCAATCTTTCAACTTTATCATTCCATGAATTGTATGCATTGCAATTCTTAGAAAAATGAGTACCCTTGCAGAAAAGACAATCTCTCTTTTCTTTGACTGGTTTCTTATTAACTGGGCTACTCTTAGGAGGGTACTTATTCTTCTTACCTTGTGGTCAATCATTATTTCTGATTCTTGCTACTTGATATGCACCTATGCAACTATTTTTAGGAAATGAATTTCGATTATTACCATTGGGATAATTTTTCCCTTTGTGAAGCTTGACAGATACCTCAGAGTTATTATGTGTTGCATCTTTAAAATGAGTTGGTTGGCTGGTCTGCAACTGAACAATTAATTCTTTTAGACCTAGTCTTATTTCCTCAAGTCCAAAATAACTCTTGTGATACTTGTTCGAGAACCATTCAAGTGTTTTACAGCTGAATTTATTCTGTACTATGGCACTCAATAACCAGTCTGATTCCTTCAGATTATATTTATTACTTAAAGTTTTGAGAGTGCTCTCCAGTTTAACTCTAAACTGCTGTAAACCTTTGTAAGTGTGAGCTGGAGATTTTAAATTAACAATGATATTCACTAGATCCAACCTACTTTGTTCTATATTACCATAAGTGACCTTCAACAAGTCAACTGCTTCCTTGTAAGAGTCATCTACATTGGGAAAGGCTTGTATGAGTATGTGAGCATCTCCTCTTACCTGTCCTTTGAGGTAAAATAATTTGGTTACACAGGCTAGATCACTCCTATCATGCACAGCTGCTTTAAAAATTGACCAAAACTCCTTACAGTTTTCTCCAGGATTAAATACAGGTAAACACAATTCTGGGAGTTTTGGCAAAGACATCTTATTTGTTGGAGCAGACTGATTAACTGCCTGGTTTACACATTTTAATTTATTCAAGGCTTGACTTTTACAAGAAAGAATATTTTCTTCTAATTCATAATACTGATTAATCATGAGATTTACTTCAGTCTCATCTACACAGTTTACTAACAAATCTCCTTCATATTTGTTGTAATATAATTTGTATGAATCATATATATTACCTAAAGCATCTAAATACAATTTTAAATCATCAGTATTCACAGTTTCTTGATTCATAAATTCCAAACATTTATTATATGCCTTGGTTACATGACCCTTTCTAGCTTGCAATGACGCTTTCTTTGCTCTATATTCCATATGTTTGTCTTCTATGTTAATTTCCTCATTTTCAGCCATGATGCAATGTATTAAATTCAACTTAATAACACTGATTATGTACTAAATTATGCACTTTATAAAGGTAAATAGTACAACTTACCTTTGAATAAATCCCAGCTACTTGAGCTCAGCAATTACATGTGCAAGAAAATTATATAAATTTTAAATGTACATTAATACAAACTTGGCTCATCAAAATTAATATTACACAAATTAATAAATCCTTGCCAGAATTTGGCATAGCAAAATTAATATACACATTAATATAATTAGTTACACTTGGCTTATCAATTACACATACATTGATATAAATCTTGGCCAGAATTGGCTTATCAAAATTAACATTATACAAATACATTAATATAAATCCTAGCCACTTTGGCTTTGCAAAATTAATATACACATTAGTATAATTAGCTACACTTGGCTTATCAATTACACAATTACAATTACACAATTACATTAAACATTATTTTATACTTCTCATAACATTTTGTAGCCAAATTTTCAAGTTTTTATATTCAACCCCAACCTTTATATTATCCCTTGTACCTGTGTACCTGTCTACCCTCTTACTATCATATTATAATCAAGACATTACCATTGTTATTTTTTTACTATTATTCTTTTGGTACTTTAATTGTGAATTTTATTTTGTCAATTTAAATCTAGGTATAATCTTGATCTTGTCAACAACCTATACCAGACTCTAGTGCAATTGCAAGTACCATTTCAAATTGTATTTTTATATTATAAGTTTATATTATAATTCCTACCATCTGCCCATTTAACTTTGCTTACCATTACTTAATTTTAGTCCCTTATATGTTTTCTCCTTTATTTTAGCTTTATATAACTATCCTAGTTTATATATTCACAACTGTTAAAATAATCAAGGTGCTATTCTTAGGTGCTAAAGTAGAATAAGTTCACAATTTTGCCATTATATTCCAAAGCTCATTTTTTTGATTACCACTTTATCGTCACCACAACCTATATTAGTCCCTTTTATATTATAATTTTATACTATAATTCTAACTTTAAAAAATTACCTTTATAGTACTATCTACTATCATATTCCCAAGCTCCACTATTTGATCATCACTTTATTTGTATTAGTCCCTTAGCTCATTATTTTACATTTGTTAAATAATCCAGGTGCTATTTTTTAGCTTAAGACTATTTACTTTGTTTTATACTTAATTCAAACTATAGATTCACTACAAATCTTATGATTACAAGCATTGATCCTGATACCAACCTCTTATTTAATGACTTAAATGAATCAAACAGTAACTGTAATTACTACACTGCAGAACAATCAAAGGCACTTCTCAGTGCCAACAACAACATAACTATATTTAACTACAATATCAGATCTTTAAGCAAGCATTACGATGACCTCATAGCATTACTAAATTCCTTACATGCCAATATGTCCATCATTACACTAACTGAAACCTGGCTAAAGCCTGATAGTACAGATGTCTATGCCATTCCTGGTTACACAGCCATACACAACTGTAGGCCAGATCAACAAGGGGGTGGCACAGCCATATACTACTCAGACCAACTAGAATGTATCACTAATACTTGCACAAGGGATGAACATGGGGAATATATAATAGCTAAATTCAAATCAAAGTACCTACAAAAACCTCTCACATTGATAAACATCTACAGAGTTCCACAGTCAAACATTAGCCAATTTAGTCAAAATCTAGGAAGTATGATAACTGATGCACGCATGAACAAAGATCACTTACTACTCTCAGGTGACTTCAATATAAATCTCCTGCAAGACCAGGACCCACACGTTACTGAATTCACAAACACAATGAGTAACTGTATGTTACTACCAACAGTAACAAAACCTACAAGAGTTACAGAGACTAGTGTTTCCCTACTTGACCACATCTGGACCAACACCATATCCCCTTTAAAATCAGGCATAATTACAGATAATACCACAGACCACTACCCTACTTTCCTCATAACAACTCTTGGTAAACTACCCCAAGACACTACTAAAGTCACCTTCAGACTTCACAATGAGGCAGCCATTAATAACTTCACAACAGCAATAGCAAACATTGATTGGCACACTGAGCTAGAAACCTATACAGATATTGACGAATGTATTAATAATTTTCTAAAAAAAACCCAATACAGTGGACCCCCGCATAACGATGGCATCACATAGCGATTTTTCCGCATACCGATTACTTTTATCGCAAAATTTTTGCCACGCATACCGATTAAAAACCCGCTTACCGATTTTCGTCCGAGACGCGTCCAATGTGCCCTCAGCCAGCCTCACATGTGCCGGCCGTCCCATTGTTTACCAGCCAGCCTCCGCGGTAACATCCAAGCATACACTCGGAATATTTCGTATTATTACAGTATTTTCGGTGCTGTTTCTGGAAAATAAGTGACCATGGGCCCCAAGAAAGCTTCTAGTGCCAACCCTACACCTCAAAGGGTAAGAATTACTATAGAAATGAAGAAAGAGATAATTGATAAGTATGAAAGTGGAGTGCGTATAGCCGACCTAGTCAAGCTGTACAAGAAACCCCAATCAACCATCGCTACTATTGTGGGCACCAGAAAGACAATCAAGGAAGCTGTTCTTGCCAAAGGTTCAACTGTGTTTTCGAAACAAAGATCGCAAGTGATGGAAGATGTTGAGAGACTCTTATTGGTGTGGATAAATGAAAAACAGCTAGCAGGAGATAGCATCTCTCAAGCGATCATATGTGAAAAGGCTAGGAAGTTGCATGAGGATTTAATTAAAAAAATGCCTGCAACTAGTGATGATGTGAGTGAATTTAAGGCCAGCAAAGGTTGGTTTGAGAGATTTAAGAAGCGTAGTGGCATCCATAGTGTGATAAGGCATGGTGAGGCTGCCAGTTCGGACCACAAAGCGGCTGAAAAATATGTGCAGGAATTCAAGGAGTACATAGAAACTGAAGGACTGAAACCTGAACAAGTGTTTAATTGTGATGAAACAGGCCTGTTCTGGAAGAAAATGCCAAGCAGGACCTACATTACTCAGGAGGAAAAGGCACTCCCAGGACATAAGCCTATGAAAGACAGGCTTACTTTGTTGATGTGTGCCAATGCTACTGGTGATTGCAAAGTGAAGCCTTTATTAGTGTATCACTCTGAAACTCCCAGAGCGTTCAGGCAAAAGAATGTCCTCAAGGATAATTTGTGTGTGCTGTGGAGGGCAAACAGTAAGGCATGGGTCACTAGGGAATTTTTCTATAACTGGTTACACCATGCATTTGCCCCCAATGTGAAAAATTACCTAACTGAAAAGAAATTAGAACTTAAGTGCCTCCTGGTGTTAGACAATGCCCCTGGTCATCCTACAGACGTGGCAGAGCGACTTTATGGGGACATGAGCTTCATTAAGGTGAAGTTTTTGCCTCCTAATACCACGCCTCTCCTGCAGCCCATGGACCAGCAGGTTATTTCCAACTTCAAGAAACTGTACACAAAAGCTCTGTTTGAAAGGTGCTTTGTAATGACCTCAGAAACTCAACTGACTCTAAGAGAGTTTTGGAGAGATCACTTTAATATCCTCAATTGTGTAAACCTTATAGGTAAGGCTTGGGAGGAAGTGACTAAGAGGACCTTGAACTCTGCTTGGAAGAAACTGTGGCCAGAATGTGTAGACAAAAGGGATTTTGAAGGGTTTGAGGCTAACCCTGAGAATCCTGTGCCAGTTGAGGAATCCATTGTGGCATTGGGAAAGTCCTTGGGGTTGGAGGTTAGTGGGGAGGATGTGGAAGAGTTGGTGGAGGAGGACAATGAAGAACTAACCACTGATGAGCTGATAGATCAACTTCAAGAGCAAGAGGCCAGACCTGGGGAAACTGGTTCAGAGGAGGGGAGAGAGAAATTGAAGAAGTTGCCTACTACAAAGATAAAGGAAATCTGTGCTAAGTGGCTTGAAGTGCAAACCTTCATGGATGAAAATCACCCTCACACAGCTATTGCAAGCCGTGCTGGTGATTATTACACTGACAATGTTGTGAAACACTTTAGGCAAGTCATAAAGGAACGAGAGGTACAGGCCACTATGGACAGATATCTTGTGCGAAAGAAGTCCAGTGACTCTGAAGCTGGCCCTAGTGGCATTAAAAAAAGAAGGGAAGTAACCCCAGAAAAGGACTTACTACCTCAAGTCCTAATGGAAGGGGATTCCCCTTCTAAACAGTAAGAAGATAATGCTCTCCCCTCCTCCCATCCCATCAATCATCACCAGATCTTCAATAAAAGTAAGTGTCATGTAATTGTGCATGCCTTTTTCAGTTTGTGTGTATTAAAATTAACATTTCATGTGGTAAAAAAAAATTTTTTTCATACTTTTGGGCGTCTTGCACGGATTAATTTTATTTCCATTATTTCTTATGGGGAAAATTCATTCGCATAACGATTATTTCGCATAACAATTATCCCTCTTGCACGGATTAAAATCGTTAACCGGGGGTCCACTGTACCTCTATAACAAGCACTGCCCTAAAAAAACTAAACAGATGACAGCAAAGAGACTGAACAGTCCCTGGCTAACACCCAGCATTCTCAAATCCATAAATACAAAACACCAATATGAAAAACAGTACAGAATGGGTCACATAACCAGAGACCAAACAAAACGTTACTCGTCAATCCTAACCAGCCTGATAAGAAGGGCAAAAAAATTGTATTATGAGAACAGATTATCCAACTTACGAGGTGATATAAAAAAGACCTGGAAAACCCTATCAGAAATTCTGGGAACAAAAAAGATATCACGAAATAGCGAAATAAAATTAGCAAAAACAGATGAACCCCAACTCCCACCAACAGAAACAGCAAACAGACTCAATGATTTCTTCTCCACTATAGGACAAAACCTTGCCAATAAAATCCCAAGCTCAGATACCCCACCAAATGACTACCTCACCGGCAACTACCCGAACACACTGTTCCTAGCTCCGACTAACCCATACGAAGTCTCCCTTATTATCAACGCACTAAAAAACAAGGCAGGAGATTTAAATACCTTACCACCCCTTATATACAAAAAAGTGTCACAAGTGCTATCACCAATCATTGCAACACTCTTTAACAAATCCATTGAATCCTCCACCTTCCCTACAGTACTCAAAATAGCAAGGGTCACCCCGATCCACAAAGGAGGAGACCAAACAGAGTTGAATAACTATAGGCCAATATCCAACTTACACCCTCTCTCAAAAATCTTCGAAAAATTAATTCATAAACGAATCTACTCCTACCTTATCTCCCAAAACATACTCAACCCCTGCCAATTTGGATTCAGGCCTAATAAAAATACTAATGATGCTATTATACACATGCTAGAACATATATACACTGCAATAGAGAAAAAAGAAGTCCCACTGGGGATCTTCATTGACTTACGTAAAGCTTTTGATACAGTTGACCATGACTTGCTCCACGTAAAATTGTCACACTATGGTATAAGAGGGCACTCCCTCAACTACCTCAAGTCTTACCTCAGCAACAGAAGCCAATATGTGTACGCAAATGGGGCAAACTCTTCTGCACAACCAATTACAGTTGGTGTCCCACAGGGAAGTGTCCTTGGCCCTCTTCTCTTTCTCCTATACATAAATGACCTTCCAAATGCTTCGCAATTACTCAAACCCACACTATTTGCAGATGACACTACATACGTCTTCTCTCACCCGAGCCCAGTCACGCTAGCCAATACTGTAAATACCGAATTACAGAAAATATCTACCTGGATGAGGACTAACAAACTTACACTAAACATTGACAAAACCTACTTCATTCAGTTTGGTAACAGAGCTACAGATGTCCCTCTTAACATAATGATAAATGGATCACCTATCACAAAACTAACAGAGGGAAAATTCTTAGGAATCCATCTTGATAATAGACTCAAATTTCATACACATATACATCAAATTTCTAAGAAAATTTCCAAGACTGTAGGCATACTATCGAAGATACGGTACTATGTTCCACAGTCAGCCCTCCTGGCCCTATATCACTCTCTTATTTACCCCTATCTCACCTATGGAATTTGTGCATGGGGCTCAACAACAATTAACCATCTCAGACCACTAATTACCCAACAAAAGGCTGCAGTTAGAATGATAACAAATTCTCACTACAGGCAGCACACTCCACCAATATTCAATACACTAAACCTACTCACCATACAAAACATCCATACTTATTACTGCACCTATTACATACATAGAACACTTAACTCTGATATTAACCCTCCCCTCAAACATCTCCTTGCCAACCTCAACAGAACACATGACCATAACACAAGGCACAGATCACTCTTTGATGTTCCTCGTGTCCATCTCACACTATGCAAAAACTCAATGCACATAAAAGGCCCTAAAATCTGGAATTCATTACCTGTAAATATAAAAGAAACACAACCTGTTTATAAATTCAAGTCTCTTCTCAAAGATTACTTACTCACCCAAAACCAAATAAATACTGAATAACTGAACATTATAAATTGTATATCTTAAATGTTTCTCACAATTATATCACATAAATGTTAAACCTAAAACCCAATCTAACTTTATTATTTTTTAAATACACTACCTAACAGAATCACTACCTAACTGAATGCAACCATATGACCTGTCTTTGTAATACTCACTTGTGCTTTATAGTTATCTGTTTACATTAATGTTTTATCACTGATTTCATCATTGCTTAGTAGCAGCGCTGTATAGTCCTTGTGGCTTAGCGCTTCTTTTTGATTATAATAATAATAATAATCATTGCTTAGTTAATCTTAAGTTAATTTTAAGCCAGCCCGTAATGCTATGCATAGTATAAGTGGCTTTGGCATACTGCTCTTATCTGTATTTTTTTTTGTACCTCTGTATGTGTGCACAAATTGGAAATAAATAAATAAATAAATAAATAAACACATACACTTATACACATTAATATAATCTTTAGCCACACTTGACTTATCCAAATTAATATTGTAATAATTATAATCCACTACACATTAAGTAAATTTGTGAACTTAACACCCACCTCCTTCTGTTATTTCACATATAATTATTAAGTAATTAACTAATTAATGACTTCACTAATTACCTCCGGTTCAAGAAGGACCAACGGGCAAATTAAATATGGAAAATTGCATTTATCTAAATATATCATTATATACATAAGAGTAAATGAACATAGATAATTATTATTTATCTGTTAGACAAGAAGGAATTTGGGACACCTAGGTCGCAAAAAATGTTCCCCTTTGATACCTACCACTGTCATATCCACAAGTTGCTCTGGACCTATTAATTACCAATAAAAGATACACCAGGAATTCTGGTAAATATATAAATTTGTCGACTGTATATTAAAAATAATAAATGGTTATATATATACACAATTACATAACAGAAGGAAAATATATCTTAATATCACTCACCAATTTGACTGGAGATTAATGTGTATCATACTCAGAAAACCTCGCTCTAACTAAATCTATGAAAATAATGCTGGCCAGAATTACACACAAATCTAGA